>NW_026137621.1:3717500-4126351 GCF_009805555.1 Andrographis paniculata | reverse complement strand
AAAAAAATCCGCGCAGGAGTTTTTTGGGACACCCACTCTGTCTCGATGGACGGCTGTGCGGCATTCGTAAGACGGGTCACGAGTTCGCTGCTGTCTGCCGGGTAGACGTCGACAGTGATAATTTCGCAGGTTCACCTATGGAATCTATGTTACTAGTTCTCTTTTTCTCTAAATAATTAGATCTGTTGGACGTCTCGCGACGACGCGGGTCCGTCGGCGTCCCTGCGCGAATCCTCGTTCGCATATACGGTGGACGACGGGTCCGTGGACGGCGGACAAGGTCGTCGTTCGGGATTTTGCCGCGACGTGCATCACAGGAAATCACTTTTTGATGCCTACATATCAAAAAAAAATCCGCGTAGGAGTTTTTTGGGACACCCCACTCTGTCTCGATGGACGGCTGTGCGGCATTCGTAAGTCGGGTCACGAGTTCGCTGCTGTCTGCCGGGTCAGACGTCGACAGTGATAATTTCGCAGGTTCACCTATGGAATCTATGTTACTAGTTCTCTTTTTCTCTAAATAATTAGATCTGTTGGACGTCTCTCGCGACGACGCGGGTCCGTCGGCGTCCCTGCGCGAATCCTCGTTCGCAATATACGGCTGGACGACGGGTCCGTGGACGGCGGACAAGGTCGTCGTTCGGGATTTTTGCCGCGACGTGCATCACAGGAAATCACTTTTTGATGCCTACATATCAAAAAAAAATCCGCGCAGGAGTTTTTTGGGACATCCACTCTGTCTCGATGGACGGCTGTGCGGCATTCGTAGAGACGGGTCACGAGTTCGCTGCTGTCTGCCGGGTCAGACGTCGACAGTGATAATTTCGCAGGTTCACCTATGGAATCTATGTTACTAGTTATTCTCTTTTTCTCTAAATAATTAGATTGTTGGACGTCTCGCGACGACGCGGGTCCGTCGGCGTCCCTGCGCGAATCCTCGTTCGCAATATACGGCTGGACGACGGGTCCGTGGACGGCGGACAAGGTCGTCGTTCGGGATTTTTTGCCGCGACGTGCATCACAGGAAATCACTTTTTGATGCCTACATATCAAAAAAAAATCCGCGCAGGAGTTTTTTGGGACACCCACTCTGTCTCGATGGACGGCTGTGCGGCATTCGTAAGTCGGGTCACGAGTTCGCTGCTGTCTGCCGGGTCAGACGTCGACAGTGATAATTTCGCAGGTTCACCTATGGAATCTATGTTACTAGTTCTCTTTTTCTCTAAATAATTAGATCTGTTGGACGTCTCGCGACGACGCGGGTCCGTCGGCGTCCCTGCGCGAATCCTCGTTCGCAATATACGGCTGGACGACGGGTCCGTGGACGGCGGACAAGGTCGTCGTTCGGGATTTTGGCAGCGACGTGCATCACAGGAAATCACTTTTTGATGCCTACATATCAAAAAAAAATCCGCGCAGGAGTTTTTGGGACACCACTCTGTCTCGATGGACGGCTGTGCGGCATTCGTAAGAGGGTCCACGAGTTCGCTGCTGTCTGCCGGGTCAGACGTCGACAGTGATAATTTCGCAGGTTCACCTATGGAATCTATGTTACTAGTTCTCTTTTTCTCTAAATAATTAGATCTGTTGGACGTCTCGCGACGACGCGGGTCCGTCGGCGTCCCTGCGCGAATCCTCGTTCGCAATATACGGCTGGACGACGGGTCCGTGGACGGCGGACAAGGTCGTCGTTCGGGATTTTTTGCCGCGACGTGCATCACAGGAAATCACTTTTTGATGCCTACATATCAAAAAAAAATCCGCGCAGGAGTTTTTTGGGACCCCACTCTTGTCTCGATGGACGGCTGTGCGGCATTCGTAAGTCGGGTCACGAGTTCGCTGCTGTCTGCCGGGTCAGACGTCGACAGTGATAATTTCGCAGGTTCACCTATGGAATCTATGTTACTAGTTCTCTTTTTCTCTAAATAATTAGATCTGTTGGACGTCTCGCGACGACGCGGGTCCGTCGGCGTCCCTGCGCGAATCCTCGTTCGCAATATACGGCTGGACGACGGGTCCGTGACGGCGGACAAGGTCGTCGTTCGGGATTTTTTGCCGCGACGTGCATCACAGGAAATCACTTTTTGATGCCTACATATCAAAAAAAATCCGCGCAGGAGTTTTTTGGGACACCACTCTGTCTCGATGGACGGCTGTGCGGCATTCGTAAGTCGGGTCACGAGTTCGCTGCTGTCTGCCGGGTCAGACGTCGACAGTGATAATTTCGCAGGTTCACCTATGGAATCTATGTTACTAGTTCTCTTTTTCTCTAAATAATTAGATCTGTTGGACGTCTCGCGACGACGCGGGTCCGTCGGCGTCCCTGCGCGAATCCTCGTTCGCAATATACGGCTGGACGACGGGTCCGTGGACGGCGGACAAGGTCGTCGTTCGGGATTTTCGGCAACGACGTGCATCACAGGAAATCACTTTTTGATGCCTACATATCAAAAAAAAATCCGCGTAGGAGTTTTTTTGGGACACCCACTCTGTCTCGATGGACGGCTGTGCGGCATTCGTAAGTCGGGTCACGAGTTCGCTGCTGTCTGCCGGGTCAGACGTCGACAGTGATAATTTCGCAGGTTCACCTATGGAATCTATGTTACTAGTTCTCTTTTTCTCTAAATAATTAGATCTGTTGGACGTCTCGCGACGACGCGGGTCCGTCGGCGTCCCTGCGCGAATCCTCGTTCGCAATATACGGCTGGACGACGGGTCCGTGGACGGCGGACAAGGTCGTCGTTCGGGATTTTTTGCCGCGACGTGCATCACAGGAAATCACTTTTTGATGCCTACATATCAAAAAAAAATCCGCGCAGGAGTTTTTTGGGACATCCACTCTGTCTCGATGGACGGCTGTGCGGCATTCGTAAGACGGGTCACGAGTTCGCTGCTGTCTGCCGGGTCAGACGTCGACAGTGATAATTTCGCAGGTTCACCTATGGAATCTATGTTACTAGTTCTCTTTTTCTCTAAATAATTAGATTTGTTGGACGTCTCGCGACGACGCGGGTCCGTCGGCGTCCCTGCGCGAATCCTCGTTCGCAATATACGGCTGGACGACGGGTCCTTGGACGGCGGACAAGGTCGTCGTTCGGGATTTTCGGCCGCGACGTGCATCACAGGAAATCACTTTTTGATGCCTACATATCAAAAAAAAATCCGCGTAGGAGTTTTTTGGGACACCCACTCTGTCTCGATGGACGGCTGTGCGGCATTCGTAAGTCGGGTCACGAGTTCGCTGCTGTCTGCCGGGTCAGACGTCGACAGTGATAATTTCGCAGGTTCACCTATGGAATCTATGTTACTAGTTCTCTTTTTCTCTAAATAATTAGATCTGTTGGACGTCTCGCGACGACGCGGGTCCGTCGGCGTCCCTGCGCGAATCCTCGTTCGCAATATACGGCTGGACGACGGGTCCGTGGACGGCGGACAAGGTCGTCGTTCGGGATTTTTGCCGCGACGTGCATCACAGGAAATCACTTTTTGATGCCTACATATCAAAAAAAAATCCGCGCAGGAGTTTTTTGGGACACCCACTCTGTCTCGATGGACGGCTGTGCGGCATTCGTAAGTCGGGTCACGAGTTCGCTGCTGTCTGCCGGGTCAGACGTCGACAGTGATAATTTCGCAGGTTCACCTATGGAATCTATGTTACTAGTTCTCTTTTTCTCTAAATAATTAGATCTGTTGGACGTCTCGCGACGACGCGGGTCCGTCGGCGTCCCTGCGCGAATCCTCGTTCGCAATATACGGCTGGACGACGGGTCCGTGGACGGCGGACAAGGTCGTCGTTCGGGATTTTTGCCGCGACGTGCATCACAGGAAATCACTTTTTGATGCCTACATATCAAAAAAAAATCCGCGCAGGAGTTTTTTGGGACATCCACTCTGTCTCGATGGACGGCTGTGCGGCATTCGTAAGTCGGGTCACGAGTTCGCTGCTGTCTGCCGGGTCAGACGTCGACAGTGATAATTTCGCAGGTTCACCTATGGAATCTATGTTACTAGTTCTCTTTTTCTCTAAATAATTAGATCTGTTGGACGTCTCGCGACGACGCGGGTCCGTCGGCGTCCCTGCGCGAATCCTCGTTCGCAATATACGGCTGGACGACGGGTCCGTGGACGGCGGACAAGGTCGTCGTTCGGGATTTTTTGCCGCGACGTGCATCACAGGAAATCACTTTTTGATGCCTACATATCAAAAAAAAATCCGCGCAGGAGTTTTTTGGGACACCCACTCTGTCTCGATGGACGGCTGTGCGGCATTCGTAAGTCGGGTCACGAGTTCGCTGCTGTCTGCCGGGTCAGACGTCGACAGTGATAATTTCGCAGGTTCACCTATGGAATCTATGTTACTAGTTCTCTTTTTCTCTAAATAATTAGATTGTTGGACGTCTCGCGACGACGCGGGTCCGTCGGCGTCCCTGCGCGAATCCTCGTTCGCAATATACGGCTGGACGACGGGTCCGTGGACGGCGGACAAGGTCGTCGTTCGGGATTTTCGGCCGCGACGTGCATCACAGGAAATCACTTTTTGATGCCTACATATCAAAAAAAAATCCGCGTAGGAGTTTTTTGGGACACCCACTCTGTCTCGATGGACGGCTGTGCGGCATTCGTAAGTCGGGTCACGAGTTCGCTGCTGTCTGCCGGGTCAGACGTCGACAGTGATAATTTCGCAGGTTCACCTATGGAATCTATGTTACTAGTTCTCTTTTTCTCTAAATAATTAGATCTGTTGGACGTCTCGCGACGACGCGGGTCCGTCGGCGTCCCTGCGCGAATCCTCGTTCGCAATATACGGCTGGACGACGGGTCCGTGGACGGCGGACAAGGTCGTCGTTCGGGATTTTTGCCGCGACGTGCATCACAGGAAATCACTTTTTGATGCCTACATATCAAAAAAAAATCCGCGCAGGAGTTTTTTGGGACACCCACTCTGTCTCGATGGACGGCTGTGCGGCATTCGTAAGTCGGGTCACGAGTTCGCTGCTGTCTGCCGGGTCAGACGTCGACAGTGATAATTTCGCAGGTTCACCTATGGAATCTATGTTACTAGTTCTCTTTTTCTCTAAATAATTAGATCTGTTGGACGTCTCGCGACGACGCGGGTCCGTCGGCGTCCCTGCGCGAATCCTCGTTCGCAATATACGGCTGGACGACGGGTCCGTGGACGGCGGACAAGGTCGTCGTTCGGGATTTTCGGCAGCGACGTGCATCACAGGAAATCACTTTTTGATGCCTACATATCAAAAAAAAATCCGCGCAGGAGTTTTTTGGGACACCCACTCTGTCTCGATGGACGGCTGTGCGGCATTCGTAAGTCGGGTCACGAGTTCGCTGCTGTCTGCCGGGTCAGACGTCGACAGTGATAATTTCGCAGGTTCACCTATGGAATCTATGTTACTAGTTCTCTTTTTCTCTAAATAATTAGATCTGTTGGACGTCTCGCGACGACGCGGGTCCGTCGGCGTCCCTGCGCGAATCCTCGTTCGCAATATACGGCTGGACGACGGGTCCGTGGACGGCGGACAAGGTCGTCGTTCGGGATTTTTGCCGCGACGTGCATCACAGGAAATCACTTTTTGATGCCTACATATCAAAAAAAAATCCGCGCAGGAGTTTTTTGGGACACCCACTCTGTCTCGATGGACGGCTGTGCGGCATTCGTAAGTCGGGTCACGAGTTCGCTGCTGTCTGCCGGGTCAGACGTCGACAGTGATAATTTCGCAGGTTCACCTATGGAATCTATGTTACTAGTTCTCTTTTTCTCTAAATAATTAGATCTGTTGGACGTCTCGCGACGACGCGGGTCCGTCGGCGTCCCTGCGCGAATCCTCGTTCGCAATATACGGCTGGACGACGGGTCCGTGGACGGCGGACAAGGTCGTCGTTCGGGATTTTCGGCAGCGACGTGCATCACAGGAAATCACTTTTTGATGCCTACATATCAAAAAAAAATCCGCGCAGGAGTTTTTTGGGACACCCACTCTGTCTCGATGGACGGCTGTGCGGCATTCGTAAGTCGGGTCACGAGTTCGCTGCTGTCTGCCGGGTCAGACGTCGACAGTGATAATTTCGCAGGTTCACCTATGGAATCTATGTTACTAGTTCTCTTTTTCTCTAAATAATTAGATCTGTTGGACGTCTCGCGACGACGCGGGTCCGTCGGCGTCCCTGCGCGAATCCTCGTTCGCAATATACGGCTGGACGACGGGTCCGTGGACGGCGGACAAGGTCGTCGTTCGGGATTTTTGCCGCGACGTGCATCACAGGAAATCACTTTTTGATGCCTACATATCAAAAAAAAATCCGCGCAGGAGTTTTTTGGGACACCCACTCTGTCTCGATGGACGGCTGTGCGGCATTCGTAAGTCGGGTCACGAGTTCGCTGCTGTCTGCCGGGTCAGACGTCGACAGTGATAATTTCGCAGGTTCACCTATGGAATCTATGTTACTAGTTCTCTTTTTCTCTAAATAATTAGATCTGTTGGACGTCTCGCGACGACGCGGGTCCGTCGGCGTCCCTGCGCGAATCCTCGTTCGCAATATACGGCTGGACGACGGGTCCGTGGACGGCGGACAAGGTCGTCGTTCGGGATTTTGCCGCGACGTGCATCACAGGAAATCACTTTTTGATGCCTACATATCAAAAAAAAATCCGCGCAGGAGTTTTTTGGGACACCCACTCTGTCTCGATGGACGGCTGTGCGGCATTCGTAAGTCGGGTCACGAGTTCGCTGCTGTCTGCCGGGTCAGACGTCGACAGTGATAATTTCGCAGGTTCACCTATGGAATCTATGTTACTAGTTCTCTTTTTCTCTAAATAATTAGATCTGTTGGACGTCTCGCGACGACGCGGGTCCGTCGGCGTCCCTGCGCGAATCCTCGTTCGCAATATACGGCTGGACGACGGGTCCGTGGACGGCGGACAAGGTCGTCGTTCGGGATTTTTTGCCGCGACGTGCATCACAGGAAATCACTTTTTGATGCCTACATATCAAAAAAAAATCCGCGCAGGAGTTTTTTGGGACATCCACTCTGTCTCGATGGACGGCTGTGCGGCATTCGTAAGTCGGGTCACGAGTTCGCTGCTGTCTGCCGGGTCAGACGTCGACAGTGATAATTTCGCAGGTTCACCTATGGAATCTATGTTACTAGTTCTCTTTTTCTCTAAATAATTAGATTTGTTGGACGTCTCGCGACGACGCGGGTCCGTCGGCGTCCCTGCGCGAATCCTCGTTCGCAATATACGGCTGGACGACGGGTCCTTGGACGGCGGACAAGGTCGTCGTTCGGGATTTTCGGCAGCGACGTGCATCACAGGAAATCACTTTTTGATGCCTACATATCAAAAAAAAATCCGCGTAGGAGTTTTTTGGGACACCCACTCTGTCTCGATGGACGGCTGTGCGGCATTCGTAAGTCGGGTCACGAGTTCGCTGCTGTCTGCCGGGTCAGACGTCGACAGTGATAATTTCGCAGGTTCACCTATGGAATCTATGTTACTAGTTCTCTTTTTCTCTAAATAATTAGATCTGTTGGACGTCTCGCGACGACGCGGGTCCGTCGGCGTCCCTGCGCGAATCCTCGTTCGCAATATACGGCTGGACGACGGGTCCGTGGACGGCGGACAAGGTCGTCGTTCGGGATTTTTTGCCGCGACGTGCATCACAGGAAATCACTTTTTGATGCCTACATATCAAAAAAAAATCCGCGCAGGAGTTTTTTGGGACATCCACTCTGTCTCGATGGACGGCTGTGCGGCATTCGTAAGTCGGGTCACGAGTTCGCTGCTGTCTGCCGGGTCAGACGTCGACAGTGATAATTTCGCAGGTTCACCTATGGAATCTATGTTACTAGTTCTCTTTTTCTCTAAATAATTAGATCTGTTGGACGTCTCGCGACGACGCGGGTCCGTCGGCGTCCCTGCGCGAATCCTCGTTCGCAATATACGGCTGGACGACGGGTCCTTGGACGGCGGACAAGGTCGTCGTTCGGGATTTTCGGCAGCGACGTGCATCACAGGAAATCACTTTTTGATGCCTACATATCAAAAAAAAATCCGCGTAGGAGTTTTTTGGGACACCCACTCTGTCTCGATGGACGGCTGTGCGGCATTCGTAAGTCGGGTCACGAGTTCGCTGCTGTCTGCCGGGTCAGACGTCGACAGTGATAATTTCGCAGGTTCACCTATGGAATCTATGTTACTAGTTCTCTTTTTCTCTAAATAATTAGATCTGTTGGACGTCTCGCGACGACGCGGGTCCGTCGGCGTCCCTGCGCGAATCCTCGTTCGCAATATACGGCTGGACGACGGGTCCGTGGACGGCGGACAAGGTCGTCGTTCGGGATTTTCGGCCGCGACGTGCATCACAGGAAATCACTTTTTGATGCCTACATATCAAAAAAAAATCCGCGTAGGAGTTTTTTGGGACACCCACTCTGTCTCGATGGACGGCTGTGCGGCATTCGTAAGTCGGGTCACGAGTTCGCTGCTGTCTGCCGGGTCAGACGTCGACAGTGATAATTTCGCAGGTTCACCTATGGAATCTATGTTACTAGTTCTCTTTTTCTCTAAATAATTAGATCTGTTGGACGTCTCGCGACGACGCGGGTCCGTCGGCGTCCCTGCGCGAATCCTCGTTCGCAATATACGGCTGGACGACGGGTCCGTGGACGGCGGACAAGGTCGTCGTTCGGGATTTTTTGCCGCGACGTGCATCACAGGAAATCACTTTTTGATGCCTACATATCAAAAAAAAATCCGCGCAGGAGTTTTTTGGGACACCCACTCTGTCTCGATGGACGGCTGTGCGGCATTCGTAAGTCGGGTCACGAGTTCGCTGCTGTCTGCCGGGTCAGACGTCGACAGTGATAATTTCGCAGGTTCACCTATGGAATCTATGTTACTAGTTCTCTTTTTCTCTAAATAATTAGATTGTTGGACGTCTCGCGACGACGCGGGTCCGTCGGCGTCCCTGCGCGAATCCTCGTTCGCAATATACGGCTGGACGACGGGTCCGTGGACGGCGGACAAGGTCGTCGTTCGGGATTTTCGGCCGCGACGTGCATCACAGGAAATCACTTTTTGATGCCTACATATCAAAAAAAAATCCGCGTAGGAGTTTTTTGGGACACCCACTCTGTCTCGATGGACGGCTGTGCGGCATTCGTAAGTCGGGTCACGAGTTCGCTGCTGTCTGCCGGGTCAGACGTCGACAGTGATAATTTCGCAGGTTCACCTATGGAATCTATGTTACTAGTTCTCTTTTTCTCTAAATAATTAGATCTGTTGGACGTCTCGCGACGACGCGGGTCCGTCGGCGTCCCTGCGCGAATCCTCGTTCGCAATATACGGCTGGACGACGGGTCCGTGGACGGCGGACAAGGTCGTCGTTCGGGATTTTTTGCCGCGACGTGCATCACAGGAAATCACTTTTTGATGCCTACATATCAAAAAAAAATCCGCGCAGGAGTTTTTTGGGACACCCACTCTGTCTCGATGGACGGCTGTGCGGCATTCGTAAGTCGGGTCACGAGTTCGCTGCTGTCTGCCGGGTCAGACGTCGACAGTGATAATTTCGCAGGTTCACCTATGGAATCTATGTTACTAGTTCTCTTTTTCTCTAAATAATTAGATTGTTGGACGTCTCGCGACGACGCGGGTCCGTCGGCGTCCCTGCGCGAATCCTCGTTCGCAATATACGGCTGGACGACGGGTCCTTGGACGGCGGACAAGGTCGTCGTTCGGGATTTTCGGCAGCGACGTGCATCACAGGAAATCACTTTTTGATGCCAACATATCAAAAAAAAATCCGCGTAGGAGTTTTTTGGGACACCCACTCTGTCTCGATGGACGGCTGTGCGGCATTCGTAAGTCGGGTCACGAGTTCGCTGCTGTCTGCCGGGTCAGACGTCGACAGTGATAATTTCGCAGGTTCACCTATGGAATCTATGTTACTAGTTCTCTTTTTCTCTAAATAATTAGATCTGTTGGACGTCTCGCGACGACGCGGGTCCGTCGGCGTCCCTGCGCGAATCCTCGTTCGCAATATACGGCTGGACGACGGGTCCGTGGACGGCGGACAAGGTCGTCGTTCGGGATTTTTTGCCGCGACGTGCATCACAGGAAATCACTTTTTGATGCCTACATATCAAAAAAAAATCCGCGCAGGAGTTTTTTGGGACATCCACTCTGTCTCGATGGACGGCTGTGCGGCATTCGTAAGTCGGGTCACGAGTTCGCTGCTGTCTGCCGGGTCAGACGTCGACAGTGATAATTTCGCAGGTTCACCTATGGAATCTATGTTACTAGTTCTCTTTTTCTCTAAATAATTAGATTTGTTGGACGTCTCGCGACGACGCGGGTCCGTCGGCGTCCCTGCGCGAATCCTCGTTCGCAATATACGGCTGGACGACGGGTCCTTGGACGGCGGACAAGGTCGTCGTTCGGGATTTTCGGCAGCGACGTGCATCACAGGAAATCACTTTTTGATGCCTACATATCAAAAAAAAATCCGCGTAGGAGTTTTTTGGGACACCCACTCTGTCTCGATGGACGGCTGTGCGGCATTCGTAAGTCGGGTCACGAGTTCGCTGCTGTCTGCCGGGTCAGACGTCGACAGTGATAATTTCGCAGGTTCACCTATGGAATCTATGTTACTAGTTCTCTTTTTCTCTAAATAATTAGATCTGTTGGACGTCTCGCGACGACGCGGGTCCGTCGGCGTCCCTGCGCGAATCCTCGTTCGCAATATACGGCTGGACGACGGGTCCGTGGACGGCGGACAAGGTCGTCGTTCGGGATTTTTTGCCGCGACGTGCATCACAGGAAATCACTTTTTGATGCCTACATATCAAAAAAAAATCCGCGCAGGAGTTTTTTGGGACATCCACTCTGTCTCGATGGACGGCTGTGCGGCATTCGTAAGTCGGGTCACGAGTTCGCTGCTGTCTGCCGGGTCAGACGTCGACAGTGATAATTTCGCAGGTTCACCTATGGAATCTATGTTACTAGTTCTCTTTTTCTCTAAATAATTAGATCTGTTGGACGTCTCGCGACGACGCGGGTCCGTCGGCGTCCCTGCGCGAATCCTCGTTCGCAATATACGGCTGGACGACGGGTCCTTGGACGGCGGACAAGGTCGTCGTTCGGGATTTTCGGCAGCGACGTGCATCACAGGAAATCACTTTTTGATGCCTACATATCAAAAAAAAATCCGCGTAGGAGTTTTTTGGGACACCCACTCTGTCTCGATGGACGGCTGTGCGGCATTCGTAAGTCGGGTCACGAGTTCGCTGCTGTCTGCCGGGTCAGACGTCGACAGTGATAATTTCGCAGGTTCACCTATGGAATCTATGTTACTAGTTCTCTTTTTCTCTAAATAATTAGATCTGTTGGACGTCTCGCGACGACGCGGGTCCGTCGGCGTCCCTGCGCGAATCCTCGTTCGCAATATACGGCTGGACGACGGGTCCGTGGACGGCGGACAAGGTCGTCGTTCGGGATTTTCGGCGCGACGTGCATCACAGGAAATCACTTTTTGATGCCTACATATCAAAAAAAAATCCGCGCAGGAGTTTTTTGGGACACCCACTCTGTCTCGATGGACGGCTGTGCGGCATTCGTAAGTCGGGTCACGAGTTCGCTGCTGTCTGCCGGGTCAGACGTCGACAGTGATAATTTCGCAGGTTCACCTATGGAATCTATGTTACTAGTTCTCTTTTTCTCTAAATAATTAGATCTGTTGGACGTCTCGCGACGACGCGGGTCCGTCGGCGTCCCTGCGCGAATCCTCGTTCGCAATATACGGCTGGACGACGGGTCCGTGGACGGCGGACAAGGTCGTCGTTCGGGATTTTTGCCGCGACGTGCATCACAGGAAATCACTTTTTGATGCCTACATATCAAAAAAAAATCCGCGCAGGAGTTTTTTGGGACACCCACTCTGTCTCGATGGACGGCTGTGCGGCATTCGTAAGTCGGGTCACGAGTTCGCTGCTGTCTGCCGGGTCAGACGTCGACAGTGATAATTTCGCAGGTTCACCTATGGAATCTATGTTACTAGTTCTCTTTTTCTCTAAATAATTAGATCTGTTGGACGTCTCGCGACGACGCGGGTCCGTCGGCGTCCCTGCGCGAATCCTCGTTCGCAATATACGGCTGGACGACGGGTCCGTGGACGGCGGACAAGGTCGTCGTTCGGGATTTTCGGCCGCGACGTGCATCACAGGAAATCACTTTTTGATGCCTACATATCAAAAAAAAATCCGCGTAGGAGTTTTTTGGGACACCCACTCTGTCTCGATGGACGGCTGTGCGGCATTCGTAAGTCGGGTCACGAGTTCGCTGCTGTCTGCCGGGTCAGACGTCGACAGTGATAATTTCGCAGGTTCACCTATGGAATCTATGTTACTAGTTCTCTTTTTCTCTAAATAATTAGATCTGTTGGACGTCTCGCGACGACGCGGGTCCGTCGGCGTCCCTGCGCGAATCCTCGTTCGCAATATACGGCTGGACGACGGGTCCGTGGACGGCGGACAAGGTCGTCGTTCGGGATTTTTGCCGCGACGTGCATCACAGGAAATCACTTTTTGATGCCTACATATCAAAAAAAAATCCGCGCAGGAGTTTTTTGGGACACCCACTCTGTCTCGATGGACGGCTGTGCGGCATTCGTAAGTCGGGTCACGAGTTCGCTGCTGTCTGCCGGGTCAGACGTCGACAGTGATAATTTCGCAGGTTCACCTATGGAATCTATGTTACTAGTTCTCTTTTTCTCTAAATAATTAGATTTGTTGGACGTCTCGCGACGACGCGGGTCCGTCGGCGTCCCTGCGCGAATCCTCGTTCGCAATATACGGCTGGACGACGGGTCCTTGGACG
Source organism: Andrographis paniculata (assembly GCF_009805555.1). Taxonomy (NCBI): domain Eukaryota; kingdom Viridiplantae; phylum Streptophyta; class Magnoliopsida; order Lamiales; family Acanthaceae; genus Andrographis; species Andrographis paniculata. Next base: position 4,113,459 of record NW_026137621.1, on the reverse strand, counting down.
GCGGACAAGGTCGTCGTTCGGGATTTTCGGCAGCGACGTGCATCACAGGAAATCACTTTTTGATGCCTACATATCAAAAAAAAATCCGCGTAGGAGTTTTTTGGGACACCCACTCTGTCTCGATGGACGGCTGTGCGGCATTCGTAAGTCGGGTCACGAGTTCGCTGCTGTCTGCCGGGTCAGACGTCGACAGTGATAATTTCGCAGGTTCACCTATGGAATCTATGTTACTAGTTCTCTTTTTCTCTAAATAATTAGATCTGTTGGACGTCTCGCGACGACGCGGGTCCGTCGGCGTCCCTGCGCGAATCCTCGTTCGCAATATACGGCTGGACGACGGGTCCTTGGACGGCGGACAAGGTCGTCGTTCGGGATTTTCGGCAGCGACGTGCATCACAGGAAATCACTTTTTGATGCCTACATATCAAAAAAAAATCCGCGCGTAGGAGTTTTTTGGGACACCCACTCTGTCTCGATGGACGGCTGTGCGGCATTCGTAAGTCGGGTCACGAGTTCGCTGCTGTCTGCCGGGTCAGACGTCGACAGTGATAATTTCGCAGGTTCACCTATGGAATCTATGTTACTAGTTCTCTTTTTCTCTAAATAATTAGATCTGTTGGACGTCTCGCGACGACGCGGGTCCGTCGGCGTCCCTGCGCGAATCCTCGTTCGCAATATACGGCTGGACGACGGGTCCGTGGACGGCGGACAAGGTCGTCGTTCGGGATTTTTGCCGCGACGTGCATCACAGGAAATCACTTTTTGATGCCTACATATCAAAAAAAAATCCGCGCAGGAGTTTTTTGGGACATCCACTCTGTCTCGATGGACGGCTGTGCGGCATTCGTAAGTCGGGTCACGAGTTCGCTGCTGTCTGCCGGGTCAGACGTCGACAGTGATAATTTCGCAGGTTCACCTATGGAATCTATGTTACTAGTTCTCTTTTTCTCTAAATAATTAGATTTGTTGGACGTCTCGCGACGACGCGGGTCCGTCGGCGTCCCTGCGCGAATCCTCGTTCGCAATATACGGCTGGACGACGGGTCCTTGGACGGCGGACAAGGTCGTCGTTCGGGATTTTCGGCCGCGACGTGCATCACAGGAAATCACTTTTTGATGCCTACATATCAAAAAAAAATCCGCGTAGGAGTTTTTTGGGACACCCACTCTGTCTCGATGGACGGCTGTGCGGCATTCGTAAGTCGGGTCACGAGTTCGCTGCTGTCTGCCGGGTCAGACGTCGACAGTGATAATTTCGCAGGTTCACCTATGGAATCTATGTTACTAGTTCTCTTTTTCTCTAAATAATTAGATCTGTTGGACGTCTCGCGACGACGCGGGTCCGTCGGCGTCCCTGCGCGAATCCTCGTTCGCAATATACGGCTGGACGACGGGTCCGTGGACGGCGGACAAGGTCGTCGTTCGGGATTTTTTGCCGCGACGTGCATCACAGGAAATCACTTTTTGATGCCTACATATCAAAAAAAAATCCGCGCAGGAGTTTTTTGGGACACCCACTCTGTCTCGATGGACGGCTGTGCGGCATTCGTAAGTCGGGTCACGAGTTCGCTGCTGTCTGCCGGGTCAGACGTCGACAGTGATAATTTCGCAGGTTCACCTATGGAATCTATGTTACTAGTTCTCTTTTTCTCTAAATAATTAGATCTGTTGGACGTCTCGCGACGACGCGGGTCCGTCGGCGTCCCTGCGCGAATCCTCGTTCGCAATATACGGCTGGACGACGGGTCCGTGGACGGCGGACAAGGTCGTCGTTCGGGATTTTTTGCCGCGACGTGCATCACAGGAAATCACTTTTTGATGCCTACATATCAAAAAAAAATCCGCGCAGGAGTTTTTTGGGACATCCACTCTGTCTCGATGGACGGCTGTGCGGCATTCGTAAGTCGGGTCACGAGTTCGCTGCTGTCTGCCGGGTCAGACGTCGACAGTGATAATTTCGCAGGTTCACCTATGGAATCTATGTTACTAGTTCTCTTTTTCTCTAAATAATTAGATTTGTTGGACGTCTCGCGACGACGCGGGTCCGTCGGCGTCCCTGCGCGAATCCTCGTTCGCAATATACGGCTGGACGACGGGTCCTTGGACGGCGGACAAGGTCGTCGTTCGGGATTTTCGGCAGCGACGTGCATCACAGGAAATCACTTTTTGATGCCACATATCAAAAAAAAATCCGCGTAGGAGTTTTTTGGGACACCCACTCTGTCTCGATGGACGGCTGTGCGGCATTCGTAAGTCGGGTCACGAGTTCGCTGCTGTCTGCCGGGTCAGACGTCGACAGTGATAATTTCGCAGGTTCACCTATGGAATCTATGTTACTAGTTCTCTTTTTCTCTAAATAATTAGATCTGTTGGACGTCTCGCGACGACGCGGGTCCGTCGGCGTCCCTGCGCGAATCCTCGTTCGCAATATACGGCTGGACGACGGGTCCGTGGACGGCGGACAAGGTCGTCGTTCGGGATTTTTTGCCGCGACGTGCATCACAGGAAATCACTTTTTGATGCCTACATATCAAAAAAAATCCGCGCAGGAGTTTTTTGGGACACCCACTCTGTCTCGATGGACGGCTGTGCGGCATTCGTAAGTCGGGTCACGAGTTCGCTGCTGTCTGCCGGGTCAGACGTCGACAGTGATAATTTCGCAGGTTCACCTATGGAATCTATGTTACTAGTTCTCTTTTTCTCTAAATAATTAGATCTGTTGGACGTCTCGCGACGACGCGGGTCCGTCGGCGTCCCTGCGCGAATCCTCGTTCGCAATATACGGCTGGACGACGGGTCCGTGGACGGCGGACAAGGTCGTCGTTCGGGATTTTTTGCCGCGACGTGCATCACAGGAAATCACTTTTTGATGCCTACATATCAAAAAAAAATCCGCGCAGGAGTTTTTTGGGACATCCACTCTGTCTCGATGGACGGCTGTGCGGCATTCGTAAGACGGGTCACGAGTTCGCTGCTGTCTGCCGGGTCAGACGTCGACAGTGATAATTTCGCAGGTTCACCTATGGAATCTATGTTACTAGTTCTCTTTTTCTCTAAATAATTAGATTTGTTGGACGTCTCGCGACGACGCGGGTCCGTCGGCGTCCCTGCGCGAATCCTCGTTCGCAATATACGGCTGGACGACGGGTCCTTGGACGGCGGACAAGGTCGTCGTTCGGGATTTTCGGCAGCGACGTGCATCACAGGAAATCACTTTTTGATGCCACATATCAAAAAAAAATCCGCGTAGGAGTTTTTTGGGACACCCACTCTGTCTCGATGGACGGCTGTGCGGCATTCGTAAGTCGGGTCACGAGTTCGCTGCTGTCTGCCGGGTCAGACGTCGACAGTGATAATTTCGCAGGTTCACCTATGGAATCTATGTTACTAGTTCTCTTTTTCTCTAAATAATTAGATCTGTTGGACGTCTCGCGACGACGCGGGTCCGTCGGCGTCCCTGCGCGAATCCTCGTTCGCAATATACGGCTGGACGACGGGTCCTTGGACGGCGGACAAGGTCGTCGTTCGGGATTTTCGGCAGCGACGTGCATCACAGGAAATCACTTTTTGATGCCAACATATCAAAAAAAAATCCGCGTAGGAGTTTTTTGGGACACCCACTCTGTCTCGATGGACGGCTGTGCGGCATTCGTAAGTCGGGTCACGAGTTCGCTGCTGTCTGCCGGGTCAGACGTCGACAGTGATAATTTCGCAGGTTCACCTATGGAATCTATGTTACTAGTTCTCTTTTTCTCTAAATAATTAGATCTGTTGGACGTCTCGCGACGACGCGGGTCCGTCGGCGTCCCTGCGCGAATCCTCGTTCGCAATATACGGCTGGACGACGGGTCCGTGGACGGCGGACAAGGTCGTCGTTCGGGATTTTTTGCCGCGACGTGCATCACAGGAAATCACTTTTTGATGCCTACATATCAAAAAAAAATCCGCGCAGGAGTTTTTTGGGACATCCACTCTGTCTCGATGGACGGCTGTGCGGCATTCGTAAGACGGGTCACGAGTTCGCTGCTGTCTGCCGGGTCAGACGTCGACAGTGATAATTTCGCAGGTTCACCTATGGAATCTATGTTACTAGTTCTCTTTTTCTCTAAATAATTAGATTTGTTGGACGTCTCGCGACGACGCGGGTCCGTCGGCGTCCCTGCGCGAATCCTCGTTCGCAATATACGGCTGGACGACGGGTCCTTGGACGGCGGACAAGGTCGTCGTTCGGGATTTTCGGCAGCGACGTGCATCACAGGAAATCACTTTTTGATGCCAACATATCAAAAAAAAATCCGCGTAGGAGTTTTTTGGGACACCCACTCTGTCTCGATGGACGGCTGTGCGGCATTCGTAAGTCGGGTCACGAGTTCGCTGCTGTCTGCCGGGTCAGACGTCGACAGTGATAATTTCGCAGGTTCACCTATGGAATCTATGTTACTAGTTCTCTTTTTCTCTAAATAATTAGATCTGTTGGACGTCTCGCGACGACGCGGGTCCGTCGGCGTCCCTGCGCGAATCCTCGTTCGCAATATACGGCTGGACGACGGGTCCGTGGACGGCGGACAAGGTCGTCGTTCGGGATTTTTTGCCGCGACGTGCATCACAGGAAATCACTTTTTGATGCCTACATATCAAAAAAAATCCGCGCAGGAGTTTTTTGGGACACCCACTCTGTCTCGATGGACGGCTGTGCGGCATTCGTAAGTCGGGTCACGAGTTCGCTGCTGTCTGCCGGGTCAGACGTCGACAGTGATAATTTCGCAGGTTCACCTATGGAATCTATGTTACTAGTTCTCTTTTTCTCTAAATAATTAGATCTGTTGGACGTCTCGCGACGACGCGGGTCCGTCGGCGTCCCTGCGCGAATCCTCGTTCGCAATATACGGCTGGACGACGGGTCCGTGGACGGCGGACAAGGTCGTCGTTCGGGATTTTTTGCCGCGACGTGCATCACAGGAAATCACTTTTTGATGCCTACATATCAAAAAAAAATCCGCGCAGGAGTTTTTTGGGACATCCACTCTGTCTCGATGGACGGCTGTGCGGCATTCGTAAGTCGGGTCACGAGTTCGCTGCTGTCTGCCGGGTCAGACGTCGACAGTGATAATTTCGCAGGTTCACCTATGGAATCTATGTTACTAGTTCTCTTTTTCTCTAAATAATTAGATTTGTTGGACGTCTCGCGACGACGCGGGTCCGTCGGCGTCCCTGCGCGAATCCTCGTTCGCAATATACGGCTGGACGACGGGTCCTTGGACGGCGGACAAGGTCGTCGTTCGGGATTTTCGGCAACGACGTGCATCACAGGAAATCACTTTTTGATGCCAACATATCAAAAAAAAATCCGCGTAGGAGTTTTTTGGGACGCCCACTCTGTCTCGATGGACGGCTGTGCGGCATTCGTAAGTCGGGTCACGAGTTCGCTGCTGTCTGCCGGGTCAGACGTCGACAGTGATAATTTCGCAGGTTCACCTATGGAATCTATGTTACTAGTTCTCTTTTTCTCTAAATAATTAGATCTGTTGGACGTCTCGCGACGACGCGGGTCCGTCGGCGTCCCTGCGCGAATCCTCGTTCGCAATATACGGCTGGACGACGGGTCCGTGGACGGCGGACAAGGTCGTCGTTCGGGATTTTTTGCCGCGACGTGCATCACAGGAAATCACTTTTTGATGCCTACATATCAAAAAAAATCCGCGCAGGAGTTTTTTGGGACACCCACTCTGTCTCGATGGACGGCTGTGCGGCATTCGTAAGTCGGGTCACGAGTTCGCTGCTGTCTGCCGGGTCAGACGTCGACAGTGATAATTTCGCAGGTTCACCTATGGAATCTATGTTACTAGTTCTCTTTTTCTCTAAATAATTAGATCTGTTGGACGTCTCGCGACGACGCGGGTCCGTCGGCGTCCCTGCGCGAATCCTCGTTCGCAATATACGGCTGGACGACGGGTCCGTGGACGGCGGACAAGGTCGTCGTTCGGGATTTTTTGCCGCGACGTGCATCACAGGAAATCACTTTTTGATGCCTACATATCAAAAAAAAATCCGCGCAGGAGTTTTTTCGGACATCCACTCTGTCTCGATGGACGGCTGTGCGGCATTCGTAAGACGGGTCACGAGTTCGCTGCTGTCTGCCGGGTCAGACGTCGACAGTGATAATTTCGCAGGTTCACCTATGGAATCTATGTTACTAGTTCTCTTTTTCTCTAAATAATTAGATTTGTTGGACGTCTCGCGACGACGCGGGTCCGTCGGCGTCCCTGCGCGAATCCTCGTTCGCAATATACGGCTGGACGACGGGTCCTTGGACGGCGGACAAGGTCGTCGTTCGGGATTTTCGGCAACGACGTGCATCACAGGAAATCACTTTTTGATGCCAACATATCAAAAAAAAATCCGCGTAGGAGTTTTTTGGGACACCCACTCTGTCTCGATGGACGGCTGTGCGGCATTCGTAAGTCGGGTCACGAGTTCGCTGCTGTCTGCCGGGTCAGACGTCGACAGTGATAATTTCGCAGGTTCACCTATGGAATCTATGTTACTAGTTCTCTTTTTCTCTAAATAATTAGATCTGTTGGACGTCTCGCGACGACGCGGGTCCGTCGGCGTCCCTGCGCGAATCCTCGTTCGCAATATACGGCTGGACGACGGGTCCGTGGACGGCGGACAAGGTCGTCGTTCGGGATTTTCGGCAGCGACGTGCATCACAGGAAATCACTTTTTGATGCCTACATATCAAAAAAAAATCCGCGCAGGAGTTTTTTGGGACATCCACTCTGTCTCGATGGACGGCTGTGCGGCATTCGTAAGACGGGTCACGAGTTCGTTGCTGTCTGCCGGGTCAGACGTCGACAGTGATAATTTCGCAGGTTCACCTATGGAATCTATGTTACTAGTTCTCTTTTTCTCTAAATAATTAGATCTGTTGGACGTCTCGCGACGACGCGGGTCCGTTGGCGTCCCTGCGCGAATCCTCGTTCGCAATATACGGCTGGACGACAGGTCCGTGGACGGCGGACAAGGTCGTCGTTCGGGATTTTCGGCAGCGACGTGCATCACAGGAAATCACTTTTTGATGCCTACATATCAAAAAAAAATCCGCGCAGGAGTTTTTTGGGACACCCACTCTGTCTCGATGGACGGCTGTACGGCATTCGTAAGACGGGTCACGAGTTCGCTGCTGTCTGCCGAGTCAGACGTCGACAGTGATCCATTCGCAGGATCACCTATGGAATCTCTGTTACTAGTTCTATTTTTCCCTAAATAATAAGATTTTTTGGACGTCTCGCGATGACGCAGGTCCGTCGGCGTCCCTGCGCGAATCCTCGTTCGCAATATACGGCTGGACGACGGGTCCGTGGACGGCGGACAACGTCGTCGTTCGGGATTTTTGGCCGCGACGTGCTTCGTAGCAAATCACTTTTTTATGCCAACATATTAAAAAAAATCCGCGCAGGAGTTTTTTGGGACGCCCACTCTTTATCGATGGACGGTTGTGCCGCATTCGTAAGTCGGGTCACGAGTTCGCTGCTGTCTGCCGAGTCAGACGTCGACAGTGATCCTTTCGCAGGTTCACCTATGGAATCTAGGTTACTAGTTCTCTTTTTCTCTAAATAATAAGATTTGTTGGACGTCTCGCGACGACGCGGGTCCGTCGGCGTCCCTGCGCGAATCCTCGTTCGCAATATACGGCTGGACGACGGGTCCGTGGACGGCGGACAAGGTCGTCGTTCGGGATTTTTGGCCGCGACGTGCATCGCAGGAAATCACTTTTTGATGCGTACCTATTAAAAAAATCCGCGCAGGAGTTTTTTGGGACGCCCACTCTGTCTCGATGGACGTTTGTGCGGCATTCGTACGTCGGGTCACGAGTTCGCTGCTGTCTGCCGGGTCAGACGTCGACAGTGATCCTTTCGCAGGTTCACCTATGGAATCTATGTTACTAGTTCTCTTTTTCTCCAAATAATTAGATTTGTTGGACGTCTCGCGACGACGCGGGTCCGTCGGCGTCCCTGCGCGAATCCTCGTTCGCAATATACGGCTGGACGACGGGTCCGTGGACGGCGGACAAGGTCGTCATTCGGGATTTTCGGCAGCGACGTGCATCACAGGAAATCACTTTTTAATGCCTACATATCAAAACAAAATCCGCGTAGGAGTTTTTTGGGACACCCACTCTGTCTCGATGGACGGCTGTGCGGCATTCGTAAGTCGGGTCACGAGTTCGCTGCTGTCTGCCGGGTCAGACGTCGACAGTGATAATTTCGCAGGTTCACCTATGGAATCTATGTTACTAGTTCTCTTTTTCTCTAAATAATTAGATCTGTTGGACGTCTCGCGACGACGCGGGTCCGTCGGCGTCCCTGCGCGAATCCTCGTTCGCAATATACGGCTGGACGACGGGTCCGTGGACGGCGGACAAGGTCGTCGTTCGGGATTTTTGGCCGCGACGTGCATCGCAGGAAATCACTTTTTGATGCGTACCTATTAAAAAAATCCGCGCAGGAGTTTTTTGGGACGCCCACTCTGTCTCGATGGACGTTTGTGCGGCATTCGTACGTCGGGTCACGAGTTCGCTGCTGTCTGCCGGGTCAGACGTCGACAGTGATCCTTTCGCAGGTTCACCTATGGAATCTATGTTACTAGTTCTCTTTTTCTCCAAATAATTAGATTTGTTGGACGTCTCGCGACGACGCGGGTCCGTCGGCGTCCCTGCGCGAATCCTCGTTCGCAATATACGGCTGGACGACGGGTCCGTGGACGGCGGACAAGGTCGTCATTCGGGATTTTCGGCAGCGACGTGCATCACAGGAAATCACTTTTTAATGCCTACATATCAAAAAAAAATCCGCGTAGGAGTTTTTTGGGACACCCACTCTGTCTCGATGGACGGCTGTGCGGCATTCGTAAGTCGGGTCACGAGTTCGCTGCTGTCTGCCGGGTCAGACGTCGACAGTGATAATTTCGCAGGTTCACCTATGGAATCTATGTTACTAGTTCTCTTTTTCTCTAAATAATTAGATCTGTTGGACGTCTCGCGACGACGCGGGTCCGTCGGCGTCCCTGCGCGAATCCTCGTTCGCAATATACGGCTGGACGACGGGTCCGTGGACGGCGGACAAGGTCGTCGTTCGGGATTTTTTGCCGCGACGTGCATCACAGGAAATCACTTTTTGATGCCTACATATCAAAAAAAAATCCGCGCAGGAGTTTTTTCGGACATCCACTCTGTCTCGATGGACGGCTGTGCGGCATTCGTAAGACGGGTCACGAGTTCGCTGCTGTCTGCCGGGTCAGACGTCGACAGTGATAATTTCGCAGGTTCACCTATGGAATCTATGTTACTAGTTCTCTTTTTCTCTAAATAATTTGATTTGTTGGACGTCTCGCGACGACGCGGGTCCGTCGGCGTCCCTGGGCGAATCCTCGTTCGCAATATACGGCTGGACGACGGGTCCGTGGACGGCGGACAAGGTCGTCGTTCGGGATTTTCGGCAGCGACGTGCATCACAGGAAATCACTTTTTGATGCCTACATATCAAAAAAAAATCCGCGCAGGAGTTTTTTGGGACATCCACTCTGTCTCGATGGACGGCTGTGCGGCATTCGTAAGACGGGTCACGAGTTCGCTGCTGTCTGCCGGGTTAGACGTCGACAGTGATAATTTCGCAGGTTCACCTATGGAATCTATGTTACTAGTTCTATTTTTCTCTAAATAATAAGATTTGTTGGACGTCTCGCGATGACGCAGGTCCGTCGGCGTCCCTGCGCGAATCCTCGTTCGCAATATACGGCTGGACGACGGGTCCGTGGACGGCGGACAACGTCGTCGTTCGGGATTTTTGGCCGCGACGTGCATCGCAGGAAATCACTTTTTGATGCGTACCTATTAAAAAAATCCGCGTAGGAGTTTTTTGGGACGCCCACTCTGTCTCGATGGACGTTTGTGCGGCATTCGTACGTCGGGTCACGAGTTCGCTGCTGTCTGCCGGGTCAGACGTCGACAGTGATCCATTCGCAGGTTCACCTATGGAATCTCTGTTACTAGTTCTCTTTTTCTCTAAATAATAAGATTTGTTGGACGTCTCGCGATGACGCAGGTCCGTCGGCGTCCCTGCGCGAATCCTCGTTCGCAATATACGGCTGGACGACGGGTCTGTGAACGGTAGACAAGGTCGTCGTTCGCAATTTTTGGTCCTGACGTGCATCGCAGGAAATCCCTTTTTGAAGCCTACATATTCACAAAAATCCGTATAGGAGTTTTTGGGACGCCCACTCTGTCCCGACGGACGGCTGTGCGGCATTCGTACGTCGGTTCACTAGTTCGTTGTTGTCTGCCGGGGCAGACGTCGACAATGATCCTTTCACAGGTTCACCTATGGAATCCATGTTACTAGTTCTCTTTTTTTCTAAACGATAACGCTTGTTGGACTTCTCGCGATGACGTGGGTCCGGCGGCGTCTCTGCGCGAATTCTCGTTCGCAATATACGGCTGGATGACGGGTCCATGAACGTCGGACAAGGTGGTTCACGATCTTTGGCCGTGACGTGCATCGCAGGAAATCTATTTCTGATGCCTACATGTTCACAAAAATCCGTGCAAGAGTTTTTTGGGACGCCCACTCTGTCTCGATGGATGGCTGTGCGGCATTCGTATTTCGGGTCACCAGTTCGCTGCTGCGTGCCGGGTTAGACGTCGACAATGATCCTTTCACAGGTTCACCTACGGAATCCATGTTACTAGTTCTCTTTTTTGCTAAACGATAACGCTTGTTGGACTTCTCGCGATGACGCGGGTCCGGCGGCCTCCCTGTGCAAATCCTCATTCCCAATATACGGCTGGACGACGGGTCTGTGAACGGCAGACAAGGTCGTCGTTCGAATTCGTGAGCCCCACGTATGAATGCCGCACAGCCGTCCATCGAGACAGAGTGGGCATCCCAAAAAACTCCTGCATGGATTTTCGTGAATATGTAGTAATCAAAATGGGATTTCCTGCGATGCACGTCGCGGCCAAAAATCACGAACGACCACCTTGTCCACCGTGAACCCATTCTTCAGCCGTATATTGTGATCGAGGATTCGCGCAGGGATGTTGACGGACCCGCGTCATCGCGAGAAGTCTGACAAGCGTTATTGTTTAGAGAAAATAGAACTCGTAACAAGGATTCTATAGGTGAACCTACGAAAGGATCATTGTCGATGTCTTCCCAGGCGGACAGCAGCGAACTCGTAACCCGACGTACGAATGCCGCACAGCCGTCCATCAAGACAGAGTGGACGTCCCGAAAAACTCTTGCACGGATTTTCGTGAATATGTAGTCATCAAAAAGGGATTTCCTGCAATGCACGTCGCGGCCAAAAATCGCGAACGATGACCTTGTCTGCTGTTCACAGACCCGTCGTCCAGCCGTATATTGCGATCGAGGATTAGCGCAGGGGCGCCGACGGACCCGCCTCATCGCGAGAAGTCCGACAAGCGTTATCGTTTAGAGAAAAAGAGAACTCGAAACAAGGATTTTACAGGTGAACCTGCGAAATAATCATTGTCGATGTCTACGCCGGCGCACAGCATTACTGTAGGCAGAATCAAAATACCAAGGAGAGTTACCTGATGTGGTAGGCATTGCGGTATTGGAAGATAGAACCTGTTTAAGAAGAGCCTCCTGGTCCTGAATCGTAGTAGGCACAGGCGTAGGCGCAGGCGGGGCAGAGGCTGTGACAAATGAGATACTAGACTGAGGAGGTCGACGAATATGCCGAGGCTTATAGTTACTACTGCCAGAGCGAGACGGCCTAGTAGGGCAATATTGTATAGTATGGCCTAAAACATGACAGTAGTGACACTTCACCTTGGGGCAATGACCGAAGTCATGATCAGAAGACTAACATCGTTTGCAGCGATGGGAACGACTCTGAGTAGGAGTTCGGGCGGTGACCGCAAGAGCAGAATCAAGCAGAAGAGCCTTGGCTAGGTGGAGACGAGTTTCCTCAAAAAAAAATCTCCTGAATAGCTGCATCCAAGGTAGGAAGTGGGTGCCGATATAACAAAGAGGCACGAACTGCCTCATACTCTGGACGCAAAGCCATCAAGACCTGAATGAGGCGAAGATGATCAGGACTGATCTCAGCTTGATCCAACCGATGCCAAAGGGGTTGCACTTGCGCAAGGAAGTCGTTGATAGATTGTCCTGGTTCCTGTTTTAGATCATGGAGAGTGCTCCATAACTGATAATAGTGTGCCAAACCAGTAGCACGGAAGCAGACTGCCAAGAAATCCCACGCTGCCTTGGCAGTTTCAAATTGGGCAAGCTGCACATGTATCGCCGGAGTGGAAGTATTGCACAACCAAGTGAGAATTTGATGGTTCTTACTGTCCCAATCCTTCAATTTTTCAATATATGATTCAACAACTTTGGCGGTAGGCGCAACTTCTCCTATAGAAACCGGAGCAACGGGAGCAACTATATCCCCCGTAACAATCCACCGTAATTTCCTACCTATCAGAAAGCTTTTCATCGATTGTACCCACAAACTGTAATTATCTCCGGACATAACAACATTTATCGGAATATGGACATCCATCTTTTCCATAAAAAATCAAGGGTAGACAATATCTCAAACCTCAAGCCGAAAGCCAAAACGACAAAAACGCAAGCAAAATCGAATCAAACTCGAAACACGAAAAATCAGACGGATACAAAAAACTGCTCAAACGGAAGAAGTGAGTATACCATCGCGGAGGAAATTAAATTGCGAACACGACGGTACAAAGATCTCCGCCAACGGCCGCCGCACGCGCCTCCACGCGCCGGCGAGGTGTCCGGCCGAAAATCTCGTCAGGCGCGTGTGAGGCTCACGCGCTGCCGTTCTCCGATCTGTTCCGGAGTCCGGCCGGTCTCGTGGCGGCGAAGACGATGGTGGTGGCGGTGATGGTCGGCGGTGGTCGAAAAGATACGATCTGGAATGCGTGAGTTATTTCGATTTGATCGGGAAAAATTATAGCTCTGATACCATGTTAGGATTAATTGAATAAACTATATTTCATTGTTTACAATTAGGGTACAATATTATATTTATACAATATTATATTTATACAAAAGATATATTGGGTAAGGATATATATGTCTAGATATATACAATATATATCAAGATAAACCATTCTCAAGAACAATGACACTTTATGTCAAAAAGACCGTCCTAAAAGCCTATACTCTATCAGTTAAAACGAGGCAGTAAAAGAAGCCGTACAATATTTTCTAAAGAAAAAAACATTCTTCACATAGAATTCACTTAGTCATTAGAGAAACCTTTTCTTCAAAGGCTAAGGAATATGAACTCTTCGATCGCCGGAACTTCGCCGATCTTCGCGAGCACCTTTTTGTCAGGTTTTTCGTCGACGCCGATCGCCATAATCGCCGTCGATCGCTTCACCGTCCGCCCGACGCTCATGAAATTAACGTTCACGTCGTGCTGTCCGAGGATGGTCCCGACTTCTCCGATCATCCCCGGCTGGTCGACTTGGTTGCACAGTATCAGGTTCCCTTCGAGGCTCGCGTCGACGCCGAATGCTCCGACACCCGTCAGAATCGGCATCCCGCGTTTCACCCTGCCCTCGACGCTGATGATCTCACTGTTGTCAAGCACCGCGCTCGCGAATTTCGATCGGGCGTTGGTTATCTGCACTTGGATCAACTCGACGGGATTCTCCGGCGATGAGCCGGAGAGAATCCGCTCCTCGCTGATTCGGAGGCCTTTCTGCTTCCCGACGAAGTCGGCATTTACGATGTTGATCCGGGTGTTGGATATAGGCTCGACGATTCCCTTCGTGATCATCGCGCGGAGAAGTCGAGTGTCCAAGTCGTCGGGGCTCCGCGCCGTAGTGTATATCACCTTCACCGACTGGACTCCGCCGCTGCCGGAGACCAATTGTACGGCGAGCCTGCCGAGCTTCTCCGCTAGCGCGACGTAAGGAGCCAACTCCGACATAACCTGCTCGTCGAAAAAAAAAAAAAAAGTGCGACTCAACTCAATTTCTCGTTGAAAAAAGACGAAGATTGCATTGTACCTCCGGAGGAACCACCGGAGCGTTGACGGCAGTCGCGGCGAGATCTCCTTTCAACGCGCCGACGACAGCCTCGGCTATTTCGACAGCCACGTCTTCCTGAAAATCTCCGTCGATGTTACCGAATCGACATTTTGAGAAAAAAAAAAAAAAAAACACGATGCGGCAGAAATCGAACCTGCGCTTCCATCGTGCTCGCGCCGAGGTGCGGCGTAGCCGTGACTTTCTCGTGCTGTACTAGTTTGCTGTCCTTCGGCGGGGGCTCCTCCGTGAACACGTCGAGCGCAGCCTAAAAAGAAATCGTAAATTTAGGATATTGATAGATTTCGACTGCTCGAGTTTACAAAAAGATCGGTGTAGTTTGCATACCTGCACGACGATTCCGGCGTCGAGAGCTCTAACCAAAGCGTCTTCGTCGATAACTCCACCCCGGGCGACGTTGATGATGCGCACGCCGTTCTTCATCTTCGAGAACGTTTTGTCGTTGAAGAGCTTGTTCGTCGAAGAAGTAAGAGGCATGTGCAGAGAGATGAAGTCTGCAGAGGAGATGGCTTCGTCGAAGGAGACTAAGTCGACGCCAATTGCGTGAGCTCTGTCAGGCGGAGCAAAAGGATCGCAGGCGATGACGTTCATTCCAAGTCCTTTCGCTCGCCTCGCGACTTCAGAGCCTACTTTGCCTAATCCCATCACTGCCAGTGTCTTCCCGACAAGAGAAGTTCCGACGTATTTGCTCCGTTGCCATATTCCTGTCGAAACAATCAATCGTCGTACAAAATATAAAGGCTTTGTCGACTTTCTAAAGCTCTAATATTCATAATCTTCGAGTCTTTCTTACAAGAATGACGATGATCGTAGAAACATGAATGATTAAAGCTGATTCTCAAATCATGTATATGCACATAGATCCATTGTAAACAAAATCGAAGAACAAATCAAGGCCTTGTCGAGTTTCTATGGCTCTAATATCCAAAAAAAATTTCTTACAGGACAGAGGACGATCACAAGAAATGCAAATGATTAAACTACATGAAACACAACTGATTCTTCAAGCAACAAATCATGTATATACACATAGATCAAATGTAAGCAAAATCCAAGGCCAAATCAAAGGCTCGTCGCGTTTCTAGCGCTTTAATATACAAAACCTTTGAAGTGTTTCTTACAAGACTGACAAACAATCACAAGAAATGCAGAAACATGAATGATTAAACTAGAAGAAATATAACTGGTTCTTCAAGCAACAAATCATATATATATATACACACATAGATTCGAAGGCTAAATCAAGGCCTTGTCACATGTCTAAAGCTCTAATGTTCAAAACGTTTTGAAGTATTTTTTACAAGACATCGCGGATCACAAGAACTGAAGAAACATGAAAGATTAAACCACAAGAAACATGCGGAATTCTTCCAAAAGAAATCGTACATATTCCACAACAATGGCCAAATCTAGAACTTTGATCACAACAAAATTTCTACATTCACTCACTCATTCTCTATCTATATTCCAATTCATATGAATAAATCCTCATTCAAACAAATGTTCACAAAGAAACACAGAAAGAATCAATGGAGAATATATCTAAACCTCTTCTTTTCCACAATCAGAAAAGAAATTCGTTACTTTCTGCAATTGGCATGCAGAGTTGTATCAATGCAAATCATCATCAAATCCTCGAATTCTTTTTCATATATAACTCTAGAAACTTCCTCGATAAAACCATAACTGAATCCGTTAAGAAAACAAAAAACTGAATGAAAACCGACAAAATCGAATATACAGCTTACCGACTTTCATGGACGCATCTGCCTGCGCGACATTCCTCGCCATGGCAGTAAGCAACGCAATTCCGTGCTCGGCGGCGGCAACCGTATTGGCCGTGGGCGCATTGACGACCAAGCAACCAAACTCCGTCGCCGCATGAATATCCACATTATCAATCCCGACGCCGGCTCGTCCGACGACTTTCAGCCTTCCTTGCGACGCCTCAAACGCCTGGCGCGTCACCTTCGTCTCGCTCCGTACAATCAGCGCATCGCAGTCACGAATCTTCTCGCAGAGTTCTTCCTGCGATAAATTGTACAAGCACTCGACGTTCCCAAATTTCCGGAGCAAATCGAGCCCTGCCTCTCCGAGCTTCTCGGAGACCAAGATCGTAGGCTTCGCCGACGCCGAGCGACTTGTTTCGGACGGGAAATCGGTCTGCAGAGCGCTGGAAATGACGCGACGGCGGGAGAGGGGAATCTTCAAATTGCAGGTGGAGAGGCAGCGGTTGCAGAGAGAAACGGTAGAATAGGAGAAGGGAAGATTGGATGCCTTGTTGTTGCGTGTAGAAGCGTCGTTGGGGGTTTTGGCAGTGGGAAGAATCGCGGAGGAAATGGAGATGGCAGCCATTGATGGATTCCGGAGGGCGTCCGTACAATCTGGCGCAGTGATCCCGGGCCTGGTTTTATGTGGAGAAAGTTGGGAAAACTACGAGAGGAGGAGAGTTTGAATCTGCGTAGAAGTAGCGCATACACAGATACACTACGAACAAATCATTATATTTAATTTTATTTTTTTATATTTTAGTTTTTTTGGAGGAGGTTAGTTGAGACGTAAAACATAGGCGGACTTTCTTCTTTCTAAATTTTTTTTATACGATCTTTTATAAAAAAATAAGTTATTATTCAGTTTTATTATTTTTATATTATTTACATAATTTACTATATTTTATATATAATAGTATTATTTATTATTTTTTTCCGTTTTAAAACAATAATCTAATTTTCATAAATAATTATATCACCATAAAATTATTCATATTTTTTATTATATTTACACAATTGCCACTAGTTTTTACACTAATATACTCACGAGGACAAAAAAGTCATTTATCCTTAAACGACTACCAATATAATATCAATATTTATTTAAATATTGCATCCAATATAATAGACTATACTTTTGGAATAGAGAGAATTATTTTCAATAATTTTGCAAAACAAATACACTCGCGATTTTCGTAGACATAATAATTTTTTTTGTTATTTTATTTAAGATTATAAATATATTGTTATTTAAAATTATAATTTATCTATTATATTTCTAATGATATTTATATTCTTGTTTTTTTTTAATTTATATACTAATAGAAGTAAATTGTAAATGAATACGATGAAAAATGAGGGGAAGAGTATTTAGTCATTTAGTATAGATATGATGATTATATTTAATGTAAATTTTTATAATTGTCCTTTTTAAAGTAACACCACAAATTATTTGTAATGCATAAATTTTGAAAGTTGATTTGATATTTTCAATTATTTTAATAATATACTCGCTTGTCTCGTTTTTTTTACGGGTAAAAGACTTTTTTGTCCTAGTGATTGTATTAGTGTAAAAAGTAGTGACAATTGTGTAATAATAATAAAAAAGTAAAGGTAGTTTTATAGTGATATGGTTATTTATAGAAATGAGACTATTGTTTTGGAACGAACAAAAATGGTAAACAAGACTATTGTATTTGGACTGAGGGGTATTATTTTATAATAAAAAAAATAAAAGTAATTTTTTAGTATTATATAATATAAAAATAACAATATTTATATAATATATTATAAATTGTAAAAATATTTATTATTATAGGTATAAAGTATAATTATTAAATTAAAAAATAAAATCTTTCTTTTGATACAAATATAAATGAAAAATAACACAACGGAGGAAATAATAAAATTAAAATAAGTGACCAATTAGTAAGCATTGAATACTTATTTTTTAATATAAAATATATTATTAATATAGATACTCCATTATATATAATGTTTTTATTTTAAGAATTTAAAAAATAGTAATAAAATATGTGCAAATTGAAATTTAGAGTGTGTTTATTTTGTATTTTAGTTTGAATGAAATATATATATATGAAGTATAAAAAATTATATAAATAACATAAAAATAATGAGTATGTATAATATATTAATTTTATTTTTTTTAGAAAAAATATGTTTTGAAAATTTTTTACAAAATAACAAATTTTTAATATTCCTTCCATCCATATTTTTTTTTAATTGTCTATTTGCAATGATTATATTTTTTTATTTAATATATATCTCATTGCACAATAATACAAATATCATTTTAACTATATTTATTTACACAAATATCATTTAATCACGAATAAACATATAAAGATAAAATAATTAATTTATATAAAATAACATAAACTACCATTAAGGAATATAAATTTATAATGCATACTTGTGTAACTTCTCAAAATTTAATTCCCATTATTTAAACACTAAAATTGGAATTAGATCTCATTTTACTCAATTATTAAACTCAATTGTTTTTTTTAATGAAAATGATATACATACGGTAAAAATAATATTTCTATCCTTGAACTCAATTGTTTTTTAATGAATTTATTTTATTTTTTAATAATATTGGATAAAGTGTATATGTATTTTTAGTGTGAAGTATTTTTAGTGTCAAGTATTTTAGAAGGGGTGTAATTAGTAGATAATTAAAAATATATTAGTAAAAATAATTATCGATAATATAAATAATTATAAATTAAAATTAAGATAACTAATTAGTTTAATTAAAATTAAAAAAAATAAAATTAAAAAGTTTAAAATGAAATTAAAGTGTGTAAACATTTCCAAAAAAAGAAAGTTACATGGCATATAGGGAGACAGAAACGGCAATATGGATATAAAATCAGATGCAATTAAATAAACTAAAATGACAAAATAAATACATTGTGAGCAGACGAAATAAATATCTATTTTTTTTTTTTATTTTTTACTTCTTCATTTTTCACTCAAATGACTATTTTTACTGGCCTTCTTCAAAATATTCATTTTTATTTCTTTCCTATATTAGGATATTAATATGGAAGTATGATTAATTTTTACTTAAATTATAAATATACTATTACACATATAAGTAAAATTAAGTTAAGAGATAAAAATACCAAAATCAAAAATACTAATCTACGATAAAATTCCAAAAGATACTTTAAAATTTGAGAAAACGAGTATATTATACTATTAAAAATCAAACTTTTAAATTTAAAATATTACATAAAATTTGATTTATATAACATAAAATAGTTATGATTGAAATTCAATATTTTAAAATAATAACCCAATCACACCCAAAAGAATCTATAACATTCAGTGAAGAGTGGGCACCAAATTAGCAGGATGATCATCATTATCACAAATTTCCAGAAGCACAAAATCGAATATTACCAGCCACAAGACTTTAACAAGAATCAAAGAAATAAAATCCTACATTACATTGCTTGCCCCTAAAATTCATCGATCAACAAACACAAACAACACACAGCTTCTTCATTTTCATGCCAAGAACACTACAAAATCATTATCACTTTTGATCCCATTCCTCCTCATCTTCAATGAATCTCAATCCCACTGCTTGCTTAATATCATCCTCTACCTCCTCAAAAAAAACAAAGGAAAGAAAAATCCTACATACACAGCCAAGCTAAGTTTCCAAAACAACAATGGCGGATCTAATTACTTACCTGGTCACTATTTCTTTTTCTTGGCCACGTCACGTCTCTCCTTCAGCAGCTTCAGACCAAAAAACCTGCAAACAGACAAAATCCCCAAATTTTAGGGTCTTCTCCACACATCATCAATGGCGGAATGAAATCAATCAATCAATATTAATCTTACCTTCCCAGCATTAGGACAGTAGCTTGAGGATTGGTCCCTGGAGAGACGGTAAACGTGGATCCATCGATCACTCTCAATCCGTCGATTCCGATGACTTTCAGGTCGCGATCTACGACCTTCCCGACCAGACATCCGCCATGGTAGTGCCAGATTGTGTTCACCGTGTGGCGGCAGAAATCGCTCATCTGCGCATCGTCGGAAAGGTCCGCCGGCAATGGCGGACCGACGTATCGGAAGTCTCGTGAACCGAACCAATGGTGGAACTTGAAATCCTCCATAGCCCTGCTTTTCAGCACCTCGCCGATTTTGCGCGTGCCATTCATACATAGCTTGAGGTCGTCGGGATTGCTGAAGTAATTGAACCGGACTATCGGGTTAACCCGGACGTCGGTCGAGGCGAGCCGGAGAGAACCGGCGGAGACCGGCCCGACGATCTTTTCCATCAGCGTCGCCACCGTGAGGTACGCGGAGGAGCCCGGCGGCGCGACGAAGACGGGGCGGGCAGGGGAGGCGAACGGGACGATGTTCGACGCCGCTTCGAGGTATGTCCCGGCGGCGGTGACGCCGACGACTTGGATTAAGGAATGATCCAACGGCACCGGCGGAACGATTGAAATTCCGTTTCTAGGGTTGTCGTAGACGAACCGGCCGACGTACGGCTGGTGGTAGACGACCGGAATCCCCCACGACGCGAGGTACGGCCGCGGCCCGACGCCGCTGAGGAGGAGGAGCTGAGGGCTGCCGAGGGCGCCGGCGCAGAGGAAAACCTCTCCCTTCTCCTTAACCATGGCGTGGTGGTAGCCGCCGAAGTGATCCCGGAACACGGCGCCGATGGCGTTCTGTTTCCGATCAGGGTTTGGGGAAGACGACGCCACTAGAATTCTCTCCACGCTGGCGTGCACGACGACTTTGATGTTCTTATGGCTGCCATAGCTGAGAAGATCGGCGGCGCTGTGGCGGCGGCCGGCGCTATCGAAGGTGGAGCCGCCGATCTTGGTGCCGGCGAGATGGTCGAGGCTGAATCCGTTGTACGGATCGATTCCGGCCTCGATTAACGCGTCGCGGACGGCGGATTGCCAGTTTTTCAGCTGTGGGCGGAACACGATTGCTTTTTCGATCCATTGATAAGATTGATTCACCGTTCGGAGATCCCAATTGATTCCCGACCTGGCGTAGAACTCCTGGTCGGCTCTGCTGTAGAAGCCGGCGTTAATGGCGCTGCTGCCGCCGAGAACTCTGCCTCTGGCGTTGGGGACGCCGTCTTCGGAGGTGAAAGATTGCGCCGGAGATTCGTAGGCGTCGGTTTCCGTCAGGGTCGTGAGGAACCCTTCTCGGGTCATCAAATTAGGGTTCCCAAAGGGGATTCCTCCCCTCTCAAGAACAAGAACCTTAAATCTTTCCGAGAGCGTCGCCGCCAGTGGGCAACCGGCGGTGCCGCCGCCGACGATCACGTAGTCGAAGTAATCCTCCGCCGGAAAATCCGTCGCGTTGGAGACGAAGTTCAGGTATGAAGGGCCTGCAACATTATCGGAAAATCAGAAGCTAATGATTAATTTCAAGAAATCAAGAAAATTGATAATGGGTCTTACTCTGTTGTTGAGAATGTGAAATTGGGAGCAGCGTGGCGGCGATAATAAAGAAAAGGAGAGACGGCGGCCATGGAAAATGGGGGTTTTCCTCCATTGTTGGGAACTGGGTTTTCTTGATTTTGTTCTGTTGGGGTGTTGTGGAAGAGGGAATTGAAGAGCGTATTTGGTATAGTTACTTACTTACGGCTGCTGAAACGGGAGAAGGGTGGATAAGTAGGGAGAAGAGCAGTATAACTTTGGTGGGAAATTCAGTTTGAATCACTGCATCGATCACTTAAATCAATCCATCCAAATTACACTCTCACCCTTAATAAACTGCCTCAATAGTCAAATTCAATTATTTGACTTCAATTTCATTATAAAAATAATAATACAAGTATACGTAACGCCGCCTTTAAAAGCCTAACACGGTCGTGTTTCCATATAAAACGGCCGTGTTCTATGTAAAAAAAAATAATACAAGTATACGAAACTCCGTCTTTAAATACTTAACACGGCCGTGTCCCTTTAAAACGGCCGTGTTCTAAGTCAACGTATTATTCAATATTTATCATTGGGTTGGGCTGTAGTTTAATTAGGCCGGGCCCTGGCCCAGGCCCAGGCCAGCCTGTAATTTAATTTTTTTTTAATGTGTAAAATAATATAATATCGATCAAAATAAAATGAACATGTCTTCGGCTGTCTGTCTCGGCGTTCGGACAATTTCAGCTCTTTATTTCTGCGGGAAGGTATCTCTGAGATTCCGACCGATCGGCCGTTATGGCGGGCACGGGAATGCACCCCTACCACCAGCAATGGGCGCCTACAGCGGCCGCGCCTCCAGCGGCTCCTCCGGTGACTCCACCGCCGCCTCCTCCTGCCCTCCCCCTCGCTCCGCCGATGTCTATGGATAGCCCGGCCTCACGCTCTCACTCTGAGGAGGTGTGTTTGATGGACTCTTACGGTACTTATTTCAATGAATCTTAATTTTGAAGCTGTAATTCTGGAAATTATGAAAAAAATTAGGAGGTGTGATTTGGTATTCCTGGCTTTAGGGTTTCTATGTAGGGCTTCTGCGACTTGTTTATTTTGTTGTGCGTCTCTTTGCTTTCTGTAATTTTTGATGTTACGAAGCAGTTACTTGTTACAGCGGTGCAGAGAGTATCGTATCCGAATTATTGTTCTTAGGGTTAGAAGGTATTGAGTGGTATGTTGCTTTTATTGTGGTCGTTTGTATTAATGGCGACTGATAATTGTGCATTAGGTACGTACCATATTCATTTCGGGTTTGCCCGAGGATGTGAAGGAGAGAGAGCTCCAAAATTTGCTGAGATGGCTGCCAGGCTACGAGGCGTCGCAGGTGAACTTCAAAGGCGAGCATCCTATGGGGTTTGCACTTTTCGCCACTCAACAGCATGCTATTGCAGCTAAAGACGCACTTCAGGTGATTTATTTCTGTAATTTACTCTGCTGCTGTATTAATTGCAAGGATTGGATCATATACTATATAGGTTTTTGTTAATGTCTTTCCATATAGGATATGGTGTTTGATGCAGATTCTAAGTCTGTTTTGCACACAGAGATGGCAAAGAAAAATCTCTTTGTGAAAAGGGGTGAGGTTTATTTTTTATTTACTTGCAAAAATGTGATAGTTCGACAGATGTAAAGTATATGATGTTGTAATGGTTTTGTCGTTCATAGGGATAGTTGCAGATTCAAATGCTTATGATCAAAGCAAACGAATGCGGATAGGCGGTGACTATACACATACGGCTTATTCAACGTCTCCATTTCATCCTTCCCCACAAGCTGTTTGGGGGCCACATGGGTATGGTGTCGTTTCATACCCAACAGTCCCTAACTGCTGTTTTTGAGTGTGAATTATACTGAGGCATTAATTGTAAATTTGCGATTTTTGAGTCGAAGTTTCTACACATTGAAATATCATTTTTTATTTCCCTTCATATTTGTTGTTCAGATATATGGTCCCAGCTCCTCCACCGTATGATCCGTATGCAGGTTACGCTGTTCCTCCTGCACCCATGCCTGCACCACCTCCCGTACCCTCACCAAGTAGTTATTTACCTGTTCAGGTGAAGCATTCTTCTGTTGATGATGATTTCTTTCCAGAAGTTAGTTAGCAATCATTAATCATTACTCATAGCAAGTATGCCTGTTCGTGGACGCATATAAATCGATTATTGTGTCTTAAGTGTGTGTTCAAGCACTCTTTTTATGTTGAATGAATCTGCTTGCGTGACAGAAGGAATTATTGATGTTGGTTTATTATTTGTTTCTTCAATCTTCCGGATTATGCTTCTGCAGAATACCAAAGATAACCCCCCGTGCAATACCCTGTTCATCGGCAATCTTGGTGAGAATATCAATGAAGAAGAGCTGCGGGGCCTTTTCAGCGTGTATGTTTTTCACATTCATCGTTATTTTGCACCTTTAAAAATGTATTGTTGAATGCTTCAGATTTGTCGTGAATTAACCATTTCCTTATACTCTTCTGAAAATGCAGCCAACCCGGTTTTAAGCAGATGAAACTATTGAGACAGGAAAGGCACACTGTTTGCTTCATCGAATTTGAAGTAAGATCTGAACTTACAATCGAGCTGCTAGTTTTCTCAAATTTTTAGTCGTCCCAGTCAATTTTCTTTATTCTTCTCGGTCATCCTAATTAATTTGGGCTGCGTTATTCAGGATGTGAACAGTGCAACAAATGTTCACCACACCTTACAGGGAGCTGTTATTCCAAGCTCGGGTACTGTCGGCATGCGTATTCAATATCCTTTTGTTAAATCACCATTTTCTGAATTAATTCTTCGCCTTTTATGGTTGCTGTTTACTTTCTTGATTTTATATTTATTATTTAACTCATTAAAGTAGTAAAAAGTTGAGCATTTGACTATATGTTGTGTGCGAGAAAATAGATATTTGATATGATATTTTTTAAGAAAGTTACTTTTTGATTGATAGCGTCAAAATTTTCTACATAAATAGAGCTGACTAACTAATGCAATTTCATAGTTACTTTATTTCTCCTTGACTTTCGAGATACATATTCAAAGAACCCGTTCGGGAAAAGAAAGGACAACAATTACAACGCGGCAGGCTCCAACATAAACGTGTCGCCAGTAATGCTGACCTACCAGTAGTCGGCAGGGGACGTATTCTGTACTCTATGCTCTCAGAAATACAAAGCACTGCCGTTGCATGCATTCATTAATCATCAAGTCATCATCACCATCGGCATTATCTTCTCTCATATAACTGAAATGCACTTTTAACGGCACTCATACACTAGGCGTGGTGTGCATTTTTATATCTAAAGATTATTAGGCATGCATCCTAAGCATTGCCATATATATGTGTGTTTTGTTTCGATTTTTTATATCGTTGCTTTTTCCATGTTCAACTTTGCGTGTGCGGCGTTTGTATTTATTTATGTACAATCTTCTGTGGCCTTCGATTTTCTTGATAAAGTAGTTTCCTTTCGTGCTTAGTATGAACACTTGTATTCGCATGTTGCTTCGACTGATTTCTTTTTTGAAGAAAATGTGTCTGATTCTTTTTCATACATGTCATGCTCATTCGATATCATCATTTGCTAATGACCTTAGTGATGAACATTCCTTCATTAAGCATATCATTTAGTGATCGAATAACTCGCATTTCTTGCCCATTCTGATTTTCTAGTTAGAGATTACGAAATCGCACCATTGATTGCTAGTGAAAATTTTAGAAAATCTGAAGTATTATGCAGGTTCGATTTGAGGATGACGAGGCCTTGGATCTGCGGAATATTGAGCTAAGCTAAGGTACTGCCCGGGCACCAAATAACCGAAACTAGTCGAGAACCTAGAGCCTTTGGCACATATTTTATACTGTTTGTTTTTGGGGATGTTTTTCTTATCCTGTGTAGTGTTCCCTGAATGTTCTTATTCACCAAATTACTAAGATAGCCTTTTTTTTTTTTTTTTTTTCCTATTCTCTTTTATCGTTCGTATCTATATTTTGACTATTAGTTTCGTTGTTATTGCTCGACCATTTCGGACCTTTTTTTCAATTTCAGCCGGAGAGTTAGAAGGATTTATTTTACCCTTTGTGATCGTTGCTCAATGCTGTAGCTGTTGCTGTAGCCCACTGTATGTATGATCATCTTCCGATTATCCTTATAATTAAGGATATTTTTTTAGAATATTCTAAAATGGAAATAATAGCAAATACATTGAAAAGGAGGGAATGTAACTTATAAAACGATTCTTCTACATGATTTCTACACTGTCTGCTTGATATGATATTTCAATGAATATAACTTAATGAAATTGTTGTTGTAAATTTAAAAATATTTATAATATATATAAGATATATAAATGGCTAACTAAGGGAAGGTTTTATTAAGGTTGGTTTGAAAGATGAGGCGTGATTCTAACATAATGCAGACAAGCGGTACTGAATGGTTGTATGAGGGTATTGTTTACATTCAAAGTTGCTTTTATGGAGTCATTATTGTTCATTTTAAATATTATATAAAACAAATTAGGTTCTATTTAATTAAAATTTCAAATTAATTTTCATCATTATTTATCGATAATATATCTATATATATAGAGAGAGAAAGACAGAACTATAGGGGTTAGGGACAGTTAATCTTCAATCCCTAAAATATAGAATTGTTTTAATGTAAAAAATAATAAAATTATATATATATATATATTTTTTTTATGTTATAGTGCAAAAAAATAATAATTTTTTTTTATAATTTTGTTGATTTATACTTTTAGGTTATAATATATTTTTTAGTAGAAATTATTTGAATTTTTTTAAATATTTCTTTAAAATATTAATTTTTAACTATTTTTTTTTTTGTTTATTTGGTTCCATTGGAAGAAGTCGAAAATTACAATATTAAAATAATAAATAAGTGAATTAATATTTTGCCCCCCTTAAATTTTAGAGCTAATTTCGTTAGTATATATATATATATGAAAGAACATCGTATTAAAGTATATTGTTGATATTAAATTTGTCCAAAAATTTATTTAAATAGTACTTGAAGAGTAGTGGATACGTTTCCTAACAACCTAAGTGAAATGTTATTCCTGTCCAAAAAGAAAATTGCTTTCTCTGATAGACTCAATTTGTTTAGTTGAAATCTTGCAACTACTGTCTCTGTCATTTTTTTCCCAAATATTGGACTACCTGCCGTGGACTGATTATGAGTTCATATACTTCAAAGTACAAAAATCTATTTAGGGTGTGTTTGTTTGGGGGTTTGGATTTTGGATTGGGATTTGAATAGTAAAATTTTGAATTTGAATAGTTGTATGATGTGATATAAATAGAGTTTGATGTGATGTTTTGAATGTAAAATTGATTTTTAATATAATATAAAAAATGAAAAATAGGTGTTTGATTTGATGTTTTTGGGGGGAAAAAATTGGATGAATAGTGGAAATCCTCCAAAATCCTTCAAAAAAATTGGGTGTGTTTGTTTGGGGGTTTGGATTTTGGATTGGGATTTGAATAGTAAAAATTTTGAATTTGAATAGTTGTATGATGTGATATAAATAGGGTTTGATGTGATGTTTTGAATGTAAAATTGATTTTTAGTATAATATAAAAAATGAAAAATAGGTGTTTGATTTGATGTTTTTGAGGGAAAAAATTGGATGAATAGTGAAAATCCTCCAAAATCCTTCAAACAAACACACCCTTAGTAGAAGGATTAGATACCAATATAGTACATGTTTGTTAGGTTTGAACTTCAGACCAACCTATTTATCATTGAGTTTATACTGTTATTAATAAAAATATATTTAGTATTTTTTTTTTCACAAAATAAATCAAATATAAAACTCAATTTTAATACTAAGTAGTGTGATATATATATATAATTAACCAAGTTAAAATGATGTATATTAAGCTCCAACTTGACTCATTTTCTGAAATCAAACAAAAATTTCAGTTCAATTTAACTTAAAAAGATATAGGTCATAAATTAATTTGATTCTCCTTTTGTTAGATGAAATAAATGATCGTTTCTCACCTTAAGCTGTTTGAATATACATCAATTATGGATTTATTTACAAACAGAGCCAACCAAAGCTCCTATTATACGAACATAATGCCATACTATTCACCATAGAACTATGCCACACTAAAACATGAAGTGTAATTTCGACGAATATCACTAAAACTCGAGAAATTTGAAACAGAACTAACCTTACGATCAAGCGGCGGCGGGAGTCGACGGGAAGTGAGTCACACCCGAATTCTTGATCCCGATCATATCCGTACATTTCACGCTCCCGTAAACGCCAATCTTCTGCTGAAAAAGTGCGCTAATCATGTTCTCCAAGCTCTCGGCCGTGTACATTACCCTGTTCGTCAATTCATTCTCGTGCTCGACTCCCGGCATGTATTTTTGCAAAAAGTTCTTATACGGTCGAACAACCGTCTCGACGACCATTTGACACGTCTTCCATCTCAAGCCCTTGTCGTAAAGTTTCCATTTTGATTGCTTCTTGTACATGTCGTCGAACGTTTCGCAGAATGCGACGACTCTCTCGTCGACGAGGTTTCGATCGAAAGCTCTGCCCCCAGGAAATAATGTCAAGTCCTCTTCTTGTAAGAATTCCAGAAGCTTCTCCCAGCTCTCCCTCATGTACAATCCCGCATAATATTCCGCGGATTCGTCGTAAGCCCACAGCCAAGAACTTCCCATCAGGTCGCCGAGCTTCGACTTTCTCGTCTCGTTGCATAAATACGAGTGATTGTTCATCATAAATAGGTAGGAAAGCGCGGTGTCGTCGTATCCTTTTGCCCAAATCTCCACGTTGATCTCGACCGCTTTGATTATGTTGCGGATTTCGTTCGATACAATCCCGTCTCCAAATTTCACTTGGTTCCAGACTTGATATATCTCGAGGATTCCCGTAAGAATCGAGATGTTCTCGTCGTCGAGTAGGTAACTGCAGTATTCGATCACGAAATCGACTAACGTCGGGACACTGCCATCTGGCGGGGGATCGAATTCCCGTTGCAGCTCGACTTGCGCCGAGAGTTCCCAAAAGATTTCGCAGGCGCCGTCGACGACTTTCTTGACGAGTTCCCGCGTCTGGTTTTGGATCTTCAGACAGTGTTTCCCGACGAACAGGTCGTTGAAGTCGAGTCGCAGCTTGTCCATCGTCGAGAATATCTTGATCAGCTTCAACAGCTTGATCGCTTCTTTCTTGCATTTACAAACCGTGTTTCCGAACTCAAGGATTTCCATGAATCCGGATTTTATCGCAATATCTGCAAACAAACACGTCGATACATCCGATCCGAATCTTTCGAACACCTTTCTGCACAGCGCGAACTCCTTCCGCAGCAAATGCCTCACCGAAAACTCCATGTGTTCATCCCACAGATCAACGTAATCCACCATTGTCTGAACACTTACTCCTTCAGACGATTCGATTTCCAGATAATCGAGATTCAGGGCCTGCAATGTAGCTCGAGAATTTTCTATCCGCGCTTCGGCGTATACAGACAAGCATCGATCCAGACGATTGTTTTCCTCCAAAACCTCAGCGACGCTTTGCAACTCAACGATCACAGGTTCCAAACAAGAATCGCCTAAAAATCGAAATTCGGCTCCTTTCAAAATATTCTCAAATTCCCTCTCCAAGTTATTACACGCAGTCAACAAAACCCCTCCTTCGCGACGAAACAAATCCTCCATCCCCTGCAGCTCCACCAGCACTTCCAAAATCTTCGAAACTCGATCGAAAAACCAGCCTTCGTCGTCATAAGATACATTGTTTCTCAAAAACTGCAAGACATCTTCCATCCACAGAATCAGCAATCCACAATTAGAAGAAAGAAGCTTCAAAGCATCTTCGAGGCGCCTGAAATTATTGATATAATCGAACAAATCGGCGTCGCCTCGACCGGATTCAAGAGAATCCCTAAGCTCAAAAACCAAGTCCATTACCCTCAGAGCACCTGCTGCAGGCCCCAAAGCTCTGCCAACGTCGTCCCGAATGCCATAGACGGCGCACTTTCGAGCCACATTCTTCACTGCAGCCTGCAAACATCCAAAATTACGCTGCAGACCGAGCAATCTCAGCCCGATTCCATCGACAGCAATGGATACATTCCTCGATTCCTCAATGCAACTCTTCAGAACTTCTCTGGCGGCAAGAAGATCACGCACAGCAGGTGTTTCATCGTCCATTTTTCAGTCAGGCATTTCGTCGAACACATGGTGGGCAGGGCACTTTGTCTTTATGGATTGTATAGAAGATGGTTGGGGTTTCTTTATCGAAATCAACAGAGATTTACCAACCAAACGGGGATGAGTCAAGGCAATGCAATTGGAGTGGAGTGGAATGCACCAGATTCCAACCAAACTTCACGGCGAATGTAAGAATGAATGCCCAATAATCCATAACTGCCCAACCATTCGAGCTTTAGCTTGGATGATGTAATTGGGGGAATTTCTTACCTGCCTTTTACTTCTTCCCTTCTTCCTTCAACTTACTGAATAACACACATCTGGTCGTTTAGACAAACTTTATAGACGAGTTTTGGAGTCTTTAAAACATTTTAAATAATAGGATAAGTATAATTAAGTATATAATTTAAAAAGTAATTATTTTATAATCTAAATAATAATAAATTAAAATTAAAATAATTAATTAATCTAATTAAAATTTAAAAAATTATAAATTAAAAATTTTAAAATAAAATATTGGTATGTAATAAAAACAATATAGACACAATAAGTGTACGAATGGAGTAAAAAGAGGTTTGTTTGTTTGAGGGTTTGGATTTTGAATTGAGATTTGAATAAAAAAAATTTGAAATTTGAATAGTTGTATAATGTGATATAAATAGGTGTTACTTAATATTTTGAATGTAAAATTAATTTTTAGTATAATATAAAAAATAAAAATATTTTACTTAATATTTTTTGAATGAAATAAAATTAATAAACAACAAAGAGCAATTAATATTTTTATTTTTTATATTCAATTTTATCTCTTATTGGTGAATATTATTTTATATTTAAAAAATAATAATATTTTTTATAACAGTAAAAAAATTGAATATAAATTCGAATAACAAAAAATACTACTATTTTTTTATTATTATAAACTCAAGTAATTTGATAATTTAATTATACATTCCATTATTTTTTTATTTTTTTATTTTTTTATCAATAATTAGTTTAAATATATATAAACACCCTTTTAATATACTTGCAATAACTTTTTTAGTCAGAAAGAGACGAAAATTTTAAAGCTAAAAAAAGGTGGGTAGTTTCCTTCGTCCTCAATCAGTTGCGACATTATTGCGCATTATTATGTAGAATGTTTCTTGTCTCGCTCCTTCAAATTGACAAACAAAACAACTAAGGGAAAAATTAAATAAATAAATAAAAATAGATGAATAATACTCCATCCGGCATATAAATAAATGCATGCTTATTTGATCGGATACAAATTTTAATAAAAATAAGTAATAATAATTATTTTTTTTATAGTAAAAAAATACAAAAGTGTAATAATTTTTTATTTAAAAAAAAAACAAGAATATTTTTTTATAACAGCAAAAAAAAAAGTATAAATTTGAATGAGATTGACAAACAAGACAACTAAGGAAAAAATTAAATAAATGAATAAAAATAGATGAATAATACTCCCTCCGTTATATAAATAAATGTATGCTCATTTGATCGGATATAAATTTTAATAAAAATAAGTAATAATTTTTATTTTTTTAGTAAAAAAAATACCAAAGTGTAATAATATTTTATTTAAAAAAAAATAAGAATATTTTTTTATCGCCAAAAAAAAAAAAAAAAAAAAAAAAGAAAGAAAAAAGAAAAAAAGAAGAAGAAGAAGAAGAAGAAGAAGAAGAAAAAAAGAGAGAAAAACAGAACTCACCCTGTAGACCCCATCAACAGATCACCCACTGGCCCATCCATTTAGGGATTTGTTTCTAATTTCAAAATAAATAAATAAATCTTTAGTATGATACATTCAAAAAATAGAGAACTATATAAAAGAAAGAGTAATTATAGATTTGTTTATAATTTTATAATAATATAAATAAATATAAAAATTAACGGTAAAGTAAAATATAATTATTTTAGTCCTATAAGATAAAAAGTATTCAAAATTTGTGAGAGTAATTTCGAAAATTCATTAAAAAATGTACAATTTTTTTTTTTTTCAACAGTCCATAGGGTTTAATCCTTAGCCATTAATAAGTTATGTTCACTTAGTATTTTTAAGTAATACGATTTACTATAAATTTTTACAAAAAATACAATGTATATATATTAACATAATATATAATATATTAATCAATAATTCAATACTCAATATTAGTATATTTTATATTAAAAAAACAAATTGTTATATCTAATAGGGAGTACAATGAGTTGTAAAATGAGCAAATACTTTGTGAATCGACCGATAAAGTACAATTTTAGGGTTTGTTTGGTTATGCTATAAATTAATTTGAAATAAATTATGGATTTGAATTTTATTGAAACAGTATTTTAATGTTATCTTTTATAAAAAAAATAATATATTTTTATTAAAAAAATCTAAATAATAATCTTAAATGATTTGCAATAAATTGATTGAATAAACACGGTTAATTTCAGATATAAAAGAAAAGAAAAGATGAATAACGAAAATAAGCATACAAATTTTGACAATAGAAAAGAGGAAGTAAAAGAAGAAGAAAATACGCAAATTTGATAAAAATATTTTCCAAAAAATATAAATACAAAAAAGACTTCTCATTGATTGTAGATTGTATTTTGTTTGAAGAATATTGAGAATTATTATTTTTTTCAAATATTAAATTCAAAATTTATGTTTTATAATATGCAAAAAATTAAGGGTATGTTTTTTTTACAGATTTGAGAAAAATTTAATTTGAAGAAAGTATTAAATAATGTATAATAAAAATTTATATAAAAATTTATTTAAATACGAGCTTTTTAGAAAAAAAGAAACATTTACAGCTAACCCATTAAATAAATATTTATTTATATGGCATAACATAATTATTTTAATTAAAAATTTCTTTCCAACCTCAAAACTATCCAAACTACCAAACAAATGAATGTAAGGATAGAAATGCAATAAGTGAGAGTGAAGTCAATGTTTGACTGTGGTTGAGAGAGAGAGAGAGAGTAATTTACAAGCAAACAATTAAGGGTGTGTTTGTTTTGGGATTCTCCCTTAAATACATTATTTATTTTAATTTTTTCTCTAAAAAATATTAAATCAAACATTTATTTTTTATATTATATTAAAAATTATTTTTACATTTAAAATATCACATCAACATCTATTTACATCACATCATACAACTATTCAAATTTAAATTTTTCACTGTTCAAATCACAACTCAAAATTATAACCCTAAACAAACACACCTTAAATAAAATTACAAATAAATAAATAAATAGGTAATAAAATTGGGGAGATAATTAGGCAACCAATCATTTTCGGGGAAGCTGTCGGTGCTCCAAAAGCTGAGAAACTGCACACTCTATACATACATATATACATACACCTGCTCTCTATCTATGCTTGCCTCTCTCTCTCTAACTCCATCTCTCTCTCGCTCTAGCTTCTGTGCTTTCCAGTCTAGGGTAGAGAGGTTGCGTGTGCTGTGTTGATGCGTTGAGAGAGAGCCGAGATCTGAACCGAATCTATCAATGGCTGTCGATCCGAGGCAAATACTGGCGGGGGTATTGACGGTTACAATGTTCGTAATGCTGGGGGATATGATCAAGCGCGACCACTTCGATCCGGTTTGTTACTCTTATTACTGCTATTTTGTATTTTGGATATGAGTTCTAATTTGATTCGAGTTTTGCTGGTTGGTATTTTGCAGTTTGCGTGTTTGGTTTGGTTTGGTTTTTGTTCGGTTAAGATTTTCTGACATGTTATGCATTGCTTTGATCTGAGCTGTTGTTTTTGCAAGTGAGCTGACTTTGTCGCGCATTGTGTGTGAATCTGGAGATTTGTTGTTATGTGCGTTCATGCTTCGATTCGATTCGGCTTCGTTGACTGCTGTTGGTAGTTGGTAGTTAATAGATCTTCAACTTTTAGTGAGAGCTTCTAATGGATATACAGTTTTATCTCATCATCTTCTTCAATGTTGGTGTTGGTATTCTGTTGCATCTGAATGTACTAAAATCGCGTAGGGTATGAAGTTATGAACACCAGACGAAGAACTGCTATACGCTCTTAATGAATTATAATCCATCATTTCAATCTGCCTATAACATACTAATTGATCAAGTATAAAGTTTTTAAATTATAATCCGAAATTATTTATACTCTACACCTTGTTCGATTTGATGATCTGGTGTTGTTTCTATGTATGAAGCCCGTCATTCACAATTCAAATAAGGTATCAGAGCAGGGCATTGCTACTGTCACAAAAGAGGACGACGGTCCATGGAAGGAGGATGGACTTACCTTGAAGCCATGCTGGGAGAAGCCAGTTTTGGGCAAGTATTATTACGCTTTTTATACATTATTTACAGTAACTACCAAAAGATGATATGAAAAATATTTCTATTCATTGTAACTTGTCGTGAAAAATTATCTAACATACCTATTTGGTTACACTCCTTAATATTGAGAATCCATCCAAGAGAAAGGATTTCAACAATTTCAGTTTTTTTTTTTTTTTTTTGTGTTATGACATTTCTCGCTCATACTTTTGACGCATAGCTTTATTCTTTTAGATCTTTCCCACTTTAGATCCCTTGCAATTATGCTGAAAGTTCTTTTCTTCTCCCCGGAGGAATTCATTTGATTGTTACCAGACTTATAATACATATTTTCATCTGCTTATTGGATGTGTGCTTATCCCTTGCAATTTCAATTATCCCTGATGTGGTTTGCTTATTCGATATCTGTTTGACAGAGGAGACTGATGCATCAAAAGGGCACATTACATTCTCATTAACTAATGGCCCCGAATACCATGTCTCCCAGGTATCGTCGTCTATCATATATTCCTTTTCTGTTTTCGAATTTATGGCAATAAGGTTCTTATTAGTAGACAGTTACATTGTCTCATTAATTTCATTGCTCAATATGTGTCGCTGAGTCCCCTTTCGAATGTTCCTAAAACTTCTTGGTCTGCTGCAATTTTCTTTGCCTATTTTTGTGATTCTTTATCTAACGATTGTATATGCTTGTAATATTCCCTCTAAAGATTGCCGATGCTGTGGTAGTAGCACGATACCTTCGCGCAACACTGGTAATCCCGGACATTAGAGGAAGCAAGCCCGGCGACAAGAGGTTAAAGCACTGTGTTTGACTACCTTACTATAATTTGTGAAAGATCCTGTCTGTTGCAAATGATGTTTTATTGTTGACACAAAGTGCTTTTTACATTTTTCAGGAACTTCGAAGATGTCTATGATGTCGATAAGTTCATAAATACCCTCAATGGTGTGGTGAAAGTAGTCAAAACTCTTCCTACTGGAATAACAGCCCGTAAACTTGCAGTAGTAAAGGTCCCCAACCGAGTTACCGAAGAAGAAATTGCTGAAAACATCGAACCAGTTTTCAGAGCCAAGGGAAACATTAGGCTAACCACTTACTTCCCATCGGTGAACATGAAAAAAGGCGAAGAAAGAACCAATGCCGACTCCATTGCATGTTTGGCTATGTTTGGAACCTTGGAGCCACAACCAGAGGTTCGTGAAGTGATTGATTCAATGCTGGATCGGCTAAGAACCATCAGCCGGAAGTCCAATGGACAGTTTGTCGCGGTTGACTTGAGGGTCGACATATTGGAGAAAAAGGGATGTCATAAAAACGATGATTCTGGATCCAAAAGCTGTTACAATGCCGAAGAGATCGCGCACTTTTTGAGGTCGATTGGCTTCGAAAAGGACACCACAGTGTATGTTACTCAAACAAAATGGGATCCAAACCTTGATGCTCTAAAGAAAGTCTTTCCTAAAACATATACAAAGGTAACATCTCTTATTAATGCTTTTAAGATCACTAGGTTAAGAGAAATAGCATGTTAATATATTTTTTTTTTATATTTTTCCTTAAGTATTGTAGGGGCCAATGAGTGTGTTTGTTTGAGATTTGGATTTTGAGTCGGGATTTGAAAAGTAAATTTTTTGAATTGGAATAGTTATATATGATGGGATTATAAATAAGTATTGATGTAATGTTTTGAGTGTAAAATTATATTTTAGTATAATATAAAAAATAAAAATATATTTATTTGATTTGATGTTTTCTTTAGTGAAATTTTTTTGATAAATAGTAGAAATTCAGTAAAATCTGCCAAACGAACGCTAACTTTTCTTACTTGATTAGAGCTAATTAACACATGAAATAAAGTTTGGCAGCATATACAGTCAGTTCATGTGTTGTATTTATAATACATTTACATATACTTTTGTTGTTTGTTTATACTTCATATGTTGTCGTCGTTGTGCTAACTAATTATAGTAAGTACAATGACAACATTTTTTGTTCTATAAATCTACCATTGGCATTGGATTAAAGTACGTTGTATGTAATAGCCAATTATACTAGTGGCATTGATGTAAATTGATGTAAAATTAGTGGGTAAAAATTTAGAAACGATTCGACTTTTTTAACATATGAGTACAGTTTTGGTGGACAAAAACGAAAATATTTTTAGTGGATTAAATATGATGTTTTAAATTTAACAATAGATCGTTAATGTAATGTTTTGAATAGAAAATATATATCTAATCTAAGTTGTGGAATGAATAGTGCAAAAATGGAGCCGCAAACACAGAGACAAACAACTATACGATTAAATCTCAAGCCTCGACTGGTACCTAACTAAGTCTTCTTTATGAATGCAGAGCTCGATCATGCCAATGGAGAAGAAGGACAAGTTCCTCGGCGCAGACAGCTGGGAATACGAGGAGGTAATAGACTTCTACATTTCTTCAGAGAGCGATGTTTTTGTGCCAGCCATATCCGGGCTGTTCTATGCGAATGTAGCCGGGAAAAGAATCGGGTCTGGCAGGACACAGATACTCGTCCCCACAAACATTCCTGATTCTTCCACCTCTCATTCTTCCGAAGAATTCATTTCTCACTATGTGTCGAAGAAGAACCACTTCGCGTACTCGTGTTTCTGTTAGTTAGCCGGGGTTGTTATGAAGAATGCCACACTACAATGCAAGGACTCGGACAGTAAGGCTTTTCCCTTCTCGACATTCCAGGTAAAGAAAAAAACATTTCTTGTGTTGTATTTATATGGCAAGAAAAATTTGGAATTTACAAAGGTGTCATGCTATATATATATAATATATATATATGTTTATATGTTTGTTGCATACATGGTCGGGGCTGGTGTGGTGTTAGGCTGCACTAAGTTTTTATTTTTCGAGTGTGTTGAAAGTGTAATAGGTGGGAAATTGTTAATTGTTGTTCTGTTTTGAGCTTCAACGTCACACTATAGTTTTATTTTGCTGCTGCGATAATTATATATATATATATATATATATTTCAGAACTGTATAGTCTGTATGGATGGTATAAGAAATTTATGTAAAAAAATTTGACAAGCTATGCTCTGTTTGGATAGAGGCTTTTTAAGTTTTAGAAAATTTTAAAAATAATAAAAACAGTATGTGAATAATGTTTTGTGGGAGAAAATACCGAGCACATGCTATGTAATGTGCATTGCTTGTTAACACGGTAAGTATTGTTCAGCATAAAATTGTAGTTGCCGCCATTTGATGTTATATTGGTTTCTAGAAAATATGTATGTAAATAGTGTGCGTATTAAACAATTTTAATGGTTGACTTATCACTTATGAGTTATGACGCAATATGTTTGATCATGATAAGGACATGTAAACCGTATTGTAAGTTCGTTTATGACGCAATTTTTTTAGTAATTATATAAATTTGATGAGCGCAGAAAGAAAAAAAATAAAATAAAATAATAATAATAATAATAATAATTATATGTGCATAATATACGATGAAAAAAAATGCTATTCTTTTCTATGCATGTAAAGGCTATATTGGGTGTGGGAGCCATATTTGAGCTAAAAAGTGAGTCTTATGATGAAGTCCACTTTTTGGGCTTTACGAAGTTCTTGTGAATTGGGCTGGACTTCAAAGCATCCAAAAATAATAACTTATTATTATTATTTTTTTATTAAATTTTAAATTTGTGAGATCATGGAGTGCAAAACATCCAATCACACATAATTGTCTAATATAACTATCTGACTGAACTTAATTGGCAAACTATATTAGATTCGCCCAGATTCTAAAAAATATATATATATAGCAATTGCAGATTCTATCATTAAAAGGAAAAAAACTATAAAATATGATCAACAAATAGTTGAACATCTTCTAGTACATTTACTTGTAATTTTTTATTACTATCTTTTTTATTACAAAACTTGTGATAACTATTGTATTAATAAGTCGCTTTTTTAGGACTACTATTTCATTCCAAAGAATATATATGTGCAAACAACAATAAGATATTTGTACATACACATGTAAATAAACTCATTTTTTTTAAATATTTTAATATAAATAAAGTTGTAAAAAAAATACAAACAAATTAATTAAAACGTGAATAAATTTCAATATAATACTTTAAATAACATTATTATTATTATTATTATTATTATTATTCTTTTCCTTTTCAACTACTGTAACACATAATAGGAATACGGGTGTCTTTCCAAGGCAAGGAAGAAATGGGAAAATGCGTTGCCGCCGGGGCACGGGAAAATCTATCCTAGTTCTTTAATTCCCAAGTTAGACGACACGTAAGCATATAGCAGCGGGCCCCACCGTGTTCGTGTTGCCCAAACTGCACACCACCGTGTCACACATGACACATATACCCAAACCCAAAACAACAACATTCCCTCAACCATCCCTCCTCTACTTTCTTCTTAATTAAACAAACATCATCATGCTTCAATTATCTTAAATAAATAATATAACACATCATATTCTCACTCTTAATTATCCCAACCACAACACAAAAAACACTTTTTTTTTGTGCCGATCTATGTTCGATTCATCCATGGCCAATTTTAGCAAGCTGGTGGTTCAAAAACGAGCCACAATTCTCATACTGCTGTTCATCCTCTTCTTCTGCACATTAGCAATTGCACAAGATGGAAGACAACTTATGGATAGAGAAGAAGAAGAAGAGGAAAAAGTTACTACAGGAGGCACAAAAATGGCCATAACTGAAGCTGCAAGGAATCTCTTCTCTAATCCAACAACTTGGGATTTATGCCTAATTCCCAATTTTGTTTGGACATCCTTCAAACAAGGATGGCCCTGCTTTCCCTATTGCCCTAATCTAGAGTAACTAACCAGATTCATTCCCCATAAATATATATATGTGTGTATATATATGTGTGTGTATGTACTGATGAGTATGGGTGCTACTAGTTTCAGGGGAGGAAGAGAGCAAGGCAAGAGTGGGGAGGAAGAAGAACAAGAGGAAGAAGGGACAGCAGAGAAGGTGAAGGAGGCTGTAGTTAAGAGCTTGGATGAGAGTAGAATTATGGTTGAAGATTCAGCAAGATCAGCAGCAGAAATGGTGGACAAGACTGTCAAGAAGCTCAAGAAAACACTCTCAGGGGTAGGGA
The DNA here is from genome assembly GCF_009805555.1 of Andrographis paniculata. Lineage (NCBI taxonomy): Eukaryota > Viridiplantae > Streptophyta > Magnoliopsida > Lamiales > Acanthaceae > Andrographis > Andrographis paniculata. Next base: position 4,074,442 of record NW_026137621.1, on the reverse strand, counting down.
CACAGGGACTAGTTTGAGTCCCATTGTAATTTGGGGGTCAGGGGGTGGGGTGGGGTGGGATGGGTAGAGGAGACAGGACCAAATAAGCTAATGTTATTACTTAGTTCTTTCTAATTAACAAAAGTGAATAAATAACTGCACTGATGCAGCGGCTGGAAACACAGATTATCATAGTTGTGACTGAATGGGACACACACTTATGCAGCCCCTCTTATTATATATCCCAACCCAACCCAACCCTACCCAACTTAATAAGAATGATACTTATGGTGAAAAATGCTAACCCAATTGAAGCAATAATGAGCAGAAGAGAGCCTCAAGAAATTGATTGAGTTACCGATTCCATGGTAGGATCACCGGTTTTCATCCTCGAGCTGGCGAAAGCCCGCTGTCAGATCGTCGTGAAGCTTCTTGAATTTTGCAGTTAAGGCTTCTTCTCCCTCTGCTGGATCCTCAAATTTCTGTGACCTGCATTGTGGATTAGATCAGTTAGATAGTTCTAATAGAAGTACAAATGGATTGGAGGATTATATTGTCTGGTTATAGTTGAGATCCTATTTCACATCTTAACTAGTTTAATGGATGCTTTATGTGTATCCATTCTACTATCAATAGAATTACTTCTACTTTGGCATAAACAAATAAGGTGTGTTGCTGTAAAGCTTACACCAAACGGTAAAACAAATCGCCGAGGCGATGTTTGATGAGCGTGTAGGTTATCTTCTGGCCATCCATACCGGCTCCTCGCTCCACCGCCTGCGTACATCTCGGGTTTGTTATTCACTTTGAAGTAGAAGAAATCAGAATATGATAAAATGATTGGAGTTATTTTTGTGTTCTACAGATAAAAAACAAGATTTGCATAATTCAATCACATGTATGAGTGGCATTGTGGGTGGGGACTACTTCACCTGATTAGCCAAGTTGTAGAAATGAATGATGTTGCGCATCATCCAAACAGACTTGTAGAATGGACAAAATTTGTCATATCTGTTGCAAGGAAATGTTTAAGCATGACTCAAACTTGAGATATTAAAATGTAGTCGAAAGAAGTTAGAAATGGACGAGGAAGGACTAACGGTGTGAATGCATTCTGGGCAAGATAGTCCTCCCTCAGGAGCTTTGCTGTCTCCAGTGTAATTTTGTCGGATTCGGCTAAAGCATCTTTTCCGACTAACTGCAAGCAGCAAAATAACCCAAGTTGGGCTGGAGTAGGGTTGTACACGAATCAAATCAAATAAAAAACTGTAGTATTCGATTCGATTCGAAAAAAATATTCGTATTCGATTTGAAATAGTTTTCAAATTATTCGATTCAATTTGAGTATTAGATTAAATTCAATATTATACCAATATTTGATTGAAAAAGTAATTTTTTATTTCGAATACGAATATCAAAATATCGAGTCGTACAAAATTATTTGATTCATTTACAACTCTTGGCTAGAGAGTTCTATTTCCTATGAACCGTAATAAAAAAATAAAATACAAAATAAATAAATAAAAATGTATACCTGCACGATTTCATTCAGATCATCTTCTCTCTGAAGCACTTCACGAGCCTTTGTCCTGATGTTAATAAAATCTGAATCAAACTTCTCATAAAAGGATTCCAGGGCCTGAAAAGACAGGGTAATCAGCACATGATGATATGATATGATCTAACATCATCATAAATTTGAGGAAACAGAAGATACCCCTGAATACTTGGAGTATGAAATTAGCCAGTTTACAGATGGGAAATGTTTTCGCTGAGCCAACTTTTTGTCGAGACCCCAGAACACCTAAAGCATAACAGCAAGGAAGGGAGTGGATCATTGATCCTAGGGAAATTGAATTAGGAAAGTGCCAACTACAGAAAATTTACCTGAACAATGCTGAGTGTTGCAGATGTAACAGGGTCCGAGAAATCTCCTCCTGGTGGAGAAACAGCACCAACAATGGTGACACTTCCATTTCTTTCAGGTCCACCGAGACATTTAACTTTTCCGGCACGCTCGTAGAAGGATGCCAAACGTGCTGCCAAATAAGCAGGATATCCACTGTCTGCAGGCATCTCAGCCTGCAAAAGAAACACACTGTTCATCAACAAACCACATATGGAACCAAAAAAGAAGGGCTGAAATGACAGTACAAAACAAGAGCCAAAAGCATTTATTTAAGAAATGGAGGTTATATTACACCATAAAAAATGCTTCTCTAAAATTTTCATTATGAGTATTATGGATTCTAAAACATAAGAATATATTCATTTACTTTTTCATCATCCCATCATAATATTCATAAAATTGAAGATTTGAAGTCTTACTTCAATAGAGGAAGTTGATCTATCAATCACAATGTATTAGAATAATGAAAAAACTCAGTCTTTCGGATAATGAAAAGCAATATTAGAATACGTACCAGCCGACCAGAAATTTCACGCAATGCTTCTGCCCATCTAGATGTAGAATCTGCCATCATGCTAACATTGTATCCCATATCTCTAAAATATTCAGCAATAGTGATTCCTAAACATCCAAAAATAAAGCTTGTGAGTTATCATACAGTAGCCACGACATACAAAAATAACACTGCAATTAATATCTCGAAACACATGAATGAGTCTGCCCAGTAACAGGTAAGAGGTTGTACAGTGAAAAGCAGTTGAACATAGAATATAAAATTTAGTCCTAAAACATATTGATTGCAAGAAGCATATATGCTGGGAAGTTGAAGTTATTGGCAAATTTATTACCTGTGTAAATTGAAGCCTCACGAGCAGCCACAGGCATATTAGAGGTGTTTGCTACCAGAGTAGTACGCTTCATGACAGATTCCTCCCGACCATCAGGCAGCGTCATTGTCAGTTGAGGGAAATCCATAAGCACCTGTAGTTGACTTCCAGGTGAGCGTCTTGAAGATGGCAAATAACCAAATTATAGAAGACATGAACTATGTACCTCTGCCATTTCATTTCCTCTTTCTCCACAACCAACATAAACTACAGTGTCTGAGTTGGAGTACTGCGATTCATAGCAGCAGAGTATCAATCATAAGTTTATAATATGCATTAAAATTTGTAACACAAATTATTTGCAATAATGATGGTTTCAAAAATATATTCTACCTTTGAAAGGGCCTGGCTAATGACTGTCTTCCCGCAGCCAAATGCACCGGGGATGGCACAAGTACCACCAAGCACAGAAGGGAATAAAGCATCAAGAACACGCTGAATAGGACAATGGAGTTACTTTAGGAATACTCACTACAGTTCAGCATCAGTGGAAAATGTGAGTGGCAGTTGATAAAGATAATTTACTAAATAAGTCACCTGTCCAGTCAAGAGAGGAGTATCTGCAGCAAGCTTTGATGCTACAGGCCGAGGTGTACGCACAGGCCAATTCTACATTTGAGAGTTAAAACAACTTGAAATTTTGATGTTCAATTAGTAACCAGTTATTGATCACCAAACAAAATACTATCTGTGTCTGAAAGGCAGACCTGCAGCATGGTAAATTTCTTTTTGACCCCCTGAAATTCAAGCTCAAGGACGGTGTCCTGCAATACCACAACTGCAACTGAACTTCAATTTTCCCATGGGAATATTACAGGGAAAAAGAGTGATTTGACGTAGATGTGCAACAGGCATCAGCAATAGATGCAAACCTTCAATGAATATTGACCAGCTGGAGCAATGTAGGTTACTTTCCCCATTGCATCAGGAGGGAGTGCAACATGATGTTGCACCAAGCTATTCTCAAAAACAGTCTGCATAGAAAATTGTTATGGAATTAAAAAAAGGATGATCAATTGGGACCAGGGCAGTATCGGACACTTAACATGATGCATTCATATCCCTAAAACACATCATTCCAGGAAACATACCGCGTACAAATCGCCACCAGTAATAAGATCTCCCTCTCCTGCCATTAAAAATAGAAAAAAATAATAATGAGGTGCCAGAAGCTGATTTACATCTTATCTAAAATGAAACCATTTAAAACAATAGTATGTGACTCAAATGTAATGGTTTAAGGTACCTATTTTCTTTGGCTGAAATTCCCATAGTGTATCTTTGTCAAGCGCTGGGACAGACACGCCACGTGGTATATAGACATCACCAGATTTCCTTGCAATTGTTTTTAGAGGTCTCTGAATCAAGAACAGATGCACCATTAAGCAAGACAAAATGTCACGCCAGGGAAAATGTATGTCATTGTTCAATTTTGACTTGTGAATTCTACAGACCTGAATTCCATCAAAGATGTTTCCCATAATTCCAGGACCCAGTTCCACTGATAAAGGCTGTGAAGGTTATAATAATGAGTAAAATATGTGGCCTTATTCTTTAACTGTCTGGGATAAACCAATGCATCAAAAGCTAGACGTTAAACATGTAGCATAATAACCTTGTGGGTTCGAAGAACAGGATCATTCACCATCAGTCCAGCCGTTTCCTCATACACTGGAAGAACAATAGAATAAAAATAAATATCTAAACTCTTGTATCAGACTTGGTTTCATAGAAAATATATGCAATAAATAGGAAATGATAGGTACTGATGTTTTCTTGGAGGCATTTTCTGGATTTGGTTAACGTTGAAAATGTGGATACATAATATGGTGCCAGGAAGATTTAGCAGCACCCAATACTATTTTACTTCAGACAAAGAGGTTTAGAAATTAAAGAAACTCTAACCTTGAATGGTTGCAGAATCTCCTTCCAACCGAATAATTTCCCCAATAAGATTGTCATGACCAACACGCACTAGTTCATACATAGCTGCTCCTGCCATTCCCTCTGCAACAACCACTGGGCCAGACACCTGCAGAAAAGACAAACAGTAAGACATACCATAGGAATGTTAGATACCTTTCAACATAAAAATCTGTAAAATTGTTGATACCATTAGCAACACAGAAATGTTATATATCATTGATTTCCCCTTTTAATGCATTGCAGGAAAATATGCCGTTTTACAAATGTCATAAATCATCTTCAGATCTTTCAGAACATGAAGTATCTATTCGAAAAAAGTTGACTATATAGATTTAAATGTTTGATCTGTCACAGGTCCAAAGAGGACAAAAGGCTATAATGACAAAGTAATACCTAGTTAAAAAGGAACAAGAAGAAATACCATTAATCATATCGCACCTCCTTATTTTGGGCTACCAAATACTAATCCTTAATTGGGATGGAAAATAAAAAGATCTTAAGTGATATAGTTAAAATCAAAACAAAGAAAACTAAGAAGTAAATAAAGATCCACTAATGAAGTGCAGCTATGCCAGCAGGCAAAAATTACGTAAGAAACTATAGGTTTGACAAACAATTACGGTATCTGAGCTTGAAAGCCTGAAAATGCAATAAAAAGCCAGTTAACTAATACCAAAACGAGCGAATATCTAATAAGAAAGTATACATACATACATACATACATAGATATATATATATACGTATATAGGATCCATATAAAACAATGCACCAAGTGCATCTGGAATAGATCAACTAAAGGCACCATAAACGCAATCACAATGTGACTCTGGATCTTGAGCACTCGAAAAGAAATTCGATTCCAAGATTCGTGAATGATCTTAATCAAATTGCGATAACACATAAACAAATCCGCGAGAAACAGAGAAATCAAGTGTAACAGAGACACAAACGTAAAAGCAAGAAATCAGAAACCAACTGAAGAGAGCATCGAAGTAACTCATAGAAATTACAAAAGAATCAATCAACGCAAAACAAATGAATGAAAAGAGAAACAGAATGCGTGAGAATGAAACGTAGAAGACCTTGCGAACGTATCCATACTCGCTCTCCTTGTCGGCATCCTCGAAGGTCGTCAGAGGACTTCCGTAAATGGACGGCATTTTGGAAATCGAACAGACTGAATGGCGCAAAGCAGAGCAGCGATCGGCGAATGTGGATTGAGAAGATCCGATGCGAGATCACAATACTTCTATGATTTCTTTCAGTGCGGAATGGGGAGCGTTGTACACGTGAGAACGAACACGGGCAACGTGAACGAGTATTGATGGGATAAATGAATAATATATATATATATATATACTATTTCCATATTTTAATTTATTATTTATAAATAAAATAGCAATATGTATTTTCAACAAACAAAAAAAAAAATCTATTTTAAAAAAAAAAAATGATAAGATCTTGTTTGTTGGTGATTCTTTACTAAAAATTTATCATTTATTTTTTATATTACAATAAAAAAAAAATACATTCAAAATATTTATCTATATATATTTATATTACATCAATCATTATTTTAACTCAAAGATTTAAAAATACAACTCTCATACCCACAAATAAATGCACCCAAAGACACTTATTTTTGTTATTTAGAAGTTTTAAAATTATTTATTACATAAAAAAATTATTTTGTATATAAAATATCTAATTCTTATTTACATCATATTAAGTACATATTTTATCCTCTCGTTATTTCAATATATATATACTTCTCTCTTTTGCCATCATCTTATTTCTAATTTATTCTACTTAATATTATTTGTATTAATTTTTGTCCGAAAAATTAAATATTTCACACATTGAGGATATATATTCGCTTAATTGTTATTGTTTTGGAATTTGGGATCCTAATTGACGATAACATCAATTTTTCTAAAGTTGTAATGAATTTTATTTTATTTTTTAATATGGAAATTATTCTTTAAATGTATTTTTGTTAATAAAGATATAATATATATTTCATTCTGTTAAAAAAAATAAATATTAAATACAAAATATTATTTTTTATATTAATTATACTATTTATCATGCTTCACATAAAAAAAATTTAAATTAAAACACTAAACAAATGCACATTAAAAATGTATTTTGTTATTTTCATCTACCATCCAAATGTATTGTTATGAATTTATTCCTCAATTTTTTTGATTTATCAAACAAATCTTGTATACAAAAATTCGAAATGAATTAATAGTCGAATAAACTCAAATTAAACTTAAACCGAAATGAAACTTAGAACTAATCAAAGTAAAGGCAAAATTGAATTTTGAAATTAGGAAACAAAATACAGACAAACAGAGCCAAAGAATGAATTGAAGTGGAATTCTCCCTGTTCGTCTTCTTCATTCCAGAATTTTACGGCTTCTGCTTTCGTTGAGCAAAAATCGATCGACGCGGTGACTCCAAGTCGGCTGCGTCCTCCGGAAGTAGGCATATTGAATCTCGGGTTAAGCGTCAAAGGATCAAAATTTCAACATGTGTTTGTTCGTTTGAAAGATTTTAACAAAATTTTACTATTTATCTAAAAATTTATCTTAAAAAACATCAAATCAAATACTTATTTTTTATTTTTTATATTATACTACAAATTAATTCTACATTCAAAATATTACATCAATACCTATTTATATCACATCATACAACTATTCAAATTCAAAATTTTTACTATTCAAATCCCAATTCAAAATCTAAACCCCCAAACAAACACACCCTATATATATATTATAAAAATACAAATTCTTATACAGTCTGGCTTGTTTTGTGAAATGTTTTAAAGAGATTTTTTTAGGTAAAGACAGAGAATTGTATAATTGATATAAAAATAATAAATATATGTAGGGTGTGTTTGTCAGGGGAATTGGATTGGATTTATACTATTCATCCAATTTTTTTTCCCAAAAAATACCAAATCAAAACAGTTATTTTTTATTTTTTATATTATACTAAAAATCATTTTTACATTCAAAATATCACATCAACACCTATTTATATCACATCATACAACTATTCAAATTCAAATTTTTTACTATTCAAATCTCAACTCAAAATCCAAACCCCCAAACAAACACACCCGTAATATATTAAGTTCTTATTTTTACAAAAAGAAACACATTTCCTTTTTACATCAATTAAAAAATATTATTATATACTTCATCCATTATACAAATGTGTGCGCTCATTTGATCGGACACAGATTTTAATATAAGTGAGTAATAATTGTTATTTTAAAAAAAAAAATACAAAAGTGTAATCATTGAGAATATTTTTTTGATGACAACCCTAAATATAGATTTGAACGACACATATACTATATTTTTAGTATTTAATACATAAATACAAAAAATATACTTCATTTGTCCCATAACTAAATATCAGTTTATTTTTTGCACTTAGTTTTAGAAATATTAGTATTATATTGAAATGTAGTAAGAATAAAATTAAAATTATTAAAATAACTTTATTAATATAGTGTGATATAAATATAATGATATTTGTGTAATATATTGTAAATTCTAAGAGTATTTGTAATGTTAAGTAGATAATACAATTACTTTAAAAAAAAAAGTAAATAAATAAATACTTTGTTATGTGAATGAATAGCTTGTTTCGAGAAGAATGTATATATATATATATATATATATTTATATAGTGAGATTAGGAATATTAATTTATATAAAAAATATCATACATTTGGGTGAGGCAAATGTACTACTCTCTCTCAGTATGTCACCATTACTGTACAAAATGAAATTTAGAGAGAATGTGATTAATAAATAATTAAGAAATTATTAGTAAAAATATTTTAAAAATTATAAATTAAGATTAAAATAATTAAGTAATTATAATAAAAAATTAAAATTTAAATATTTAAAATATAATTGAAGTTTGTAATTTTTTTATAAAAAAATAACATAAAATGTGTGAGACAAACAAAAACTATAAGTATGTTTTTTATATTATACTTCATCTGACTACAAATATATATATTTCTATTTTAAATGATCTAATTATAAAATAATTATAAATCTCATTTTTTTTTTTCCAAAATTCATATTTTATTATTACATTGTTATTTTTATATTAGAAAATAAAATAAAATTATATTTATATTATTTTTAACTATTCAATGTAATTAAAATATCATGATTTCTTGAAGTGCCAAAAAAGTGAAGGTAGAGTTTCAAAATAGAGAAAGAGAGTATTATACGTATGGTGGCCTCCACAAGCAATAAGTTTATTTCTCCAATCATTAAACCATTATTACGAAATAACTACTTACATTCCTTAAAAGTTCCATTGGGCATCATTCTACTCTTAGGAATATACTACTCCCATACCAACTTCATTTAGTTATTTACATCCGTTTCATTTAATTTATCATTTTAAAATTTAAAATTTAAAATTTTTATTTTTATTTTAATTAAATTATTTAGTCATTTTAATTTTAATTTAAAATTATATTTATTAAATTATAATTACTTTTACTAGTATATTTCTTAATTACTCATTAATTACACAATACCTAAAACTCTTTGTCTAATCAAAATTGAACAATTAGCCGAGATAGAGGGAGTATAATTTATATGGAATCAAATAATATAATTATTGATATAAAAAAAATTAAGAAGCATGAAATTCTATTATCGGATATAATTAAAATTTGAATAAGTTCTTAAATTGATGTGCACAATATAAAAGAATGTGTTTGTATTATGTGAAATATAAAAAGATATATTAAAAATATAAAAATAATAAATTGTGTAATATATTAATATGTTTAAATCCATGGGATATCAGACGGGATCTTCTGTCTCATTAACACACTCTATCTCATATCTTTACATAAACACATATGTGTATATGCTATACATACACATGTATATCTATACATATTATTTGTGTGGAGATAAAAAAATAGAATTTATTTTTGAAATTGAGGATCCAATACGTATTAATTTTTTGTTGAAAGAAAACAGTCAAACCGGTTCTTACGTTGCCCATGACCTAAAATAAATTCGGATTAATAAAGAAAGTTGATTGGTGTGGTCCATTGGACCAGGATCGGGTAAACCCGGTCCATTGGACCAAACAATTTAGAGACACAGATCATGTGAAAACTGTGCGCGCGACCAAACCGCAGCACGAACTGATCATTTTTCGAATTAGCGCTCAGCGATCGGAAATAATGGAGAAAATCGTGGTGGTGGTGGAAGACGTCGACGTCGCCAGAACCGCTCTCCACTGGGCGCTGCACAACCTCCTCCGCTACGGCGACGTCGTCACGCTCCTCCACGTCTATTCCTCCGCTAAGTCCAAGAGCAAAAAGAAGCTCCGCCGCCTCCGCCTCAATGGCTTCCAATTAGCTCTATCCTTCACCGACATCTGCCAGGCCTTCCCCAACGTAACTAACTTTTTTAATTATCGGAAGTTCTATTTATCTTCGCTCCGTTGTTAATCTGCTAATTAGTTAATCAATTAATCCGAGATTGGCGGCGACCGGTGCAGACGAAGACGGAGATTGTCGTGACGGAAGGCGACCAGGAAGGACGGAGGATTGCGGCGGTGGTGAGAGAGATCGGCGCCTCCACGCTTGTGCTAGGGCTACACGATCGGAGCTTCCTCTACCGGTAATTAAAATTAGTTTAAATTGCGTGTTTGAATTATTCAACGGTGAAAAAGGATTCAAATCAAATAAAATCAACGCAGTAATTCGATTGACGCAACCACGCATGATCAGCTATATCGAATCGATTTCACCAATCAACTGTAAAAAAGGATTAAATCAAATAGAATCAAGGCAGTAATTCGATATAGTTCTTACCTGCTTGTGGCGATTTCCAAATAATTTAGCTCAGTGATTGGTAATTTGGTAATTCGATTTGATATGATTGATTATGCGTGGTTGCGTCACCATAGATTGTTAAGTGGTTGGTCAACACCCTACCATACTTCACAAGAAAGAACAAGTGTTATAAAGAAATGGCCCTCCCCTGTTTCTGCATTCTGCTGGAAGACCTTTTCTCCTTGTCCTTTACTCTTCTGCATTTATTCCTTCCATATTCCATGAGCTTTATTATTATTATTATTATTATTAAATTATTTATTATATTAGGGTTCCCGGAATTTAATATCTGAGTGCTGATGAGAGAAAGTGGATTGATTGCATTTTTGTGCGTGTTACAACAGCATTCTTGTCTCAAGCAAGTTATTTAATATTTTAATATACATATTAATCATCAACCTTGAGACAGACAGCTAAAAAAATAAAAGCAGTTTAGAATTCATACTTATTATTGTTAAATGTTCTTTGCAGCCTTATTCTTTTTTTAGAGTTACTATATTCTCTTTTCTTGGTTTAGGCCAACAGTGAATTTCACTTGATTTTATCTTATCTGGTGTTCTAAAATAATTCAATTGTGCCCTTAAATTTTAAGCTGACTAATTTTTAATTAGTGTTAATATTATTGTGTACTTATAAGTAAGGTATAGAATTATCTGGGATTTTTTTTGGAAGTTTGAAATCTATTTACTCATTAACCTTAATGTTGTTATTTTTGTAAAGTTAAAGTAAAATACATAATGTAATTTATTTATTTTTTGAGAGTGCAAATACCATTGCTTCTCTTTCCTTTTGGGATTTTCTAAATGTTGAAAAATATACTTCGTATATTTTGTTTTGCTTTGATGGTTCTTACTCTGATTCTTTTTTTAGTTAAAAAGGATTGTTGAATGTAATATTTTTAATAGAACTTTATATTAAATAGTGAAATATATATATATATATATATAAATATATATGTGAACACTTCTGATTCTAAAGAATATGGATGCCTATTGGCAGCAAGGAGAGCTTTACCTATTAGTTGATGCCATGATCACTTATAATGCATACTTTTTTTTTTTTTTGGTTTTTCTTCATCAGCTAATGGAGTTTGATTGTTTTTTTTATATTATTTATATTTAATTAAATTTTTATTGGTGTTCTTACTGTATGTGTTCCATGTAGGTTGATAATGGGACAAAACACCTCCATCAATAATTTGAAGTGCAAGGTTCTTGCCATCAAGGATCCAACAACTGGTCTGACTTCAAGAACCATTTCGATACAAGGTTCTTCCAGCCAATTGGACTTTTCACAAATTGAAATATCTACACTTAGGTAAGACCCTGCATATATATATATATATATATATATTTATGTTCCATGGGTAGATTACATATTAGGTATGTTTATTTTTAGTATAGGATTATAATAGTAAGTTTTTTTAGTTAATTAAATCATTATAAGATGAAATATATAGTAATGGTTTGTTATATTGTAAGTATTAGGGTGTGTTTGTTTAAAAGAATATATTTTATGTGAAGAATAAAAAATTAAGTAAATAATATAAAAATAATTAGAGTGCGTAATGCATTAATTTTTTTGAAAAAACGTGCTAAACAAATTTAGGTAAAAGAACAAAGCCTATGGGTGTATTTACTTGTATGATTTAATTTTCGGTTTTACTATTCTATTTTTTTTTTTTTACCTCAAAAACATCAAATCAAAAACTTATTTTTTATTTATTATATTACACTAAAATTAAATTTTAGTGTCAAAACATCACAGTAATATATACTTATATCACATCAAACAACTATTTCAATTCAAAAGTTTATTATTTAAAAGTAAAACTATTTCTGCTGCTTGAGTACTCCTTATACATTATTGGTGAATTAGTGTTATTATTATTTGATTGTTTGGCAGTTTACCCGAGTTCCATCCACAAAAAGTTCCATATAAAATATGTCCAGACCCAAATGCAATTATTTGGAGATCAAGACCAGCAAGAATAGCGAGAACTTCATGAAACCAGGTATACTACATACTTTTTTTTTAACTGTTTCACAAATACATATGTATACATGTGTTGCACATATATTATATGAAAAAAAAAAAAAGGAAAAATGAGATACAAACATATAGTGATAAATTGAGTTTTACTTTTTCTTATTTAACTAGTGTTAAAACTTCTTCAGAGTGACTGGCCAAATTAATCAATACACAAAAATATGCGATGAAGAATATGTTATGTATTTATTTTTATTTTATCTTTTACCTACAAAATAGGGATAAAATTCTTTCCAAGTTTATGTTTGGTGAAAAATATCTATATACCTACAATTGCAGTTGTTACTATAATATAGTACTACTATATTTTGCATCAATAAATTTACATTACATGCAATAGTTAAGAATTATATATGATTTGACATATTTCTTATATAATTAAATATATATATATATATATACACACGGTTCATCACACAGTTTTTAAATAAATTTAGCAGAGATTGAAACCCTTACTATTATAGACAGTAAAACATACTCTATTAAACTACAACATCTGCACTAAATTTTCATGGCAATTTAAATATAAGTGTCAAACAATGTGCAAGTAACTCTACAAAGACTGAATTGATTAAATACATGTTAACACCAATAAATTTGAGTCAAGTTTTAATAAAATAAGATGCAAAAAACCAAAAATTATAGTAGTAAATAAAAACCTCAATTCAACACAGCATTTAAAAAAATAGAACTACCACCCTACCTACTTCAAAATAAATAAAAATATAAAGGGCTAAATGGGAGAGGGAAGAAATTGGTATAACAATAGCCAAATTATATTATTTGGGGATAAAAAAAAAATCAAAATGAAATCCCATAAACTAACAACATATAATTTTCTATAAGATAAAAAAAAGCAATTTCTAGAATGCTGAAACTAATACTTTTCAGCCAAAAATGAACATTAATTTAGTGTCTGAGTGTGTGTGTATATATATATATAAATAAATATATAGATAATTTAAATCTGTTTTTGTTACCTGGCAAGCAAGCAAGAGAGAGCAAGAATTTTCTTCTTTTGTGTGTTTCCTTCAATTGGAAAATTTTGTAATAAGCTTCTCAACATGGAACAAGATATCATTGATGCAAGGCCTAACTGTGGCTTGAGGCTGCAGCATCCATGTTACGAATTGGTGAAGTGCATCCGGGTATCCCGGGTTTGGTCCCGTTGGCCACTTTATTTGCGCATTTACAATGGCCAACTGCAGACTCCCCCCGGATTCACCAAGTGCGTATTCGAATGGAGACTCACCGTACCTATCAAATGCGAGTATCATTATATATATGACAACTTTCAATCCAATATGAACAAAATATGAATGTCGACTCTATATATTGAGAGAAGAGAAGAAAGAAAGTAATGAACAAGATCCAAGAGGAACCATTTAGCAGGAATAATATCTCTACTTGTAGTCAGTCATGAAACAAAACTCACTTTAAAGTCTGATTTTAGTCTCTACTATTCGTCAAAATTTTTCCTCCAAAACTATCAAACTAAACCCCTAATTTTCATTTAATATATTACACATCAAATACCTCTTTATATAAAGTCAGATATTATTTCAATTTAAATTTTTTAATATTACCGAACTCTAAACCCAAATCTAAGACCTTCAAGAAACAAAAGTCTTTACAGGTAAACTAATTTTTTCAGTTGATCCCTAGGTGTAGATCCTAATTTCGTAAAGACATCAACTAAGTACTTATAAATAGCACAGATTGAGAATATTAGCTGATGAATGATAGAAATATATAATGAATGAAGGGCATGTTTCTTACATTATTGCATATAAAGTGCATCCTAATGACCAGATATCAGATCTCTCGTCTAAATCTGCATGGCTTGGGCAATCCCATAATTCAGGAGCTCGGTATGGTGCAGAACAGTTCTCGGCTGCCCATTCCTACAAGAAGAAACCATTGCATATTGAACAAGTTATTAATCTCAGTGAAAAACAAGCCCAAATCCAAATCAGTTATTAAACTTTCTTAAAGAATCAAGTTGATTCTTTGTAAACGAGGTTTAGCATTTTTTTATATTAGAGAACTTAATATTTCTAGCAAACCCTACTTTTGTCAGGGGCAATGTTCAAACACTCGATATTTTAGGGACATCGTCACGAGTGAAAACTACATGAATTATTAAGTTGTGGTCGGACAGATTACCCCCTTCCCCAACCAACTCTCTCTTGCAAAAATCAAAGAGGCAGGCGAAAAATGTTTGAACAGATATTTGAGATTCCGAAACATTAATAATGTATAAAATAAACACTTAAAAATAACCTGCAGCTGCAATGCTTCATTGCGGGATCTAATTTGCTTTCTTCCTGGACGAGCACTTCCAAAGTCCATCAATATTGCCAGGGGTGACTGTTCTTTCCTGTATGATAGAAGAACGTTCCCGGGCTTGACATCATTGTGTGCGTATGGAGGGTCAAAAGTGTGCATGTGTTTCAATCCTGCACAAAGCTGGAAATATACAGCCCTTTCAATGAATTGATACCTCAACCTCCATAAGAGAAAAAGGAGCAAAAAACAGACTCATAACTGCAATTAAGTCACTTAATTGTTTTACTTCCACAACCATTTCAATGAGAAATGCATTTCCAGAAATTATGTATATCAATATTTTATATGTATGTAGTATAATAGAGGGATGAATACACAATTTTACCATAAGGATGTTCTGTAATTTAGTTAAATTATGTTGATAGCATTGTAGTGATAATAAGTAAGATGTAAGGGTTTTTTTTTTTTTTTTTAAAAAAAATATATATATATATGTTTGGGGACTACAATGACAAAAAAACGGATAAATTGATTTGAGACAGAGGGAGTACTAGAAATTGAGACAGGAAATATGTTACTGATTTACCTGACGAAATATTTCAAGCACATCTGAGACAGAAAAGAACTCGTTCTTAGCTCTCATAGCCTTGGAAACATCCAACAATGTCCCATCCAATAAGACAGGAAACAACAAGTATGCTTCGTTTTTCCAGGATTGTTCTTGTGTGGCCTGGATAAAGCAAGATATTTTGTTGATTAAATAAATCCGATGATGACTCCGAGAATGCATAATTTACAAGGAGGGCATGTAAACAGAGGTTTAGGTAGTCATTTGCAAGAAAACAACATAAATTACACAATTATCTTGGTCCACTATCTTATTAATGCTCTTATCAAACGAATACTAAAGACTGATCAAATACAGTTTCAATAGCCAATACAATCATTGAGAAGTAATTTTATAATGAAATCTCCTGAAAGTGAGTATAAAAATGTCACCATGAGCAGAAACAATTATGTATAAAAATGAAGTATGTAAAACCTTAATACTTTGCACACAGGTACAAGCACTTTATCGGCCACTCGAATCATTTCCTTCGAAGTATAACATTTCTAATACCTTCTCATGGAAATAAATGGCAACAAGAAGCTCCAATCACAAATCATTTCATAAAAATAAGATAAACAGCATGAAGTTCATTTCTTTTGACGAAAATTAAAATTTTGTTCTCCAACTTCAGTGTACATTGATTAGCATTATAATACATCAATAGAAAAAATTAAATATCAAGTTAACTATGCACGCTGCCAAAATGTACCATGAAATTCTATTTTATCTTAACTCTGTTAGACTGCTACTATGACAAAACCTTCTTCATGGATAATTGGTGTGAATTCTCCGACATCAAAGTATTAAAAGACATAGAAAAAACTAGATTTGAAATACCATAAAACATAAATATAATGACCACACTTTACTATTAATCTTCATTAAGAAACACTTTGGCTGGTATCGAGCAAAACGAGAAATTGATGAAAAACAGAAGTATTACTACCTTGACAGGAATGACTGCATGATCGAGAAGCGGAAGCAAGTTAGGGTGATTAAACTGTGACGAAACACGAATCTCTTCCTTCACCAGCTCTAGTTGTTCATTGTTTTGAATAAGAACTTTCTTCATTGCATAGGTCCCATCCTCTGCACATCGACATGTACGGTATAAATGTCGAGCATAGATCCAGTAACAATGCCATCAATTTTGCACAATGCACCACTCATTATTTTATTTTATTTTATTTTTATCATATTTACAGCCAATGCAAGCAAAACTTGATCTCTTATCTACAGTCCTATTCACTCCTGTCAATCCTTTAGCAAATTGTTCAAAATAATATTCCAAACTTTTGTTTCCATTGAACACAGAAATTGCTCATCAAATTTTCACATTATAATTTGATTGAAGACGAAGACAAAACTACATCGGATAAACAGATTTTGCGTTTTCAGATCGAGATCAAATTGAAATCAAACCACATCTGCAACGTATATTAAGCTCCATAAAACTAGAATTAAATAAAATTCTGATACTGATTCTGCAGACACTCTCATAAAATTCCACACGTTCATAACTCACAATCACTGCAAACTTGAATCGAAGGATCACACCACAAGATCCGAACCAGACACGCAATTCACGCAAATATTTAAATACGCAGATCAGATTCGGAAACAATCCAATTACAATTACCGGAGACGTGAGAAGAATCCTTGATCTTCTTCGAAATGCCAGAGTTGGCAGTGTCAGGAACAACCTCCTTGACCAAAAACACATACGCGAATCCGCCTTCTCCGAGCTGCCTGATGATCCTGAAGCGATTCTCGTTGATCCAGACATCGCCTCCGCCATTAACGGCGTCGTATAGGGCGTTCAATCCCGAGAAGGAGCAACCCATGGCTGGAATCCAAAATTGTGGCTGGCAAATCAAACAAGCAAACTCAACTCCCCCTTCCTCTCTTGCAATGAATCGAGAAACAGAGAGCCTCTCGCCGATGAATAATGGGATCGGTGGCCACACCAAACTAAATAATTGATATTTAACAAACGCAGAGGAGAGGAGGAGAGACGCAGAAATTATAAATCACTTTCTAAATATTGACCGTACCAAAATTAAAGGTTAAATGTTTTTGGGGGAAGAATAAATAAAAAAGAGTACGTTAATCAGAAAGAATATGAAGAAAATTTTCAATAAAACATAAATATATTATTATTATTTAAAAGATATTTATTTTGTACCAAAATAACAGAGATATTTGATATTGACATAATAATTAAAAAAATAATATTCCTTCGGGATAGTATAGTTGGTAAAAAGTATGTATAAAAGATTTTTTTGCCGTTGTATTGGTAATTGTATAATAAAAATGAAAAAATATGGGTAATTTGAAGGTAATATTGTTATTTATGAAAATAAGACAATTATTTTGGGACGGACAAAAATAGTAAACAAAACTATTGTATTGAGACGGAATGAGTAGTATTATATTAATAATTTATGTAAAAATATTTTTTAAAAATCAAAATTATTGTGAAAAAAATGAAGATAATTTTATAGAAAAATAAAAAATTAGTTAAAAAATAAGAATGAGACTATTCTTTTAAAACAGATAATAATAGCAAAATAAAATAATTATTTTAAAATAAAAGAGTATATATTATGTAAATATTTATATATATATATATATATGATAACATAAGATATTGTAAAGTATTAGTACTGAAAAGTATTTCATCATTAATCTCGTAGATAATCATTTATTTATTTATTTTATAATATGGAAATCCATTGTGCTAGTGCTCTGGGGCTGACAGGACGTCTCATTAGGCATACTTAATTTGGATCATATTTATTTGTTTAAAAATAAAATCTATCAATTTAAGGTTCCATTTATTTATTTATACTAAAGTAAGCCGACAAAAATATATAGATAATTTTAAAAAATTTAAAATGAGCTTAAAATTATAGTAATAACAATCATCATCTTTTAACGTAATTCTTAAATAACATATAATGCTACAATCTATGTATCACTATCTATTCATAAGCATATTGAAAGCAAATCCAAATTTTCTTCCAACGATAAAAACTTTATGTTTGCATAGATAATTGCTTTCAATCTTACTCATGCATTGGCAATTTTTTAAAAAAATTATTAAGATAAATCTCAATTTACCTTTTTTACCTGTTCAAACACAAACCTAAGATGAATTTACAATATAAATTTCAATCTCTAACATGTGAGTTTTCCGCATTGAATTCATTTTCTAATGTTGTATAGAAAATAATTGAGTGTTTTACACTTATGGTGTGTTTGTTTGGGGGATTGAATTGGATTTACACTATTCATCCAAATTCCCCCCCTCAAAACATCAAATCAAACACCTATTTTTTATTTTTTATATTATACTAAAAATCAATTTTACATTTAAAACATCACATCATACAACTATTCAAATTTAAAATTTTTACTATTCAAATCTCAACTCAAAATTCAAACCCCCAAACATACACACCCTAGATTTAGATAGATTTTAATTCCAACTCGAATCGACAACTTAAGCACTAAGTCTCTAACCAACCATTTCGTCAAAAGATCAGCTAGATTTATTGTTACCAAACAAATTACACCGAAATTACTTCGTTCATGATTAATTCACAAATCGTATTGTGTCTAGAAACCAACTATCTATACTTTCCACTGTAGGTTTGGTTGTATGCTTTTGCCATAGTTGTGCTATCACAACAAATAAAGATAAGATAAATTGATACAAATTTTTATTTTTTATAATGAAATATTATAAACCAAATTACCTAGTGCAACTAAAGTTATAAATTCATATTCCATTCCATTGTTGAATGAGTAATAGAAGTTTGCACTTGGCAAAACCTTCCCTATATACATCTTGTCTTGTGATATAAATGATAACTTATATTTAAATACACAAAACACAAAATAAGTTATACAAAAAATACATTAAAATTTTAATATATATTACTTCCTCCATCCCACGTACCATGTCCACGTTGCCGTTTCTGTCTATCCCACATACCATGTCACTTTCATTTTTTGAAAAATGATTATATACTTTAATCTCATTTTAAATTTTTATTTTTTTTAAATTTTAATTAAACTAATTAGTTATCTTAATCTTAATTTATAATTATTTATATTATAGAATAATTATTTTCACTAATACATTCTTAATTATCTATTAATTACACCCCTCCTAAAATACCGTGTCTACAGTGTAGTAGATACGGTACGTGGGACTGAGGTAGTATTATCAAGGGTGTGCATTCGGTTAGTTCGGTTCTAACCGAATTTTAAATTTTGACCGAACCTAATACCCTGCAAACTATGCCAAACAAAACAAGTTACATTAGGCGAACCATGTATGACAAGTAGACCTGGAGGCGTTAGGGTTTAAATCCATAATCTCACGGTCACAAAGTCACTCTCCACATCACCAGGTTTACAAGACAATAATATTTATTATTATTATTATTATTATTATTATTATTATTATTATTATTATATGGCGTGAGAACCCACAGCTGCTACCCGAAAATACGCACTGAAGAACCCGCGGCCGAACCGAATACTTTGCCAATCAGGCTTGACGGGCAATTCACACTAGGCTCGACAATAATATTTTATTGGTTAATAGAAGGGTTGTATAAGATATTTTAACATTTTTGTTATTTGATATATATAAAATAATTGTATGTGTATGATATATTTATAATTTAAAATAAAACTTAAGAGTACTTAAGTATTAATGCATGATTATTTTTACTAAAAAATAGATATTTTAAGTGAAACTGGAGAAATGATATAAAGAATACTTTAAATTAAGGTGGAAGAAGTGAATATTACAGTATTTATTAATATATTATTATTTATTTTTAAGTTCTTTTTTTTTCGATTAACCAAAATTAAAAATCATTAATTTGATTTTGAACCGCGAACCGACCCAATTAATCTAACAGTCCAAACTAAAAAAAATCAATTTTTTCAGTTGGGACAAATCGATACTCACCCTTAATTATTATTACTATTATTTTTAAGTTTTACACTTGTGCAACTTCTTTTTACCCATTATATATATATATATTTATATTTTTTTTTTGGAAAAATAATTTATAGAAACATAACTAACAAATAAAGTAAAAAATAAAAGTAGGAAAAATTTTATAAAATTACTATAGAAGTTCAAACTAAAAGTAAACAACAATACATACAAAATAAAAAGGAGTGGATTGAGTGCTGAGTTTTTAAAACCAGCACCAATAATGTAAAAATTAGTTATATTAATTTATTTTGTTAAATTATATAATTAATATAATTATGTATAATAGTAATATTTACATTATTAGAATGTATGCTGATTTTAAAACATCAGCACCCAATCCTCTTTCCAAAAAAAAGTATGTAATATTCTAATTTATAGTTTTTTTTTCTTTTTTTTTGAGTATTATACTCCTTTCCTTTTAGATATGATGTTCACAAAAATTTTAAAAAATATATATAATTTATAAATAATTAAAAATTTATTAGTGAAAATAATTATTATTTAATAAAAATAATTTTAAATTAAAATTAAAATAATTAATTAATATAATATTTAAAAAAAATTAAATTTTAAATTTTAAAATAAAATTAGAGTGAATACTGTTTTTTTAATAAATGAGTGACATAATATCGATAAGAAAATAGACACTATAGATAAAGACGGAAGAATACTCTTTTATGAATTTAATTTTCAGATTATTTAATCCAGTTTAAATTTACCTATATAACTCTCAAATATAATAAACAATAAAAATATCTATTTTATATTTTAAACTAACTTTTAATAAGGAATATAGACATGTCAAGTCATTGACTTTTCGTATTGTGGAATAATTAACTGCAAACCTTTATTGATTTCTGCATTTCAGATCCATTTTGCTCCTCTCTACTTCCTCGGGTTTCCGTTCTTCAATGGAACTTTTCCTCCTCCGAAGTATCCTCAATTCCACCGTACTTTTCTTCCTGATCGGAATCTGCGCCGGCGAAGACCAGCAGTATCTCAACTGCAGTCGCCGCTTCTCCTGCGGCGGAGGAGGATTCGAAAACGTTGACTATCCGTTTTCCGGAAGCGACCGTCCGTCGGTGTGCGGCGTAAGTCTTCTGAAGCTGCAGTGCCATCCGCCGGAGAATACAGTCACTATAGACATCGCCGGAGTAACCTTCCGCGTTATCGAAATCCGCACCGGCGATAGCTCAATGAGAATCGCACAAAACGAGACGTTCGAGAACATTTGCGCCGAGAGGTTCGCGAACGCTTCGTGGTTGAGTGAACGGATCTTCGACGGAGGAGATACGAAGTTGCAGTTCTCTCCGGCGGTTGAGAATCTGTATTTTCTCGATTCGTGCGCCTCCAGTGTCGATTTTCCTCTTAAAAATCGATTCAATTGCAGTTTCAATGGCACGAACAGAACAAAGTACGTCGTGGACGAACTGTTTTTCACCAGCACCAACACGAGTTACACGACGCTCTGCAAGCACATCGCGGTTCCGGTGATGAAGACGGCGTGGCAGGAGTTGCCGGCGAATAAGTCGCCGACGGTTTCAGATCTGGCGAAACTCGTGAGTAACGGATTTGAGGTAGAGTACCGATTGAACAACGCCACCAATTGTCGGTTCTGTGTAGAACATAAAGGATTGTGCTGGTCAGGTACAAATTCTGCAGTCGCTCCTCCTACCTGCCTTTTCTCCGATGGTCCACGGCAGCTCGATTGGCAAAAAGGTCTGTCTGCTCTGCATCTTCATCTCTATGAACATATGCACGAATATATTATATATATATATATGTATATCCCCTGCAACTCCATTGTTACTTAGCTCTGCCTTACGGTTGTGTGAACAGATGAACCATTAAACGTGGGGCGCAAAATTGGCATAGGTAACTCTTTAACTTTCTCATTCTCATTAGCCATTGATTTCCATAGAAGGATCGAACAACGATAAGGTATCTTTGGTACAAATAATTGAGTACGCAAGAATAGAAATATCTTCATTTTACTAATATATTTATATTTTAAGGCAGCGAATAGTGTACCATGCTAATTTAACAAATCAGCCAAATGATCATACCAGTAGGGTACTACTAACTTAGTATATTAATTTAAAATAATTAATAAATTATTATAAGATAGATAACATATATAGTATTATATAATGTGTTATAAAAGTGTTAAATATTATATTAGTATTTGCTATTTTTGTGTTGCCTGGATGTTTGAATTTTTAGTTGGGATTTGAATAGTAAAAAATTTGAATTTGAACAGTTGTATGATATGATATAAATAGGTGTCGATTTGATGTTTTAAATCAGGAAAAAAATGAGATGAACAGCGTATTTAAAATTCAATCCCCAAAACAAACACACTCATAGATATTAGCTGTTTGGATCAAACCCTAGTGTGCTGAAATCAAAAGACATTTTTGCTAAAATATAATATATTTTGCTACATATAATTAAAAAAATTTGCTATTCCAATAAATTTTATATTCCCTCTGTCTCATAAGTAAATATTCATTTGTTTTTTTCACATAGTTTTAAAATAGAAATGACTAAAATAATTTTATTAGTAGGAATAAAATAGAAATAACTAAAATAACCTTATTAGTATTTGTGATATAAAAATAAAAAAATGAATATTTATTATGAGATGGATGAAGCATATTATATTAATATTTGCTATTTGTTTTTAGAGATATTTGATAATTAAATCAACATCAAGTTGATTTAATCCATCGTTACAGTAATATAATTATTTATTAATTATATCAAAATACAAAAGATGGAACGAATGAAATATATTTCAATGTTACAATTTTATATTTTATTTATATCAAGAGTTAAAAATGAAACGAATGAAGTATATTTCAATGTTACAATTTTTTATTTGATTGATTCTTTTTCTTCATGTCAGTTTTCTTTCTCACATTCTCTTCCTATTATTTATTTGCAATTTAATCCTTCGCTGATTTAGTAATTACCTACAGAGATTAAATACAAGTTTTCAAATATAGGGAAATTTAACTAAGGTTGCCTTTAGAACTATTGATAGTTTGCTATATACTCTTCAATCCATGGCTCTAATGTTGTGCAGGTATAGGAGCAGCTTCTTTTAGCGCCATTGCAATGGCGATAATCTTCCTCATCTACCACCGTCGCTACAAGAAGCGCATGACAGTATCATCCTTCGCAATCCACGGCTCATCTTCGCATCCTCAACTCGCCAAAAAGTTAGAAACCATCGGCATCCATCTCTTCTCCTACATTGAGCTCGCCGACGCCACCGACAACTTCAGCTCCGAGAGGGCCCTCGGAGACGGCGGCTTCGGCGCCGTCTACAAAGGAAAACTCCAAGACGGCCGAACCGTCGCCGTCAAACGCCTCTACGAGTATCACTACAAACGAGTCGAGCATTTCATGACCGAAGTCGAGATCCTCACCGCCCTACGGCACCAAAACTTAGTGTCGCTCTACGGCTGCACTTCCTCCGACGACAAAGAGCTCCTCTTGGTCTACGAGTACATCCCCAACGGCGTTCTCGCCGACCACCTCCACGGCCCCCTCGCGAAGCCCGGATCGCTCTCGTGGATCACACGATTGAAAATCGCGATCGAAACGGCGAGCGCATTGTCGTATCTCCACGCGTCGGGGGTGATCCACCGCGACGTGAAGAGCGCGAACATCCTCCTCGACGACAACTTCTCGGTGAAAGTCGCCGACTTCGGGATCTCCCGGATCCAACCGTCGGGCGCGACGCACGTCTCGACGGGGCCTCAGGGCACGCCCGGGTACATCGACCCGGAGTACACCGAGTTCTACCAGCTCACCGAGAAGAGCGACGTGTACAGCTTTGGTGTGGTGTTGATCGAGCTGATTTCGTCGAAGCCCGCCGTCGACATAACGCGGGATCGGAACGAGATCAATTTGGCGTCGCTGGCGATCAACAGGATCCAACGGCACGCGGTGCACGAGCTCGTGGATCCGAATATCGGGTTCGGTTCGGATTTCAGGGTTCGGGGGATGGTGGGAGCCGTGGCCGAGTTGGGATTTCAGTGCCTGCAGATGGGGAGGGATATGAGGCCCCAAATGAAGGATGTGTTGGAGAGGCTGCAGGAAATAATGTCGAGTAAGGATTATGGGAGTGAGGATTTTGTGGACATTCGTATACGTGAAGATGATATGTTTATGCTTAGCAGTGGCTCTCTTACGCTTTCGCCGGAGTCTCTACTTAGCTCGGAATTGAAGTAGTTTTGGTGTTTGGTAAGTTCTTTATGTGTTTATTTTGGTTTTATTTATTTATTTTTATGATGCGGGAATCGATGCTATTTTTTAAATATATTTTTGGTAAATTTTTGGTCGAATTTAAAGAGTTTACAAATTAAGTCCGATAAAACAACTCATACTAAATGAACCATACGTGACCAATAAAATCTGAAAGCGTTAGAGATTTGAACTCATGACTTCACTGTCATTAGTTCACTTCCACACCATTAGTAATTCTACAAGGGATTTCATATTTGTTTAATAACTAACATTGGGATTTTGGTGTGGGGAATGGTTAGAATGATAGTTGAGATATAATCCTACACTTTGTTGACATGAAATATAGTAGATGTGGTGTAGGTTATTTTTGTAGCTATGGATTCATATGTTGTAGATGATTTTGGTGCTTTGATAGTTTATATTTTATGTGATGTCAGTGTAGTATTGATTTGGTCCGTAACTGTTCTAAAAGCATCATAGCTGTGAAGATGCTTAAAACACTTCGGAGTGTGTTTACTTGTCAGGTTTTACATCTGATTTTACTATTTTTAACTTTTTATTTTTCTTCAAAAACATCAAATTAAACACCCAATTTTTATTTATTTTATTACACAAATCTAATTTTACATTAAAAATATCACATCAACAAATAACATCAAATAACAATTTCAATTCAAAATTTTACTATTTAATATCAAAACCCAAAATTAAAACCTCACAACCTCACAATGAGTAAACACACGACCTTTCATAACTACGAAGTCAGTGTTAACTAATGACGAAAATAGTTTAATAGCTGGATTTTTAACCTTGGCCAAAATTTAGCTAAAGGCCACCAATCACCAATTTCAGTCCAAAGCACACTATGACAAACTTTGACAAGACTTTGGTTATGATATAATGTAATTTTTGAAATTTTATAAAATAAGAACGATGTTTCCGACATCTTTAATCAACAAATTTTTTGAAACATTTATTGGAATCACCACTTTACATTTTCTCCACAATTTTCTTTTCTTGTTTTCTATGTAATAGCTTAGAAATTTCTTTCTCAGCTATAAAATCAAGATCGAACCTATCTCAACATTTTAATTTTTGTTGTTAGATTTTCTCATCTAACATAAGATATAATGAATTAATTACAGTAACACAACTACAAGTACACGGCTCGGCTCGGCTCCTCAAAATCCCAGCACTTGCGGCGCATATTTCAGGAGCCGATCCAACGCGCCAGCCGCGAACTTCCTCGCAAACAAATGGCACATATCACTCCACTCCCCATTATACAAGCACTTACCACCCGAACCCATACCCGCTCTCATCCGGGTCAACATCCGGGGCGTAATATCGCCCCGGCCATACTTTCTCGGGTGGGGCCCGCCCCTAGACCAATCGACCCACGTCAGCGTCCGGTTCGCATTCCGCCGCCCGAACCGCTTCGCGACGAGCGTCGGAAAGTAGTGCTCGTCGGCGTAGCACGACGGGCGGCAGTGGCGCCGGAAGACGGCGGCGTAGGCTCGATCGGCGACGAGCTCGACGGCGAGGGCGCGGTCGAGCTCGAACCATTGGGAGCCCTTGCGCCAGTCGGCGAGGGCGACGAGGGGGCGCATGCGGCGGTTGTAGCGGCCGCGGGCGGCGGGGCCGGGGAGGTCGTAGGACTCGAGGAAGGCGGCGGAGGAGGAGCGGAGGAGGTAGGAGTAGACGGCGGTGAAGTTGAAGAGAGGAATGCAGGAGTCGGAGAGGAGGATGAATCGCTGATTGGAAGGGTCTAGAAGGGCATTGGCCAGTAACCGCCGCTCCGCCTCCACCATGTTGAACCTCCCCCACTCTACTTTCTAGTACATTATTAACAAAACATAAATATATAAATTATGAAAGAAAAAGTTAAAAATTAAAAATTAGGGTTTGGGTTCGCTAGCATTGTCTTTCTTATTTAAATCGTTTTTTTTTAAAAAAAATTATTATCTAAATTTTATTTTTTTTTCAGTAAAAAATATCATTTTTTTTTTTACTTTAAATTTTTATTTTTACTCATTTATATAAATGAGCACGCAATTGAGTAATAGAGGAAAGTAATTTGTTTTTTACCTTATATTTCAAATTGTTAAGGCCAGCACATGAAGTCATGCGATAATCTTTATTTTTATTTCAAACATTAATATATATATATATATATATAAAAATTTATTATATATTAATTTTAAAAATCGGACAGGGTCAAACATAATCAAAAAATTTTCGAGTCAACAAGTACAATTCTTTCATATTGTACTGGACCAATCTTTCGGGGCGTGTTTATCTTTGCTACCCCTACACAATAATGTGCAAATACAATAGGAGAGTGATTGTATTTTATAAATCGAGTTAGTCTATCCGTTTTCAAGAGGATGTATTATTAATATTTTAAGCTCATGCTAGATCAGTAATAATGGACAGGATATTTCTTGTAATATTATCTCAACTACAAGCACAGATAAAATGGAATTTTAAAACCAAGAAATAATTTCAGCAAATCTAAAAAATTACATACAAATTTTATGTTATTTTGTCTAAATAGTAAAAGAATGCAAACCAAAAAAAGTGAATATATTTCACCAATCTTTCTACTTATCTGCCCATCATCTCATTTGATGGAACAATTATGATACCTACTGTGTACTCTTAGAACCTCTTAACTTGTAAAGAAAGGCGGCATAAACAAAAGCAAGAAAGGAATGTATATATATAATATATATATATATATATATATATGCAAGTAAAAGGTTGCACGTATATACAAACAAAGCACATAGATGTAAAACAAAAGTTAATTTTACAATAAAGAGTTTGGTCGGTTAGAGTTTGAAATTGATTTAAAAATAAGTATTAAATTTAAAATTTTATTTTTTTATTATTTCAATAAAATAATTTATGCATTTATAATTTTATTATTTTTATTTTAACAAAAAATAATTAATTTATTACTATTTTTTAATTTATTTTGTTATCTACTATTCACCAAATTTCTTTCACACGAAATTATCAAATCAAACATTTATTTTTATTTTCTTTATTATACTAAAAATTATTTTTAATATTCAAAATTCACGTGATACAACTATTTTAATTCAAAAATTTTAATATTCAAATTTCAAATCTAAAATTCAAAACCCCCAAACAAACACATGCTAAACAAATCGTACTAATATGCATGTATCTATCTATGTGAATGTGTGTATAGATAGCCTAATCAAGAAAACATGTGATTAATTATTATACTATATGCAAAGTAAGAAGCCAGCAAAGGAAGGGTTGGTAAATGTTACCTTGCTAGGAATCCTTCTGCCATGGAAGATTGAAGAAGCATTAACCTCAGTCTCAATGTAGGAAGGCTGAGAATGGACATAAATGGAATATAACTCTTCATGCCCCTTGAAGAAGAGCTCCCACAGGGGAGCCATGGGGATGCTCCTTTTCACCAGAAACATGAAGGCAACTTTTGGTGTCCGGTTGAACGGATATTTACCAATCTTAGGCTTCATAGAAGCCCTCCATAGCAACTCCTCGTCCGTCATATCGTGCATCACTTTTGGCGGCTTGAGAAATTCCCGGAGTGCAATTCTGCCCGGCGATGATGGCGGTGGGGACAGGACAGTGGAGGTGAAGTATTGTGCTAATAGAAAGTTTGGAGAAGTGTATGGGAGATAGGAACTTAGTGTGATTCCAACGGCTAAACCGAATCCGAAGAAGAGAAAATAAGCAGTGAGGCTTTTGAGAGGTTGGAGGAGTTTTTGTTTCTGCTCTTCTTGGTGTTGTTCTTTCTTCATTTCTAAAGAGGTATGAACACTAAAGTGATGTGTTGTGTAGGATATTAGGGATTGAAAGCTTTTTGTTTTTAACAAGGAAGTGAAGCCATCTGATCAGAATTCTGATCAGTTTACTTTGCAAAAGGGAATTAAAAACAGTTTGGAAGTAAAGGGGGAAGAAGCTTGGGCCAGCAATATTCTGAGATTCCAAAACTCTGCTCGGAGGATCGGACACTTCCAAACTCCATCAAATCTTAGGTTTATTGTCATCATCTTAACCAACATTTGCATTTCAATTTGCAATTAAACAGAGGATTGATTCAAACACAGTTTTGCTTATTCAATTACGCGCTGCTTTACATCAACAACATCAACTCCATAACGAACTAGAGTGTAAACAAATCTAATAATTTTTTTTAAAAAAAATCTAATAAAATCAAATCACTCCTGCTTCATCAGTTGCAGTTTAAAAACCATAACGATACAAACAACAAATCGACTTCTCAAATCAGATCGCATCGGCATTCACATACAAATTATAATTAGGATCATCAAGCAGCAATAACCGTTACTACATCCACGGAAACCTCAATCGAAAGATGTAAAGCAATTAAACAAACGCATTGAACTGCACGCTTACCAGAATAATCGGATTGGTTGAACCGCGCGAGCATCGCCGACGACCGAAGGAGTGTTGATCCAACACGGAGTCGAAAATCACTTCACCTTCCCCAGTCGACTCAGAAATCTAAAAGAGAGGGAATAAATAGAGAGGGAAGTACACATGCACAGTAGACCGCGGAAATTCAAATGTAATATATAATATATATATATATATATATATGCATACATACACGAGCAGATCTGATTAATGATTTTTCAAGTATATTTTGAATCAAAATTTTATTGTATTTTTTTGTGTAATATATTTGAATGCATATAAATTTTGAAGTAGTAAAAAATAAATTGATCGGTGTAGCAATAGCACTTTTTAAGGAAAAAAAAAAAGAAGATATTTTTTAAGAGGAAAAGGATGTTAAAAATAATTATATCAAACTCTACTGCACTCACTATTTATTGAATAATTTTATTTTAGATATTTTTTTTAAAAAAGAGTCAAATATATACACATAATTGAACGGTACAAACTATTAAAGTAGTCTGACCGCTTACTTTCTTATTTTTAAATGAATAATGCACATTAATACTACCTCTTATCATTTTTTTAAGTTGTACTTTAGATACAATTTAGATGGTATTCAATTAAATAAATTTTATCTATTTTATCCTTATTTATTTAACACTCCTATATTTTTTTATAAATTATACTTTCTCCATCTAAAAACTGTACACATTTTTATTATTTCGTTCAATCATATTAAAATATAAAGACAAAATAATATTTACATTTAAAAAATTCATTAACAACCACTTAAATCATAGTTCTTAAATTTCACAAAAATAAATTTATATTTTTACTGCTAAATGAAGTATATAGAAATAAAATATAAAAAAATAAAGGAAAAACTTTGAATATCTCAAATAAAAAATAATAACAAAATATTTATAAGGATAAATTGTTTTTTTAGTCCACCCTTTTATCAACAAAAATTGCAACAGTTCCACTTACGGGATAAAAATGATAAAGAGATTTAATTACAGAACTAAAATGACAAGGGGTTTAGTTTACCCAATTTATAATAACAACAATAATAAAGAGACGTTAAAATTAAAACAGAAAATCAATGACAAATTGAATTACAGTTTGTAAGAGTTAGCACACAGATTGTAAAAACACACAAAATGGGACATCAACATTTACATCTTTCTGCTGGTTCAAAAAATTGAATCAAAACTACGTACGTATAATGAATTAGAGAGAGAGGATCATATCAACGAAGATCGATAACGTCGAATTTCAAACTGGGATTCATATAAACGTCGCTACAATGACGGTAAATAGGACTACCGTCAGAAGGGGGGTCATGAGGATGGAAGCCCCGCCTCGGGCAATGCCTGATGACCGTCATTCCGCCAGAAGTCAACCGGAAAATGCCATGTGATCTGAATACACAACAAAATAAAACACATCAGTTTATAGTGCCAATTTATCGAATAAAAAGTAAATAAGAAGAAGATTCATCCGGAAAACTCAGACCTCGAACTGTCTTTTGGAGCCATCACAATGGCAATAGCTTCAGGCAACATGATCTACGAAAGAAATAGGTGTATCAAGTGGCAAGTAAAACAGGCTCGAACGATGACAGATATATTATTAATTGTCTTCAAACTTCGAATTTTATAAATTACTCCTGCCGTCTGCAAAATTTGTGCTTACTTCCCATTTAGATACATCAATTGAATTTGTGCTTATACCATAAATATCAACTATTTTTTTCATCTACTTATATATTACACTTACTTTTAACACATAATAATTGTCATTATTGTTACATCAAACATATACTATCAATTAGGGTATGTTAATTTCCCAAAAAAAAAACCCTACATAACATATACTTTTACATTAAAATATTATAATTTCTTAGTTTCCATATTAAGATAAACAAGCGTAGTTATGGCGGGCGGAAGGAGTATTTAGGAAGGGTACAATTCTTGGTCATCAACAACACAAAACAATGACTGGGCATTTAAATCTCCTACATGAAGTGTTGTGTCGAATGTCGATGGATGAAGCATATACAATGATGCATATCAGTAA
Organism: Andrographis paniculata; assembly: GCF_009805555.1. Taxonomy (NCBI): domain Eukaryota; kingdom Viridiplantae; phylum Streptophyta; class Magnoliopsida; order Lamiales; family Acanthaceae; genus Andrographis; species Andrographis paniculata. Next base: position 4,043,104 of record NW_026137621.1, on the reverse strand, counting down.
CCTTTTTTTCGGCAAAAAGAGGCATAATTCTCTAGTTGAAAATTTTCAAGAAATGTACGCCTCTGTTGCAGTTTCTTAGGTGAAAGTCTATCAATCAACCTTTTCATTGAGGCAGATATGATTTTTACTGTAACTTAATCTTCACCACGAAAATATTGAGGTTGCATGTCAAAGATTAAATGAGATGGAGTGAGAAAGAGATTAGTTTACCTGATAAGAGTAGTGTGTATGAAAATATTGAGGTTGCATGTCAAAGATTAAATGAGATGGAGTGAGAAAGAGATTAGTTTACCTGATAAGAGTAGTGTGTATGAACATCGATTGAAGACATGAAACAAGATTGGGTAGGATGTGTCTGCAAAACAAGATGAGAAGAATCAAATTTTAATTGGAATTGCATGGTTTCTGACTAAAAACCATTGAAGATACAAGCACAGTAATACAACCTTCTTGACGAAACACAAAAAAAAAAAAAGAAAAAAAGAAGAAGATACAACAAATAGCATTGCTAATGATGGCATAAAAATATTGAGCATTATCTATGACATTTTCTCAAGAGACACATGACGTATATTAAAGAGGAGTGAAGATAGATCAAAATAATCATTTGGAACATAAGCATAAACACTCAAAAACAAAGAAGGCAATTGTATTGGTTGCAATACACACAGAAAATTAATACAATTCCCAGAAAACAAAAATGAAAAAGGAACTTAGAGGGGGTACAAATTTGATCGATGAATAAGAAGTACAAAAATCAAGTGTCTACAGTCTACCAGGAGAGGCTGTCAATTGCACCAGAAATGCAGATATCGAATCACAACCAACATAATAAGAGACGGGAGATTATTACTACTGTAGCATGTAACATTGCAGATGAAATAGTCTTACATGAATCCATCCAAGAGGGAAAAGGGACCGCTTGTCCTGCACGTCAAATATTTCTTCCTCATTTGTGGTCTGGCACTGCATGATTAAAAACCATTTAGTGCATAATCACAAAACAAAGTCTCTCTGCATGCGTAGCATTCTGGCTTACCGAATCTGATGTTGATTCTTGCTTAGGAATTATGAGAGCAGTGATGTAAAATTTTCTGTTTTTCTGCGGCAAATAACATCAATGAATACAGAGAAACAATTCCAGAAAACATTATGAGAGCAATTATGTAAAATTGTATCTTTTTGTTTAGAAAAAGAGCTCAAGAGCAGACAATCCCACTAGATAAAATTATTAGAAATATAATTCTCAAGCACATGGCGAAAGGCAACATATTGCTTGTCATACTTACAAGGGAACCAGCAAGGACACCGCATGTTTCCAAGTTCTTATCGGTGTTTGACTTTGCTAGCTTCATAAAACTGTTCATCAGTTCGGTAGACTGATACAAGAACAAGAACAAAGTTTTAACTTTTCTAGATATTAGATTATTTAGAAAAATAATTCAAGTGCAGACAAAAATAGAGAGTTGACATTAAATGCACAACAACTTACAATATGCAACTCCAAGGGATCTTCGGAGCAAACTGAAGCATCATTTGATCCATTTTCCAACACACACTCTGGCTGAGCAGATAAATTTAACGATGGGATCAAATCCTGGATGTCTGCTAACACAGGGGGAGGAGAAGGTTGTCTTGGGATCAAATCCTGTACATCAGCTAGCACTGGGGGTGGAGACGGTTGTCTAATGATTTTGGGCGGTGAAGAAATTTCATCAGTTTCAAAAGAAATAAGAGAATCAGAATCTTTAATGTGTTGGTTATCATTTTTGGGCTGAACTGCAGGTTCCAGACTCGAATTTTTATTTTTCAAGCGGCCATCTTCGTCCTTCATCATTGTTCCATCTTTGATGGAATGCTGAGAAGTGCTATCCCTAACAGGATCAGAAACTAAACTGTGCAACAAAACAATTCCTTGTTAATACCAAAAGACTTCAAATATAAATTATAATATTGTTTTTGTTTCCAAAAACAAGTTATTTTGTACCATAGATTTTTCACAAAGCATTCCTCTGCATTACAACACCAAATAGGAGAATTTATGAAACTTAACATGAAAATTTATAAAAATGGAAATTCTGATATCATTGAAACCTTGGAATCTGGAGTGGAGTGAAGTCTAAATTGCTTGGGTATTGAACCTGCATATATAAAACAAAATTACAACAAATGTTTGTGCCAATAAGTTGCAATAGTATCCGTATGCCATACAACCTTGTAGGTACTAGGAGGTTGCCACAGCCCATGAAGTCCATTGGGACCCAGAATAGAATGTCTTGAAAGAGTTTCCTCCGTTGCGCGCGGAATACTTGATGATTCATGCAAAACACAAGAAAAAAATATTAACAAAACCAATGTCAAAAAAAGATTTGGCCCAAAATAAAAGACTTAGACAGAGTTTCCTCCTTTGGGCAAGGAATACAAAGGGTGTGTTTCGTTTGATTTGGTTTGGAAAATTTTGATTCGAGTTTGGTATTAAAAAGAATGTATCATGAGATATTTTGTATAAAAAAATAATAATAATAATAATAAAATGCACTTGTATTTTTTTTAAAAAACGCAGAATCTAAATAGTAAAATTTGGGAGTTTGAGGCAAAAGAAACACACCCTTAATAATTCCCCAGAAAACTAGCAAAAGCATATGTATATGATGAAGTGGATTTGCCATATAGATCCTGTCTGTGCTACATATTATCATTATGAGCACACAGGATTTAACTCAAAGCTCGTACATAGCAGTTTCAGAGATTTTCTAGAAAATAAGTACGTTCCAACTACATTAAGGATGCCGGACGGCATTTGCATGATTGCATCTTCTAATACTCTTGAAATTTCAATTGCTTGTTATGATATGAATATATATAGGAACAAGTAAATAGCTCTTCAACTCAAATTAAGAATACAAATGTTCAATTCTATGAATTCTTTATACAATCAAGTAATCAACCTGTGAGTATTCTATAAGTTTTCACATCTAAACTCTTAATTTTGATAAATAGATTGATAACTTAGAATAGAAAGATTATTGAATACTACAATCACCAGATGATCATCCATTATCATAATATGACAGCCATATTTTCTGACCTTCTTTTTAGATAATAAAAAACATGTTAAAAAAATATCAACTGACAATCAAAAGATAATTTATTATATAAGGACAGAAATATTTCCAAGACTAACATATTCATATTTCTAGCAAGCAAGTGGCAACAAGGTCAGAGCAGTGAGAGTATCTTACATTCGGCGGAAATGTTCTTCTGCCGGTTTAGCAGGAACGAGAGCCATTGGAGCTTGATATACATAGTTACGAGTACCAGGTTGTAGTCTCTGTCAGATGCAGAATAATAAAAATTATATACAATCTTTTTTCAAAAGAAACCTATTGTCTGAGAACAAGAGAAGCTTTTTGTTTGAGAAGAACAAGAGAAACTTCATTATTTGTTGAAAAACATTTTTTTGCTCTCGTGCTAACCATAAGGAAAGAAAAAATATAAAGACAATCAGAATGCACAATTACCTTCTCCGTAATAGAATCATTCCTGTTTTGTTTAATGGCAGGCCACTCAACAGAAGATTCTAGGTTGCCATTTTTCCAGGAATTTTGCTGATTACTTTGGCGATAAATCTGTTTATTGTGTAACTCTTGAAGTTTTACTTGAACAACTGGTTTTAGTTCCTCAAGCTCATTCAATGCAGTGATTAATCTCTGCAGCAACAAATTTACAGAAAAAAAAATGTGGTGGTAAAAACACCAACCCTAGCAGAGGAATACAAATTTAAATAGTAATAAGAAGATTAATAAAAGTCATTTAGTTTTACCCTTTTGAGATAAAGTTTATAGCCTTGAGGAGATGTTCTATAGTCTCGATGGCATGGTATTGTCTCAGTAACCAAACTAAAAGAAAACAACATACAATTTGGATAAAGCACATTTTTTCATATCTCAGGCAACCTGATATCTTTTCAGTGAAGCAGAGATAGTAACATGAGTAAAACCAAAAATGCTTCCACAGCACACTTTCTCACCTTGAAAATCTAAGGAGCATTACATAAAGATCGATGATATTCTTTTCTTCGCGAAAGATGTCAGCCTGCATGATTAAAAAGATAATATAAATTTTGTCTAAAAATTGGGTGGAAATCAGTACAGAACAAAACCATGATATGTACGCATAGTACAAGTAAATGATCTACAAACTATTTTCATTTATGGACAGGTAAAATTTTGAGATAAAAAAAAAAAGGTAATCAAAGAGAGCAGTATTAATTAAAAAAGCTTAAAAGCATAGCATTTACTTACAAGATTAAAAAATGTAAGATAACAGATAAATCAGGAATTTGGGATCACGCAAAAGCGGAAGTCCTTTAAAATAAAGTTGCTTGATAATACCTATCAATACCGTTAGTCAAATATGGTCTGATTTATCTTTTCTACATGAAATAACAAAATAAAATAACATAGAGGATACGCACAATCAAAATCTTATAAAGCTGGAAGATGGGATCTATTAATTCATTAGGTTAAATAGGAGTGGATCATGTGCTCAATTTGCTCCAGGATTGTATAATTTGTGTTGTTAAAAGGAATAAAAATTTTGTTGAACTACATAAAAGAATATGTTGACACCCATTTCTTTAGCTAGTTTTACTTTTGGCGGGGATTTTAGGTGGTATAATTTTGATAATTATTTGATCACTTTGTCCTTACTTTTTGTTTGAAGTAATTTTATAAATTGCTTTTGGAATGTTAAAAAAGGAAAAACTATGTATAAATAAAGAAAATTTGCGAAAATTTTGAAACATCCGAAAATAGAAATAGTAGCAAAAGACAGAGGTTGTATAATTTCAAAGATTTTGTCATGTTGAAAATGCATTATCAACTGTTAATTAGCCCTTTTTTTAACATATAATGTAACGGTGATTAGATAATTTCTTCAGTATTGAGATATTGAACCGTCTATAAAAATATGTTATGTTTAACTACATACAAAATCCATTGAACTGTATTAAACACTCAAAATTTGATGGCATAACTAAACCGAAGAGTCTACCAATGTGAATTTTCAGCACCAATCCGGATTGTCTTAAATAACTACTGCATCATGATGCACATCCAGAAACGTCGTATACTTTAAGGGTATCAAATTGTCAACTATATCAGTCTAGAAAACCGTGTAACATAAGACAATTTGCATCCGCTCAGAAGAAATAAAATGTTTATTCTGTTAGTCAATAATTCATGATAAGTTAATTACATCTAAATAACAGAGGAAGCTGAATAGCTGACAGTGGCATAACCTCAGAAATCCCAAAACAACTCAATTGCATATTCTCCCAAATGTATTTATTAGGAAGCAACTGAGGTTCTAGAATGCACCCACACAAATTACTAGTTTAATCAACTATTAAGTATTGACCTTAAACATAACGACATGAATATATAGAAAGAACAAGCTAGAGGTTTGAGAATTGTACATACGCCCATTTCCTTGAATTGTACATACGCCCATTTCCTTGTGTGCCCATTCCCACTCCCCTTTGAATTTTTCCATCTTTCGATAAAAGATTTATTTACAATTCCAATTTCATTTACTTTCGATCATGCCAATTGTTCCAGCCTAGGCACTAAATATCGAAAACTACCACTGCCCAGCTTAGCCTTAATACTTTACATTGTTAGGTCTCAACCATAACAATGTAACCAAAAAAACACACGCAACTTGGCTCACACTTTATTTCAGTACCATTGCCGGATCATCCAAAATATCAGAAATCCACCAGCAAAACCAGATCATAGCACCAACAATCACAACATTATTAATTCAGCTCACTGATCCTAACAAAGCCCATTAACAGGATAAACAACAAGACCACAAAACGAATTCCGTTCAGAAAAACTCCCAAATACACATGCAACTCTTCCACAGCACTTCAGCATACAAGATTCAACTATTTCTATGGAAAAGAAAACGTATCATGATCAAGCACCAAAACCCCCCAACAAGTTCAACAAATCCCTCGTGCGTAAAGAATAAATATTACCCCTAAAATCGGGGAGAATTGGATACCTGCTTGAGAATATTATCCGCGATTCGGTAGTAGAAGGGAAGGGAAATCCTATTATCAACGTCGATCTTCTTGGTAGTGGCGGAGATGTTGATTCGTCCACCAGATGAAGACCGAGTCATCATCTTCGATGAGAGGGTTTGTTGGTTTGTTCCTCCCTCTGTTGCTTTCTGCTTCAGTTTGTGTTTTTCTTCCTCTAATAAGGTAAAACGAGTTTTATATTTTTAATGATCCGGGTATCCAAAGCAACGATTCGGGTCGGAATATTTGAAAATAGAGAATAAATTTTTAATTTTATAGAGTAAATTATTATCCGTCCCGGATATTTTGTCCTGTTTATTGGATGCTATACATTTATTAAAAAAAAAATTAGTGATTTATTGACTCTACTAAATTTATATATTTGAACAAAAATAAAATTGAACTTTAAAAGTATATATTTATATATATAATTTTAACATGTTAATTAAAATTTATCAATACTATATAAATTGTTTAATCAGATATAAAAATATTATATATAGTATATAAAAATATAAGAAAAAGGACATATTATATAAAATATTACTCCCTTCGGTCCACATACCGTATCGACGTTAACGTTTTTTTTGTCCCACATTTCATATTACTTTCCATTTTTGAAAATTATTAAAACACTCTAATTTTATTTTAAACTTTTAAATTTATTTTTTTTAATTTTAATTAAACTAATTAGTTATCTTAATTTTAATTTATAATTATTTATATTATAAGATAATTATTTTCATCGATACATTCTTAATTATCTACTGGTTACAATCCTCTTAAAATATCGTCTCTAAAGTGCAGCAGAGACGCTACGAGGAGAGAGGGAATAATATGTAATATGAATTATATTTTATATGTACTGTAGTCCATAGGATATAAATAAAAAATACCATTGATTTTTTTAAAAATAAAATAGAAAATTCAATTAAAAAATATAAAATAAAAACTAATTAACAAATAAAAAAATACGACCATCAATGGATTTGAACGGGGCAAGGTCGTGGGAATGAAGTAATAATAGTGAAAGAATATTGTTGTAATTAATTAGTTATTTTTTATTTTGATATTTTATTTTATATAATAATTTAAATATAATTGGAATTGTTTATTTAGCATTTTAATTTAAAATATCTTTTACACAAAGTACGAAGAATTATATTAATAGTATAAAAAATAATATTTTAAATTGAATATTAAAATTTTTATATAATTAAGAGAATAAAATATAAATTTTATATATATTAAGAATTACATCACATAAATTTTGTGCAGAGCAAACAAATCCAATTTTTATAAATCAAAATAATATATTTAATAAAAAATTATAAAAGTATATACTAAACATTTTTTTCATTTATCTACACATCCAAAATAAATCAGAACAGATAATGGAAAAATAATTTATTTATCAAATTTCAATTTTCTGATTCAAAAAACAAATAATAATAATACTCTCTCCGTCCCATTGTAAAATTATTATTTTTCATTTTTATTCTTTCCAAAATAAGGATATCATTTCTTAATTTAGTAATTGTACTACCTACCTAACATAATAAATATCCTTCCAACTTACATTATATTATACAAATGTCATTACTTTTATATTAGACAATACTAACAGGGGCATTTTCGTTTTTTCACTACAACTTATTAAAATACTAATATTTAAAAATCTATATGCAAAAAATAAACGGCAACCTTGCACCGGGACAGAGAGACTATTTCAATTTTATATGTCAAACACATTTTCTGGCTAATAAAAGGGTTTGATACAGTGCAACAATAGTAATGGTTTGTGTAGTTGTGTATGGTTTTATATTTTTACTTAGAGTGCGTTTGATAATTAGCTGATAGTTTTTATCTATTAGCTAATTCAATTAGCAATTTGTATTAAAGTGTTTGGTAAAACAACTGTTTGATATTAGTTGTTTGTACATAAAATGACTATTAAGGACATTGACATGTTATTTTTTAAAATATTTAATTTTGTCCATTTTAGTTTGAAATTTATGAGAATTTTTGTTATTAATTATGGAAAATTATAAAAATATTATAAAATATTTATTTTTATTTTTATTATTTAGATTTGAGAAAATTATTTTTACTAAAAAATAATAATTTTTTATTGAAATTATGTAAAATATAAAATAATAAATATTTCGTATATATATTTTTATTATGTTAATTATTGTTTTAATATATATAAATAAATTAATAATCTTTATTTTTTTTATTTGATTTAGTTTTAAAAATTTATATATTTTACAAATAAAATAATTTATATGTAATAATTAGTTTAAATTTACAAAAATAAAAATATAATTTAATAAATTAAATATATTAAAATTAATTAATAAATACTGCTATAAAAATATATTTATATGTATAAAATAAATAATTAAATTTTAAGGGTAAATAAGGAATAACCAAAATTAAAATAAAAAAATTCTTTCAAAATGTTGGGTAGATGAGCTTTTAAGAAATTAGCTTTTTGGACCCAAAAAGCTCTTTCAAGCTAATTTACCAAACACCTAAATTAGCTTTTTGACCGGTAAACAGTTAAAAACTGTTCAATAAGCTAAAAGCTTTTCAAAAAGCTCTTTCCCAAACACCCTCTTAATATTAGTTTGAACAATATTTTTGATGTAATTTTTTATATAAGAATAATATAATATTTTTTTCATCCGACCGCCAAGTGACTATTTTTTACCTTTTTTCGACGTTCTTTAAATTTATATCGTGACTAATTTTGGTAAAATTAAATTTTTAATATTTACTTGCTATTCCATATTCGACATGTATTCATCCTATAGCAATTGCTATTATTTTTGTTATATTCTCTCTTAATTATTTTTAATTACTAACTAAAATTTTAAATTAAAATGATATAACTATTATTTTACTTTTTCAATAAAATATCAAAATTTTTTAATCTCTACTCCGGCTCCAATGGACTTAATTTTTGCAAACAAAGAAAATATGTTTTTATATATATATAAATATATATATACTATATAGTATCGATTATGTAGTAAATGAATTGAAATCAAACTCTAACTAGACAAAGTTTAATTTTTTATTTTATATATATATATATATACACTAAATCAAATTGTAAGGATGTGTTTGTTTGTCTTTGAAGTGATTGAAACATTATGGAGCATTTATTTATTTATTTATTTATTATTATTATTAGTGTACATAAGTTTTAAGCATGATCTTTTGAATGACAAATTAACTGGTTATGGTTAGCGTAATATATAAATACACACGACAAGTCAACAACAATTAGGTGGTTATGTTGATTAGTCTTAATCAATGTATGAAATACATGAGGTATAACCTAACAACACAATGTATAATAACAATTCGCCCAATACATATTATTTTAATTTAAATCGCATGCTAAAAATTAGTAACTTATATTTTAATTAAAGTTTTTTGTTGACGACGTAGGAATCGCAATTGCTACTAGGCGAATCATGTGTGGCAGGTGACCTGAGGTGTTGAGAGTTTGAGTCCCTAACCTTACGGTCATAAGTCTCATTCCCACACCACCGGCCGTCCCTTATCGGAAAAAAAAGAAATGGCTTGAGATATTCATATTTTGAAATGAAATAATTCAATTCTTGATATGGTATTAATATATACATTTTGAATGTAATACTTAAATTAAAAATTACTCCAATGTAATATTTTTTATTCAATATGTTTTTTTTAATCACATTTAATATTTATTTCTATTCAAAACTTTTATTTAAACTACTATTTCATCTCAAAAGTATCCAATTAAAAAAAAAAAAAAACAAAAAGAAAAGAAAGAAACTCAAGTAGACAGAGCCTTATGTTGTGTTATTTTGGGAGGTTCTGGCGAAAATTTTACTATTCAAATTTATTTTTTTAAAAAATATATATATCAAATCAAATAATTATTTATTTTAATATTATATTATAAATTTATTTTACATTCAAAATATTATATCAACTTCTATTTATATTATATCAAATAATTATTCAAATTCAAACTTTTCCTATTAAATAATCCAAAACCCAAAACTCAAAACACACAGGCAAACACATTTTATTTATGTAATAATAATAATAATAATAATCATAGTGTTTTAGTGAGGGAGTCAGGGACCATGGAAGCCTGAGGAAGACTTGAAAATTATATGGCTCACAGTAATTTGGAGTGTTATTTGACAAGAAGTTATGTCGACCCACAAAAAGGTGGCGACGACCGTCGATCTCCAGATCAACGGCTACGATCGGCCGGATCCGAGCCTCAGGCTCAGGCTCACCCATGCCCCTTGGATAAGGTTCATGCCACGTGGCGCCACCACAGGCGTGCCCATTTCGATAAGGCCCTCATCCTTTGTATGTGCATGTGTGTGGACATTAACGGGGAAAGTCACGCCCCGCCTCATCCTACGGCCTGGATTCGACGGTTTTGAACGCGGGTTAATTCTGGCCGTTGGATCGCAATCGAAACACGCCAATTGGAAGCCGTTATAAAGAGTGAGGTTGCACCAGTGCTTCTTCATTGTCTGCCTTGGTGAAGAAGAAGAAGAAAGGAAGGAAGAAAAATGGCTAGCTCAGTGCTCTCCACCGCCGCCGCCGCCGCCGCCGCGACTCCGGCGCAAGCCACTAAGGTGGCTCCTTTCGTCGGCCTCAAGTCCTCCGCGGCTTTCCCCGTCGCTCGTAAGAACTCCGCCGACATCACCTCCCTCGCCAGCAATGGCGGAAGAGTCTCCTGCATGAAGGTCGGTGGTCTGATTTACGAAATTGACTCAATCGATTGCTGAATTGAGTTTTTATTTTTGATTTTTCCAGTGTTTGAACTTCGAATTGGTTACTGAGTTTGAGATCAATTGCAGGTCTGGCCTACGGAAGGGAAGAGGAAATTCGAAACCCTGTCGTACCTGCCGACATTGACGAGAGAGCAGCTCCTCAAGCAAGTCGAGTACCTTCTCAGGCTCAAGCTGATTCCCTGCCTCGAGTTCACAATAGGAGTAAGCTTTCTGACCTTAATTCTCACCCAATTTCCCCAAATCTAAATTTCCCCCAAATTGATTGCGGCAAACCCTAATTAGGGTTTCTGGTTCAAAGTTCAAACACCTTAACTAACTCAAAATTGAAATTGAATGCAGCCGGCCTTCCCCTACCGTGAGAACCACAGATCTCCAGGGTACTACGACGGACGGTACTGGACCATGTGGAAGCTGCCGATGTTCGGGTGCACCGACGCCGTGCAGGTGTTGCAGGAGCTGGACGAGGCGGTGGCCTACCACCCTCAGGCCTGCGTGAGGATCATCGGATTCGATCCGAAGCGCCAGGTGCAGATCATCAGTTTCATCGCGCACAAGCGCCCCGGCCTCGTCTGGGACTAATTGTCGTTTTGTGCACTGCCTGATGTCGTTTCGATTTCAACCTCCATTGTTAGTGTTCTTTCGCGTCGTTGTGGTCTGTTTGTTGTGGTTTTCTTCTATTCCTTCTTTTCTTCTTCTTCTTCTCCAATGGTGCTTTTCCTCAGATAAGGGACACGTGGCAGCCATTTGTTAATTTGATCATATATGAAGATATGATATGTGTGTCTGTCGTCTTTCTATTCGGGATTGATAGTTTTCCATTGATAAGGAGATTCAACAATGTATGAGGATAAGTATGAATTAAGCAATAATTATTACTATTGTTAGTATGATTACTATTATTAGTATGAAAAAATTTCTTTTTTCCTATCAATTATTAATTATTGAAAACTCACATTAAATTACGGTAATTATTTAAATATAAATGTACTTACTAAATATTTTATGCACCATTTATAAAAAAAACCCTAAATAATACATGTCCTCAACATAATGAGAAAGGTTTCATTTGAATTCTTCCGTATCAACTGAATATGTATTTTTCAATTTCATTATTTTAAAATAAATATATATATATAATATATTATACTGAGAGCAACATAATTCTTAATTTTTTGAAAAAAATAAAATATATTTATATCTTTTGCACTTATAAAGGTAAAAAATATTAAAATTATTTTACATATTTTCACCGACTAATAAAATATTATTTTATAATTCACTAACTAGTATTCCTATTTTTGTCATCCAAATATGTACTTAATTTCTTTGTAAAATACAAAGAAAATGAACACAAATTTTGATGATAGCGGTCGTAGTATTTTTTGAAAGAAAAATTACATAAAGAGTGTGATGAAATACTTTTTTTTTTCAAAAACAAAAAATCTATTTTTTTAAAAAAAAATTAATATATAGAAGAATTGCCTTTTGCAATTTTTTTAAATGCAAGACTACTACTAATAATAATAATGACATCACTACAGGTAATTATTTGTTTCTCTAACAAAACAAATGTCAATATAAAAATTTAAAACTCATAAAATTAATTCATCCATTTCAAACAATATTATGAAATTGAATATATATATATGTATATATATGATGTGTTGAAGGTATGTTTGCATATATATTGTACTAACTCTATTATGAACAGTATGTTTATATGCATAGGCGGATTGAGAATTTCTTTTATGGGTAGCACAACATTTAAATACAAAATATAATAATAATAATAAATATTTATTAATGCTATAGAATAAATCATATATATGTAAATAAGTATAACAGTATAAATACTATTCCCAAATCAAATGTAGTAGGTTAAGATATACTTCCTATTTTGGGATTTTATCCCAAAATAATAAGGAAATTATCGTTTTGGAAAATGGGATTTAATTATTATAAAAAAAATGGAAAGTTAGTTAAAAAAAAATAGAAATAAAATTATTCTTTTGGAACGGACGAAAATGACAAGATGAGACTATTGTTTTGGGACGGAGTGAGTAATAGTATTTTATTAGTTAATGTAAGTATGTAAGAGTTATGATATTTTTGCAATTGACTTTATATACAAAATAATTGTAAATGTAATGATATATTTTAATTTAAATAAAAGTTAAAAATATTTTAATATTAATGTATAATTAATCTTCTAAAATAGAAAATAAATACTTTAAAATAAGACAAATAAAATAGTAAAAGTAGTATTTTAAATTGAGACTAGAAAGGAAAAAATAATGAGTATATAATAAGAATTATCTGATATTAGTGAAAAGTGTATATATTTTGTATATATATAGGAAAACATACTTAAATTCTCGATCATATTAAATTCTCGATCGATATGACAAGTGACACTAGGCTAATCATATGTGACAGAAAGACCGGAGACATCGATTAATAAGACTTCCTCCATCCCTTAACAAATTATCTATTTTTTCATTTTTTTCCGTCTCATAACAAAATATTTATTTTATTTTTTAGTAATTGTATTATCTACGTAATATTAAAAATACTCTTACAACTCACAATATATTACACAAATATCGTTACAGTTATATTAAACAATACTAATAAGGTTAATTTAGTTATTTCTACTTTATTCCTACTACATATTAATATACTCCCTCCGTCCCATAACAAAGTATTCATTTTTCCATTTTAATCTGTTCCATAACAAAGTATCCATTTCCTTTTATTCAAACGGTATTATATATCTAACATTACAAATACCCTTACAACTTACAATATATTACACAAATATTATTACCTTTATTCCTACTATATCCCAATATAAATTTAATATTTTTAAAATTATGTATAAAAAGTAAATGAATATTTATTTTTGAAACGGATAAAGTAATACTAATATACCTTGAAAAAAAAAAAAAAAAACCCGGATATTTACTCGAGGACAGAGGAGAGAGGGAGTATTGTTTTAATGATTAGTGGTGTGAGTGATGATAAGTAGAAGAATGAACAGAAATCATTTAGGGAGTGTTTGGCTGTATGGATATATTGAAAAATCCAAAATTTCTAAATGATAAGAGATGGACGCATTATGTGGTGAAATTTTGATGAAATCGCAGCCCAAAAAGTTGCTTTCACAAACACGCCCTTATCCTAAACCTATTCTTCTTTCTTTCTGATGGCAACAATCTGGCCAATAAATTTTTTGTTATTTTATTCTTTCTTAATTATGGGTAAAATTTGAAAAGCCAATTCATGGGTAACATTTTTAGAACACATTCAAAACTTGTCATTTAGTCCAAAAAGTCCTAGTTCGCCTGTAATCTTATTACATGTCATATTTCAACAAGTTGAAATTTACCATTATTTCTAATAGCATAATATATTAACTTTTGGGCTTACCCCAACATTTGGAGCTATTAAACTATTCGAGCGAATTTGAGTACATTTTGTTCGAGCTCAACTAAAATTTAATTTAGCAGTACAGATTTGTCTCTACTCGTTAAGAATTTGAGTTGAAATAGTGGCTCAAGTTTGACTCGACTCAAATTCAAACTTGTCTTGTAAAGCTCAAACTCGAGCTTGGCTCAAATTTTATACATATTTTATATATTTTTAATATATAGATTAAATATATATGATTTTATTCATAATTTATTATAATAAAATATTTAAATTTCATTAATAATTATAAACTTTGTTATAAAACTATATATTATATTAATTTATAAAATGATATAAATATATTATCATTAGTGAGCTCAATCAACTTACCCGTGAGCCGAGCTCGAGCTGAGCTCATTTATAAAAAAAAATTATTTTTTTTAGTTCGAGCTTAGTTTGTTTATTTTTATAAATGAGTCAACTCGAATTGTTAATAAGTCGAGCCAAGCTTGGCTCACAAACCACTTGATTTGTTTAACAGCTCTACCAACATCTCAAAAGGGACTCTTTGAAGCTATTCATTATCTTAAGCTTATTTGGCCTAAGTTATGCTAGGGAAGTCCGTCATGGTATGAATCCGGCCTCAAGGGACATTGAGGCCCAAAAAATCTTAATGACATACCTGATAAAAGAAATATGGACCAAGCCACGTACAATGACGCCATTGCCTTTAAGCCGGAGCTCATCCATAGAAAAGTAAATACATAGACGGATCAAACTTTATGCATTGAAATTTGTTTAAGATTTATTTTCAAATGAATCCCTGTCTTCAGATATTGCTAGGATTATTTCTATCTTTTTGCTACTTTTTGTTAAGCATATATATAAATAAATCAAAAGTAACGGTAGTAAAATTTGTTTTACACATATATAGTCAAGAAATCTAGTATGAATTGTTCATTTTTCTTTGCAAATTTTCTAGTTCAATATGTCGTCGTACTAGTAATTTCAACCCCAACCAATCTGATTACCGGCGAGAGACTATCTCGTTCTCAAGTTTAGGCCGTTTACCCTTTTGGATCAGAAGAGCTCTTTGGAATACTTACGGTATCCGATGTTGGCTTAAAACCCCTTGGCCAAAACAAATTGCTTTATCTGGGCACATATCTACCGAAAGGGATTCCTATAGAGATTGTTAGGATTGTTTCAAAATGCTATGTGAATATCTTAGTTCTTAATATTGTGTGATGAACTCATTTTAGTTAAGATCTTTACGAGTCTTTAGGTTATTTTGTATATTATATTTTGTAGTTTTTTGCAGAATTAGCTTTGTGATAAAATTTATATTTTGTGAGTGGATAGCTAGCTATGTGCTAGTGTTGATTAACTTTGTGATAGTGTATGCAAATCTATGAGCTTTGTGATTTTATTGATGTCAATAGGGTGGAATACGGTTTTTTTATTGAACTTTGTGTTATAAGCTTGCCTTTGTAGGTCTTTGTATTCAAACACATCGTATAATTTTATTTTATTTTTTTTGAGTCCTTTGTGGTGTTTAGATATTTACAATTTTGATGATTATGAATCTATGTGATCAAGAGTAACACTTGTGATTAAGTACAGTCTTTTTTTAATGTCCCATTCCGACTATGTTCGTTTTTCTTTGGCATCTTACTTTTTGAACCATGACTCCCTTAATTCGGCCATCCAAAGGTTAGGTATTTCTTTAGCATCAAAATATTCTTGTTGTCGGAGGGTGGAGACAATATCGAACTTCTTTGCAGTTGGTGAACAATTGTATGTTGGTTGCAAGAGTATCTAGAAAGTTCAACAATATTTATAGGTTCTTCACAATTATGATGTTCTGAAAAGAAATGTTAGACTGGAGATTCAGAAGTTGCCAGGCGACTGAGAATCTCTCACTTGACTCCGGCCACACAACCCCCAAAGATAGCGCACATTGGGAAAAACCGAGTCCCGGATGATTCAAGCATGGATGGCGCTTCGAGAGGCAATCCCAGTTGGGCACGGGAGGCATCATTCGCGACCACTACGGGCGCATGATGGATGCTGTCCACATCACTCTCGGGGTTGCTTCGAACACTTACTCAGAGCTATATGCTATCCTTCATGGCATCACACTTGCACATGATTGTGGTCTTCACCCCTGTCGATTAAAAGGGACTCGACAACTTGCATCAAATTAATTTCGCACAACCACTTAACATTGGAGTCTGCAATAAATTCTTCCGATGATCTAGATCATCCTTTTGAACCTCATGTAGAATATCTCCTCTTATATCTACAACGAAGGAAATTGGGCAACAAATTTTCTTGCAAATCAAACTTGCATTACAAAACAGTCGACCACTTTTCTCCTTCACGCTATTTCCGGAACACTCCGAGGGATCATTACTATTGACACTCATGGTTTACTATACTATATATTTACGTGAGTTCGATAATAATAGTGAAGTTTAAAAAAACAATATTTTTTCTCTTAATTAAAAATTAATTTACTTCAATCACGTAATAATAGCTTTGTCGATATCATAAAGCTTTGTAAATATCATTACATAACATGTACATTATCAATTAAATAAATTTTTTAATGAATGACGTGTATATAGTTTTTATTTTTACATTAAAATATTACTCTCTTTTTTAGGTACATTAAAAAGGATGATGGATATTTGAATGAATGGTTCAAAATATCTCATTTTGCCGTTATAAAGAGTGAGGTTGCACCAGTCCTTCTTCATTGTCTGCCTTGGTGAAGAAGAAGAAGAAAGGAAGGAAGAAAAATGGCTAGCTCAGTGCTCTCCACCGCCGCCGCCGCCGCCGCCGCGACTCCGGCGCAAGCCACTAAGGTGGCTCCTTTCGTCGGCCTCAAGTCCTCCGCGGCTTTCCCCGTCGCTCGTAAGAACTCCGCCGACATCACCTCCCTCGCCAGCAATGGCGGAAGAGTCTCCTGCATGAAGGTCGGTGGTCTGATTTACGAAATTGACTCAATCGATTGCTGAATTGAGTTTTTATTTTTGATTTTTCAGTGTTTGAACTTCGAATTGGTTACTGAGTTTGAGATCAATTGCAGGTCTGGCCTACGGAAGGGAAGAGGAAATTCGAAACCCTGTCGTACCTGCCGACATTGACGAGAGAGCAGCTCCTCAAGCAAGTCGAGTACCTTCTCAGGCTCAAGCTGATTCCCTGCCTCGAGTTCACAATAGGAGTAAGCTTCCTGACCTTAATTCTCACCCAATTTCCCCAAATCTAAATTTCCCCCAAATTGATTGCGGCAAACCCTAATTAGGGTTTCTGGTTCAAAGTTCAAACACCATAACTAACTCAAAATTGAAATTGAATACAGCCGGCCTTCCCCTACCGTGAGAACCACAGATCTCCAGGGTACTACGACGGACGGTACTGGACCATGTGGAAGCTGCCGATGTTCGGGTGCACCGACGCCGTGCAGGTGTTGCAGGAGCTGGATGAGGCGGTGGCCTACCACCCTGAGGCCTGCGTGAGGATCATCGGATTCGATCCGAAGCGCCAGGTGCAGATCATCAGCTTCATCGCGCACAAGCGCCCCGGCCTCGTCTGGGACTAATTGTCGTTTTGTGCACTGCCCGATGTCGTTTCGATTTCAACCTCCATTGTTAGTGTTCTTCCGCGTCGTCGCGGTCTGTTTGTTGTGGCTTTCTTCTTCTTCTTCTTCTTCTTCTTCTTCATCGTCGTCGAATGGTGCTTTTCCTCAGATAAGGGACACGTGGCAGCCATCTGTTAATTTGATTATATATGATATGATGTCTGTCTGTCTGTCTTCAATTCGGGATCGAGAGGAGATTCAAAAAATGTATGAGGATAAGTATTAATTAAGCAATAATGATTATTGTGTATTATTATTATTATTATTATTATTATTATTATTTATTGAAAAATCTTATTACTTTACGGTAATTATTTTTAAATATAAATGTACTTATAATAAATATAAATATTTTATGCACCATTTATAAAACCCTGAATTGATATATGTCATCAGCACAAGCAATCCGTAAGGTTTATTTCGTTTGAATAAGATTTTGAAGAAAAATTACCATATAAGTTGGTTATTAAAATGAAAAAAAAAAAAAAAAAAAAACAAACAAACAAAACGTTGAATTAATTCTATATAAACTTCTGCCCTATTTAGAATTTGAATTTATCTATAATATTTGAATGTAGTAATAATCATGACATTATTATAGTCACATTTAATTTTTTTTTTCTCCATAAAAACTAATGTCAATACAACAAAACTAAAATTAATCAAAAATAGTTCCATCATTTCAATTTTCAAACAACCTCAATGAAAGTGATATCTTTCTTTTTTTTTTGTTATAATGGACTGGTTTTAGTTAAATTTTTTATAATGTGAGAAAAGTTTATTAATGAGTTTTAGTTGTAATTGTTTTCTTCTTATGTTTGGCAAAACGTTATACTCCCTCCGTCCCGTTGAAAGGATGACGTTTGTTTTTTGTAAGTAGATTTTTTAATATTAGTATTATATTGAATTATAGTAAAAAAAAAAAAGATAAAAATATCCCTATTATTATGGTGTAATATAAAAGTAATGACATTTATGTAATATATTGTAAGTTGAAAAAGTATTTATTACGTTAAGTAGGTAGTACAATTACTAAATTAAAAAATGGTAACCTTGTTTTTAGACAAACGAAAATAAAAAATGGTAACCTTTTAATACGACGGAGAGAAGTATTTGAATTTGAGTGTATATATTGTGTACATATATTATATTATATATGAATTGATGTTAGTATGTATATATTGTATATTATATATTATATTTTTTATATATTGTATATTATATATTAAATTTTTAAAGTAATATTTATGTACAATCATGTAGTTATTTTAGATGAACACATTTATAACATGATAAAATTGAGGGTTTTTTATTAAAATAATATTAAAAATTAACTTGGATAAAAATTTACTAATGATGTTGTCTTAATGAGTAGTGGTGTGAATGATGATAAGTGAAAGAAGAATGAACAGAAATGAATTTAAGGGACTGTTTGTGGTTGATGATTGGATGCATTGAAAATTCCAAAATTCTAAATGATAAAAGAGGGACAGGTTATGTGGTGAAATTTTGATGAAATCGCAGCCCATTAAGTTGCTTTCACAAACACGCCCTTATCCTAAACACCTTTTTAAAAAATAAAAAAAATATATATAAAAAAAAAATAAAAACAAACAAACCTCGTTCTTTTTTCTTTTCTTTTTTTAATTTTTTTATGGCGACAATTTAAATTTTAGATTAAAAGTTGAGTTTAAAATATTTATTTAATTAATATTTATTTTAAAATGTAATATATATGATTAAAAAAATTGAATTATATATTTAAAAATTTTAAAAGTTATATATTCTCTTTCATCAGCAAAAATTAGAATATTTGGATTCAACGCGAAAATTACAAATAAAAATTTTATTAAGAATGTGAAAAAAAAAAAAAAAAGAAAGATAATAGTGTATCTTAGAAATTTTAGATGAAAATTAAAGAAATGAGAAGATATGATAGTAATAAAAATAGTGGTCATTTTAGTTAAATATTAATTTGTTAATTTTACCAAAATTAGTAATATAATAAATTTAGTAAACAAATTAAAAAGAAAAATATGAATAAATTTTATGGATAAAAAAAAATATAATATATTTATTCTATAAAGAAAGGCTACTTGAATATATATATATATATATGTTTATTTACTTAAAAAAAAAAAAACAGAGATAAAAGTACAAATTTAAGTTGTTCCTATGATGTCATATTTTTTTCTAAAAAGAAAATTATGAGTATACTACTAGTTGTAATTGAAATGGTAACCAAATGCACTTGTTGTCACTATTTTACTGTTTATTTAGTGTAGTTTATCGTTTTTATTTTATAGATTTGTAGAATTAGAATTTTCGGTTTTTCTAGTAAGTAATAAAATATCATTCAATTATTCGTCTCCTCTTCTTTCACACTTTTTCACACTTATATAAATCATGATTGTAAAGAGTTTCACTTCACTGGTTCAGAGCACAGAAAAATTGATTATCAAGCCTTGTCTTTTGTCAAAAATATTTTCAAGGTAGTTCAATGTAGTTAAGTACGTGAGAGCCTTGTCGACCTGCTTAACTATTGATTTAAATTCAATTTTGATTAAGAAGAGGTAACAGAAGGGTAAAGCCACTAATGAGGCAGAATTTGGGATAATTATTGTGGCATAGGCGGTGGTCTATTAGGTCGTAGAAATTCCTAGTGACAATAGAGTTTTTTTCTTATAATGTTCCGATTTTGTGTGTCATTGAAGTCTTGTCGTAAATCCCTTAAGGTCAAACACCAGTGATAAGAATTATCTATAATTTGATTTATATATTTACACCATCTCCTCTTACCGTTTACATAATATACATATATATCCATTAAAACACTAGCATCGCTCGCTCATATCATCCAAAAAAATCTAGCCATTAAGTGACGCACAACTCAGACACAACACCTCTCATTCACTCCCTACCGCTTAATCTATACATATATATATACTCATTGTGTCACTCGCTCATGTCCTGCTCGCGCGCCCACCACTGGCACTCCACCGCTCATCTCCGCTCTGCTCGTTGCCGCTCACTTTACCGTTTCTATTTACAGCTTTTCATAGAATAGGAATTTTGATTCGCTTCAAAGCGGGTTCCCTTACTGCATTCTCCGCCGCTTTCATAAGATCTATACTTTGATTTAAAATTCGTGGTTTAAAATCTATGTGTTCGCCCTGAAAATTCACCAGTTAAATAGTATAAATAATTATAATAACTACTCAAGGTCTACAACCACAAATTTTTACCATATCTAATAATTTTCTATAATCCACCACATTTCAATCTTCGAATAAAAATTCCCAGTGAACATACAAAATCATACATACATTTCCATACAAAATACAGTTATCAATGACCTAAAACTTTACCATGTTAATAATAGAGTCGTGAATATAGACTAGAGCATGTGGATGTTAAGAATCATGTCATGAATGTGGGCATAAATATGATTGTGTTCACAATACGATATTAATATGTGAAAAAAAAAGAAGAAAAACACAGCCGTGTTTAAAATATAACCTTGAAAAACGGTCATGTTCAGAATAAGATAATAAACACGGTTGTGTTTAGTTCATATAATTTATTATAGAATTAAAATTGCTAAATTTTAATTTGAATGAGAGCAAAATTAATTTTTTTTTTAAAAAATAATAAGATTAAAATTGATAATATGCAAAAGTGATTTTTTTTTTCTCGAAATAGTTATATTATATTCAACAAAATTGATTTACCATTCAATAAGTTTTTATATATTCCTTTGGTTTATGGGTGTTTTTTTTTTTTTTTGTAAAATAATACCAATATATTTGTTGAGCACAAAAAAAACGATGGGATTTCAAAAAAAGAGTCCGAATATAAATCCGGACGCTGTTAAGGAAAAGGCTTCCTTGGGAGAAGGCAGAGATCGGGTGTAATAAGGTCGGGTGCGGAGCTCAAGAATGATAAGGTCGGGTGCGGAGCTCAGATATGATAAGGTCGGGTGCGGAGCCCCGGACAGGACAAGGTCGGGCACGGAGATCGGACGTGATAAGATCGGGCAAAGCAGAAGTATCGGCAGACGCGGAGGTCTGTCAAGACGAAGGTCGGGCAAAGCAGAAGTATCGGCAGACGCGGAGGTCTGTCAAGACGAATGTCGGGCAAAGAAGAAGTATAGGCGGACGCGGAGGTCTGTCAAGACGAAGTTCGGGCAAAGAAGAAGTATCGGCAGACGCGGAGATCTTGACGTTGTCCATCTAAGGAGATAAGGCAAACAAAGCCGGTCGGTTGGTTCACTGTCGGATGGTTCGCAGTCGGTTGGGCCAGTCAGATGATCCGTAGTCGGTTGGCCCGTGGTCGGACCAACTGAGGTTGGATGGAGGGCGGCTGATACGGAGGTCGGTCGAAAGAGGAAGTCGGGCGAAGAAGGACGGCTGATACGGCGGTCGGTCGAAAGAGGAAGTCGGGCGAAGAAGGACGGTTATTACACAGGTCGGTCGAAAGAGGAGTCGGGTGAAGAAGGACGGTTATTACGTAGGTCGGACCAAGTGAGGTCGGGCGAAGAAGAATGAGATGGACGATACGAGGTCGGACAAGAGACCAGATGGTGGTCGTTTGGTGGGGCGGCCAAGGAGTCGTTTGGTCTAGCGACCAGTTAGTATCTGGATTGGTCGGTTGGCCTGCAGTCCGTCTAAGGAGTCAAGGGTTATTTTGGGCGGCTGAGTAGCCGGTCGGACCAGCCGCTCATTTAAGGCGGTGAGGTTTTCAGAGGCGGTCGGCTGAGTCAGTTGAGTGTTATAACTGGCGAGAGCGGTTGGTGAGTCGGTTAACACACGTGTCAACAGATGAGGACCTAGTGGGCGGTTGACAGCGGTTGCTGTAATCGACCAGACGGCGGTTCAAACCGTTTCTTTAAGCGGTTATTTAAGGATTCGGGTCTGTTTTGAAAAATCATTTTCAATCGACATCAAATTCAAGAGAATTGTTTTTGGGATCACCACTTTATTTTTTCAGTCTGTAGTTTTATTTTCCTATTTTATTTATGTATCCTACAGTGTTTAGAGATTACTAATATCATGCACTAATTATATCAAATTCGAAGATGATTTCCTATTTTCGAATTTTACTTTTTATTGTTGAAAAATTGCATGAACAATATTTTTAAAAAAAATTAATATATGAGATATACACTCATTATTTTCATATTACCTACGTAATTCTCTAAACTTTACACAAAATATATATATTACTTCAAACTATTTCATAAAACAAACACACCATATATTAGTATTTCTTTTTTAAATCTTAAATTTATGTACATTTTATTTATAATAAAATATTTTATCTACTTACAATTCTATTACTATTACTTTAGTATATAATAATAATTTTATCGTTTTTTTTTTCCTATCTATCCACTACTTTTTATCAATTCATTAATAAAATTTTATAATATTTTCACTTTATTTTTTTATCTATCTAATCTTAACATTATAATATTATTATTTTTTAATCTCTATTATAAATATTGTTTCACAAAATGATTTAATAGAAAATAAGTAGTATTAGAAATTTGAAAGTTATTTTATTATAATTAAGGGTAACAATTTGTCTTAATATTATAAAATTGTATTCTCTCCGTTCGATTTGAAAATTTTATTAGTATTTTATAATAAAAATATAATGATATTATTATATAAATATAAGAATATTGTAATATTAAATAAAATTACATAAAAAATATATAAAAATATATAACACATTAATATAATTATACCAATTCATTTAAAAAGCTTTTATTGCATTCTCAACTATAAACTACCATATAAATTTTTCGCTTCCAAAAGTGGTTAAAAAATAATTATCTCATTAATAAATCCTACTAATCAAAAATAAATTTATTTCCTTTTTTATTGTATTTCTATTTTATACTTGTATTTTAAGAGAAAAAAATAATATATTTTTTTATAAAAATTATGAAAATTTAATAATAAATATTTTTTAAAAAATAAAAAATAAAATTTGAACCTTAGGTTTCCCTATTTTCCGTTCATCTATAAAGAGACAATGGCAAGACAAATCTAATTGTTAGATGTCGACTTAGCGAAAACACCGACCAATAGTCGTGTGAAATGGATGATTCCTACTCATTTCAACAAAACGACGATGATTTTATACTGCATCCAGTTCGCGAATCTACGGAGAATATTTCTCGCATTAGGTTTCCAAGAAGAGAATCGAGAGCCTCTGCAAGGATTTCTCACATCGGTTATAACGAGGAAGTTTGGCAAATGTTCATGGATGACGATAATGTAATAATTGAGCACGCTCCCTCAACTGGTCACCGCTTGTCGGAATCTTACATTACTCAAAAACTCAAGACTAGAGTTCCTTGCAACATCAGAGACGAATATCAAATATGCACAATTTGTCAGTATCCTTTGTCTCATGGATTAGATAATATTGCGACACTCGATTGCGGACATGAGTTTCATGTGCAATGTCTTAAGAAGTGGTTGGTGCAAAAAAATTGTTGTCCTCTTTGTAAGGCCGTTGGCATTGACACAACTGAATGAGAATGGTGTATCGATGTCTTTTAATACATTTTCAATAAAAACTTTGAGGGTTTGTTTAAATATGTTTTAGAAGTGTTTTGGTATTTTGATGTTTGATGTTGACATAAATAGATATTGGATGTGATAGTTTAAATAAAAATGAATAGATTGTTTAAAAATATAAGTATCACGAAAATATCACATGATAAAAGGAAAATAATACTCCATTCGTCCCAAATATGGTGCAATATTTGTTTTCGGCACAAAAATTCAGTCCTAACATTTGGTACTCTGCGTAATGCAGACAATATTATACTTCGTGTTGAGTTGGTCCAGTGATGAGTCCATCCCACACCGCCAAGTCATTTCTTATAAAACTTTATTTTTCAAAATTCTACAAATACAAATGGTGTGTTTGGTTTTAGTTTTACATCCAAACCACTATTATTTAGATGGTATAATTTTTAATAAAAATGTACTCCCTCTTTCCGGCTATAAATTATACATATTTATATTTTGGGACGTCCAATTATAAAGTATTTATTTAATTAAATACTCTATTTTTTTTTCATAAATACCATTACTTTACTTCACATCTTTACTTTTATATCAAAAAATAAGGGCAAAAATGTCATTACACTACTTATACATATCCACTATAATTAAAATACTATTATTTTTTAAACTCCGCCCCAAAAATAAATGTATACTTCTTACTTGGACACGGAGGGAGTATTATTTTGTTTCATAGTATTAAAATATTATTTAAACTAAAATTTAAAGTAAAATCAAATAAACTCAAAAATAAAAAAATAAATTACAAAGCCAACTTGATTGAAATTAATTTAAAATGAAATGTTTATGTGAGTTTTTGTTTAAATAATACACTTTCCGTCCTCCAAAATTAGTCCATTTGTTCTTTTTGTCGTCCTTAGAAAATGTCACATTTTATAATATAGTAATAATTAAAAAATACTAATTAAAATAAAAAATTTAACTATATTTTATTAAATTATTATACCTCTAACTTTTATTATTTGTTTTGATTGTTTTAAAAGTTTAGCTAAATTTTTTAATAATAAAAATTAAATAAATATTTAATACTCCATATGATATAAATATGTATTTATGTAATGTTCAATATTTTAAATTAATTTTAATATAATATAAAAAATTAATATTTAATTTGATATTATAATTTAAAATTAGCTAATAGTGAAATTTAATTTTGAATTTGCTTTTATATATTTTACAAATAAAATAAAATATATTTATCAGCAGCGTCAAGTGAGAATGGAAAACATCAAATTGTTCAAATAATACATGTACCATATGGAAAGTATAAAAAATATTAAGATTATTGTATATTGTAAATTGTTATATAGTATGAAATGGTACTAATTTTTTTTAATACAGTAATTGTATAAACTTTTTTAGCTTTTTGGTGTTATATACCAAAAATATCATATATAATTTTGATATTTTAGTATTCGATATATCGGTATATATCCATAATTTTTCGTATGTTGATATCAAAATAATTAATTTTCTAAAATATTCTTAACATTATAAATTTTTTTTTTTTAATTTTGATATTTCAACATAAAATATTATATTCTAATATCGTACAATACGATTAGACATGGCTCGATATGGTACACCAACAGTATCATATTATATTATTGTATCAATTTTTTTTGTACATTAAAAAAATATATCGATATCGTCTCAAAATTTTCGATATACCAAAATGTGATATTTTCGATAATTTATGGTACAGTATCCACTATTTCGGTAGTAGTGTACAAAATTACTAGTACAATATCTCGGTACGGCAAAATAGCATATCAAAAATTTTGATAGTAATATATAATATAGATTTTAGTATATAATACCGAATCATCCCTACTAACTACCAAATTCAAAAATTTTAATATATTATTAATATTAAGAATATTATTGTTACGGTAATAATTATATTTAAACTATTAAAATTAATTTATTTATTAATTGCATCGATAGATATAGGCTAACGAATAGGGTATATGGGCCGATGGAGTTGGATCGAAGACATTGATTTACAATTAGTATAAATATATAATAATTTTTTAAAAAATAAAATAATTTCAATAAATACATACTCAATATTAAAAAAATTAGAATAAAATATATTTTAACTTTTATTTCAATATTTCATCAAATAAAAAATTAAAAATATCACTTTAGAATAAATATTATATCAAATAATCAAACTAACTAATTATATAAAAGAAAAGTCGGATCAATTTCAATGGAGTATATTAATGTTATATTTTATAAGAATTCAAGATTAAAATGGATTATTCATCAAATTCATAACTCTCTCCAAATCCGTGGTGAATATAAGTTTTAGAATCCGAACGCTGCTCCAGTAACAACAAAACCGGCGCCATCCCTAATGTTACGTATTCTCTCGATCCAATTAGAAAGTATATATATTTTTATTTTGGAATATTCAATTACAAAGTAACCATTTTATTATATATCTTGCTTTTTTTCCAAAAATATTCTTACTTTATATAATATTATTACTTTTACACCAAAAAGTAAAGATAAAAATATCGTTACACTATTTTTAACTACCTATTATAATTAAAATATTATTATTTCTTAAATATCGCGCCATAAAAATAAATATTTACTTTGTATATAAACGGATGAATATTTTATAAAGAAAAATAATATTCCCTTTCCCATACAATCATGTGCTCAAATATTTGAATATAAATTTTGATAAAAATAAATAATAATTTTTTTGTTAAAAAAATGAAAAGATATTTTTATAAGAAAATATATATATATATATTTGAATGATAAAAATAATGTTTTTTTAGGGTTTTAAAATATAAACTGAAAATTTTTATTATTATTTTCTAATTGTATTATTATGTTCTTAAAAGTAAGCCAAATAATACCTAATTTCCATATTTAGACTCCCTAAAAGTAACTCAATTATTGCTAGTGTCTGATAGCTTTGGTCCCACTGCTATATATATAGATTTATCTCTATCTATTCAATACCCAAAAACCACTCTTTTTTTTAATTAAAAATTTATATATATTTTTTTTTATTTTCTTTGCGGTGTAAAATCATGTCTATCAACAAACTCCTACTCACCAAGCATCTATCTCCAAAAGTCACTATCCTGACACAGAAACACAGACACACACCATATAATATACTAATAAGAATCTCACAATTTAACAAATTAATTAAACAACAAATAATAATTAGTAATAATAATAATAATAAAAGAAAAGGCAATGACATGAAGTACTGCAAATTTGCAACTGCACTTTCTAGGAAAGTGCAAAATCCCAAACTGACCACCATTTTCATAACTAAAATATTACTATTATAATAAAAGTGACAACTTGACCAGATTCTTCTTCATCGACCATTACAAAAATAACAAATATACGATGACAAATACAGACACGTAGTCCTCCCAGTATATGCCACACACTAGAATCTATCCGCCTACCACTCCAAAAATATTCACAATCTTTCTGTGATCTTTAAACCTTGTGTTGCACAAACCTATCTCATGTTTTATAAAATATTATACTACCTCATCCTTATATAAGAATTTTATTTATTTTTTTTGCTTGTTGATATTTGAATATTAATTATTATATAAAAATATAATCAAATTAAGAAAAAATGATAAAAATACTTATATATTATAATAACATTTATGCAAAAAAAAAAAAAAATACAAATATAAAAATATTTTTAATATTAAGTACAATGATTTAAAAGATAAATGGGAGCCTTAGAGCTAGACAGAGGAAGTACAAAATATCCTAAAAATTATGTATTACTTTCTTATATTTTTTACAATTTTGTACTTATTCCGTATGTTTACAAGAGTTGCATTTACATTTTGTATCATTGTATTTAATATTTAAAATATCTTTATATTTGAATAATTTTTTTTTTTTTTTTGTATAAATATCCTTCTAGATACTAATAGAAATACTTTTTTTTTTCATGTCCCCTGTATAAAAAACACAGGAGAATCTTATGTAATTTTTATATTAATGTAGACTTTTTAAACCACATGTATTTTTTTACGTAAGGCTCTTTCATCATTTTATTACATATAGACACAAAATATTTGACATATGCGTTTAGAACTTGATATATATATACATGTGTGTTGTGTTGTGTGTGTTTCTGTTCTAAGGATCTAGTGTTTCTTCGAAAATGTTACAGCGACGTACCTCTTGGAAATCGAGGCGTCGCGAGCTCAAGTGTGGTCTAGGCTACTGCAGAAATGCTACAAGTCCGGGGACAGTCGAATCCTTCGATCCTCACCGGGGCGGGATTGGACCCGAAATTGACCTGAGTGCATGAACCACTCCTGTGAGAAGTGGCAGATAAAGAAGGGCTGTTAGTATTGTTACCAAAGTTCTTGTCTTGGATGATTGGATTCGAGGCCCGGGTTGGAGGCGATCCGGCGAAGAACGGCGGGGACGATGCATGGAGGAAACTGGGCCACTCAGAGCTTGGATTCCCCTAATGGATGGAATAAACGCATGTAAGTTGTGAGTAATAATTGAAAAGATGAAAGTAAATAGCATGAGTGAGACAGGGGTGATAGGATATCATATGGGAAGGCATCTAATGCCTTGTGCACCAAAAATTGGAAAATAAAATTAAAAAAATTAAAAATTAAAAAAAAATTTGGAAGAATAACTAATTCTGGCACACATGCTTTGGCTAACTAATGATTCTTGCTACCTCCTCTACATTCTTGACAACAAAATGGCATGGAAATTAGACAGGTTTGTGCAGTTAATGTGACAGCATAAACACAATGGTGTTTTTCTTTTAAGTTTTAAAAGGCTGTTTTTGGTTGTATGTATTGGATTGGATTTCTATTACTCTCTCTTGTAGGTTATTATGTCCAGTCTACCGGACACGGAAATTTAGTAATTTAGTAGAAGTAAAATTAATAAATAATTAAGAATATATTAAAAAAAAATAATTATTTTATAATAAATATAATTATAGATGAAGATAGATAAGTAATCTAATTAAAATAAAAATCTATATATAAATTTAAAAAAATTGAAATAAGAGTAAAGTGCATAATTTATTTTTTTTAAAAAAAGTGACCAAATAAATACGAGACAGAAATAAAAATATGAATATAGTAAATAAAAATGAGAAAGTATTTCATTAAAAAGATTCAAAAGAAATATCGAATTAAATATTTTTTATTTTTTATATTATAATAAAAATTAATTTTGTATTCAAAATATCATGTTAATACTTATCTAACCATATCAAACAGGTATTGTAATTCAAAATTTTAATATTAAAAAATTCAAAACTATTCTCAAACATACAATCAAACAATCCTTAAAGGTTGTATCCCATTTGCATTTTTTTAGTTTTTTTTTTTTTCTTAATAAAAATTTACTAATTTTTCATACAAGATTCAATCACTCTACTGTATACAATATATATAATTAAAATCTTCAAATTTTATTTAAAAACATAATCATATTTCAATTTCTAATTTTACCATTTCATTCCAAGCCAAATAATTATTTATAAAAAAAATAAATAAATAAAAATAAAAATCATACAGTTTTAATTAACAAATTATTTAAATAATCTTGAATACAAATAAGCTAAAAACACACAGACATGCACCCCTACATCATCTATCAGTAGCCTAAGATTGACTTTAGAAATATCACAGATCGAGTCAATTTTTGCTGCTACAGGGTCTAATTGACCCTACAGTCATATTAAATTTGTGCCAAAATGCTATTTGCACAAAATCTAGGGACGTCAATCCTAAAATACACCCAAAACCCCAAGAAAGGTTTTCCCCCTTGGCCTTGGAGCCATGACAAGAGCATAAAATCTGCTAAGCAAAGTACGCATGGAGCAAGAAAAGCTCAAAAACAAGATTGTATCACTTCTAAATATATTGGATTTCTTCTATTTTGGCTTGAAATTGGAACGATATTTGAGATTAGATTTAAATAATATTTTATGTAATAATTAATAAAAATATATTATATTTATATCAGAATTATAAAAATTAAATAATAATTTTTTTTATTTGAAATAAAAAAACAAAATTACCAAGTAAAACCCATTAATTGTTAGAGATAATCAATAGAATAGGTTCTTTTTAAAAATAAATATGTTTAATTTGTGTTTTTATTTAGTTTCTTACATAATTTTTTAATTTAAATACTAAAAAAAATTATTAAAAACAATAAAAAATTAAATACTAAAAAAAATTACTTGGAAGTAAAATACAAACAAACTCAAATATTAAAAACAAAATATATCAAGCAACACTATTATAATAATTTTATATATTTAAATATATTACACATCCACCTAATATTTTTCCTTAAAACAATAAATATTTTTATAATACCATCACTTATTTTTTCATTTAAAATTTCAGCTTTAAAACCTGTATTAGTTCAATAATAATAATAATAATAATAATTCAAATCCATACTGCAGCCAAACGAACTTCCGTATTCTTTTAACTACCCTTAGGTTTCCCTTCCTAGTTTCAACCAAGCACCAAAATACTGAGTAAAAGTAGCATTAATTTCTGAACAGAGAATCAAAACCAACTAGAACAGAGCATACCTTCGTTTGAATAATATCCAGAAGCTCTGTCGCCGCTCTCGCGTCATACGCCTCAGTTTGTTGATTACTATTTTAACAAGAAGAAGAAGAAAGAAATTAGAATTTTCCAGTATTTGATATCAATACGAAGATGAACAGAAATCAAGAAATCATCAGAACCAGAATCCTACTTGATGTGGAGCAATCGCGAGGGAGGTCTCAAAGGCTCGTAAAATTGCATCGGTACACCAATTCTACGAGGCTTGGGACAAACAACTCCATCCGCAAAGCAACTCTCCATCAAGGTGTTCCGTTGATATGCGTAACTGTTCATCTTTCGTCTCTTTTTTTCTCAACAAGCACAGATCTAAAACCTGAGAAATCTAATTTAGAAATCAATTCGACCATTGAACATCCAAGGAGACCAAATAATTTGCCTATAAACACACACACGTACATACAGATACTACAAGAGGTTAAACAAACGGAGACAGAACCTAAAAACTAGCCAGAAAAAAAATAATAATAAAAATTACACAACCAAATTTCCATATGAACAGAATACGCTGCCAATCCACGAGCTCACACAAATACGTACAGGTCTCAATCAGGCATAAATAATCAAACAAAAACAGTACCGGAATAACTAACCAGAAACTTGCAGATGCAAAAGAATTCGGAAAACTGAATATACCTGAAGATTTGTGGTTCAGATTGACCTTCTCTAGAGAGAAGCAATAACCGAAGAGACTGAGACGATGAAGGGAAAGAGAAAAATGGAGTCAGGCGGCTGACGAACACTTTATAGCAAAACTTTTGAGGCTGAACGTCTGCACCACGAGCTGTCTCCACATTCCGACCGTTGGATCATTTTTAATCGTATTAATAGTAAAATAATAAATAAAAATAGAATAGGGATCATTTTTCAAAAATTTGGGAACCCAATGTTAATTGAAATTATGAAACGGTACTCTATTAAGGGCAACTCCAACCTCTGCAAATTGGGTAAGGGCTTCAACCCACTCTCAAATTTTCCCCACATTTTTGTAACTTGTTACAGTGTTACTTTAAAAATAGAGTGGCATTGTACACTTCATTATATTTTTGGAATAGAGTTTGTGTGATATTTTGTGATATTTGTGTATTTTTGTTATTTTTTGGAATATATTGTAAATTTATTTATTTTTTTAAATAATACTCCCTCCGTCCACCGATAAAATATACATTTACTTTTAGCGCAGAGTTTAAAAAATAATAGTATTTTAATTATAGTGGGTAGGTAAAAGTAATATAATGACATTTTTGCCCTTGCTTTTTGGTATAAAAGTAATGATGTGATGTAAAGTAAGGGTATTTGTGGAAAAAAGTGGAGTATTTAATGAAATGATTACTTTGTAATTGAACGTCCCAAAATAGAAATATGGATACTTTGTAGCTGGACGGAGGGAGTATGTAATTTTATTTTTTTGAAAAATTATGTATAATTTTATTTTTTAGAAAGTGATATAATTTTATTTTTTAAAAATAATAATAATTTTATTTTTTTAAAAGTAAATATAATTTTACATTTCGAAAAGTGATATATAATTATATAATTTTTTAAAAATAATGAGTAATTATATATATTTGATTTATATTGTAAAAATAAATTAAAGTTGAGGTGTAATTTATAAATATAAAAAGTTATATAAAATACTAATATAAAAGAAGAATATATATGGAATATATTTTTTAGAGTGAAAAATTGAAGTTTATGGTTAGAGTAAAATTACTGCAAGATCAACTGTATTTTTACTGTAGCTACTGCAAAAATGAAAGAATGAGTCGGAGATGATCTAACTGAAATTATATGTTTGTTGTTGCGAAAAAAAAAAAAATCAGTTTTGACGGTGTAATCGAAAAAGTGATTTTAAGCCTTTTTTAAGAAATGATCTGTTCTATCTTATGATATCCTAATAATTAAAGTAATGAAGAAAACAAAATAAGACTAATAAAATAATAACGAATTGAAAAAGTATATATATAGTAAAAAACTAATGTTGTTCTTTGTAAAAAAAAAAATAATAGAAAAATTGGACTGGGCCGTGGATGACTTTCGATCGAAGGTCACCTCATTTTGGATTGTACTTGCACTGGGCCGGTTCCAATTACTTTATCCGTTCCATATAATTTGTCTATATTTTTTATTTTCGTTCGTCCGATAATTTGTCCTTTCTATTTTTGAAAATATAATTATGTATTTTAAATTTTAAAATTTATAATTTTTTTAATTTTAATTAAACTATTTACTTATCTTAATCTTAATCTATAATTATTTTTACTAAATAATAATTATTTTTACTAATACAATTTTTAATTACTTACTAATTATACTTTACCTAAATTCTCGTGTCTACGGTAATACACTCATATTACATGGGACGGAAGAAGTATTATTTAGGTGTGTACAATGTTGAATCAAGTTGCTTGCCGTTGCAGTGCTAATTTTAATATAACCAATATTGTATTGATATCACAATAATATATATTATTCTATAATATTAAATATAAATTTATAATATATGTAAAATAGAAATTACAGCACCTACTAATAATTTATACATATATCATTTATTTTTTTGATTGGGACAATCAACATAGCAGTGTTGATAAATCGTCAAAGCATCGTAATATATTGTGTGGATTGAAATTATATATTGATGTTGTGTTAATTTTTATTTATTATGTTGTGATAATTGAAAATATATCCGGAAGCTTCCTCTCTCCCAGCAAGCAAGACGAGATCACCATTTCTCTAAGTAATGAACTTCCTTGAATTCAAAGTAGGGGGACGGGTTTACAGCTAATGTTGGTTTTGGCACCATCCTTACGCTGTGTTAGTTCGGGCATGCCGGGCTCTTATGCCGTATTTCCAGGAGTGTATTGTCCATCAACATTTTCGAGAATCTAATCAGGTTGCAGATGGTCTAGCCCATAGTCCATATGGGACATGATATTCCGTTTGGTATGCAAGAGTTTACATCAACGTCATCGGAAGTTTACTATAGATTGCTTTTTGATTATGTTGGTAGCTCTGTAGGCCGTAGAGTAGCTACTACATCACTATTTTTTTAAAATAAAAAATAAAAATTAAGAGATATTTTGTATCTCAATATCTCTGCAGATATCCTGTGAAATATTATCCAATTGTTATGTGTCCCAATTTGATTGGGACACGTGGCACTTATGTATATATATATATATAATATTATACTATATGTTTTGTTTTTGTAATTTATATTGAATTTATTGTTATATTTAAATTTTGTAATATTTTTATAATTCATAATATTTTGTATTCTACAAAATAATATCGATATTGAATACATTTTATGAATTTAAATTTTAAAATATATAAATACAAATATTATATAATTTTATTGAACAAATTAATATTAATAAATTTAATTTAATTTATTAAATAAAATATACTTATAAATTTTAAAGCAATTAAATAATATAAAATTGTATTAAACAATAAATATATTTAATTTATAATTAATTATACATGCATAATTAATAATAAATAACATAACTTTTTCCTATAATTAAAAAATAATATATATAATATGAAAATAAAAATTTATTAAAAAATTAGGATGAGTATCTTTGTTGCGAATATAAAATAGAAGAGAGTATATCCGACATGGTAGAAAGAGAAAATGATGTGAATAATAAAAAATAGTAGAAATACCCTTAAGGGGGTATCTCCACATAGATGGTCTTATAGAGTATGTTATACAAATATATTTTTTGTGTTAAAATTAATTATAGAATATAGGTATACAATTATAGACCGTTATCATACGACGTCGGTTTAAATATTGTATTTATATCATATTAAAATTGTTAGATAATTTGAATGACCGTTTCACTTAAAGTTTATATCCCGAGTGTATGTTATATGTTGTTTTTTTTAAAAAAATATATATATTGATACTCTAAAAAAATATGTCTATTACTTTATATAGTATATATTGTACTTCCTTTGTTCCAATACAACAGTCCTGTTTACTATTTTTATTTGTTTCAAAACAATAGTCTCATTTCCATAAATAACTATATCACTATAAAATTACTATTATTTTTTTATTATTATTACACAATTATCACTATTTTTTACACTAATACACTCATAATAGCAAAAAAATCTTTTACCTGTATTTTTAATTCACTGCCAATATAATATCAATATTCTTTAGATCTTATGCCAAACACAACCCAAACTATATTTTTTGGACGGAGGGAGTACTTTATAGAAATATATATCGTCTCATACTATGTTTGTCTTAGCATTCACTTCTCGTATTGTATGATTTGGGGAATTAGCTCTTGATTTAAGTTAAATAAAAGTGTGTTATGTGTTTATCTTTAAATTGATGCTTTAGAAAAATATATCTTTGTGCCCTTTGTGCTTTATAAAAATATATTTAAGGGTGTATGTATGTGTCTTGAGAGATTGGATTTTGTGTTTATATTTGAATAGTAAAATTTTTTAATTTGAATAATTTATAATATAATATAGATAGCTATTAATCTGATATTTTAAAAGTAAAATTAATTTTTATTATAATATAAAAAAAATAATAATAATAAACAATTAAAATTTTTGAAAATCCTACAAATTGAATACACCCTTAACGGTTTATAGAAGCATATTGCTTAATGCATATATATTTTTTATAGGGTAAATTGTTTTTTCAATTCCGTAACTGGACCCCTTTATCATTTTAGTCCCGTAAGTGGAGCCTGTCGCAAAGTAGAACCATAAGTGAAAAATTTTCACTGCTTTAGTCCTCCGGTGCCGGAGATGTCCGCGTGGCTCACCGGAAGTGATGTGTCCGCCAGGTGTCGCTAACCTGGCGGACACGTGGATTTTTTTTTTTTTTCATTTTTTAAAATTTTTTTAAAACTTATTTTTAATTTATTTTTAATTTTATTTGTATTTTTTTATTTTTTTATTTGGTACAATTAAAAAAATTTTAAAAAAATGAAAAAAAAACAACGAAAATTTTTTACTTATGGGACTAGTATGCGACAGACTCCACTTACAGGACTAAAATGATAAAAGGTCCAGTTACGGGACTAAAAAAGAAACAGTTTACCCTGTTTTTTATATTGTGTTGGTAATTTTTCCAATAGCATCAATTCAATAGTTCTTAAAATATTGATCAAAAGTCCAAAAATATATATTTTAAATATAGTGCATACTATCTGAATTATTGACCAATATTATTTGAAATTTTTGAACAGTGATTTGATGTTACTTAAGAAAGTTAGCACACGTTGCAATATAATATTACTTTCGTTCGGTTATAAGGGTCACATTTATTTTTTGCGTGTTGATTTTTAAATATTAATTTGTTGATGTAATTTTTCAACAAAAATAAAGTAAAATTCAAAGATATAGAAAATATCCTTAAACTTGATTAATTAGTGCCTGAGATTAGGAATCTCTAAACACTGTATGGTACAGAAAATAAACTGGAAAATAAAAGACTGAAATTTAAAGTGGTGATCCCCAAATCTGACTTTGCTTTGTTGAAGTTGATTGAAGATGCCTTGCCAAATGATGACTTCGTCCTTAAATATTCTCTAGGAAACTGTACTGAAAACCGTCGCCCGAACGGTTACAACGTCTCCTTCCCAACCGTCTTCCAACCCTTCTCCTGCTGACACGTGTCCTCAGCAGACCAAAATTATCCCTATATTTCACTCTTTGAGCCGACCACAGACCTTCCGCCCTTTTGGCCCGACTTCGTCCTTCGCCCGACCTGCTTCTTCGCCCGACCTCACTTGGGCCGACCTCCGCATCAGCCGCCCACCGTCTTTGACCGAAGACCTCCGCGTCTGTCCGTACCTCTTCCTTGCCCGACCTTCCTCTTGACAGACCTCCGCGTCTGCCCGACTTCGCCTTCCATCCGATCTACGGTTTACCCAACTTGGGTACACCTTTTTCTTTTAGACTCCGCCCGACCTGAATACAGCCCGAACTGCTGATCACGGACAACCATCTCTTGGTAATACCTGAGTCTGGATTTGGATCAATTCTTAAGATCTCAACTTTCTTCCTTTTCCCGACCTGAAGGCCTCCCGACCTGCGGACTTCCCATCCTGATGGCTTTCCGTCTTGAGGACCTACCGACCTGAAGACCTTCCGCCCTTTAGTCTTTCCGTCCTGAGGACTTCCCGACCTGCGGACTTCTCGTCCTGATGACTTTCCGTCTTGAGGACCTACCGACCTAAAAACCTTCCGACCTGAGGTCTTTCCGTCCTGGGGACTTTCCGTCTTGAGGGCCTTCCGACCTGAAGACCTTCCGCCCTTTAGTCTTTCCATCCTGAGGACTTTCCGTCTTATATTTTTCCTTAGAAATAAACCTATTTTCCTTGATTTCCCCACGGTATCCTTCAGCCAGTTCAATCAACTCTATTGCCAGGCTCATTCTTCTTTTTACCTTGGGCTTTTAACCTAATTCTAAATTTCGTACGTAACAACTTGCCCGCCGCCAAGGGACTTTCAAACGCCATTTAACACTCAATGTTTGGAAGTTCATAAATCACCACCCTCTTGAAAAATTTCCTTAGCAACTGCACCAGTTACTGCAACACTCCTGATTAACTTCCTTCTCCACAATACGAGCTTTTGTGAATCACAATCCCAAAACACACTAACTATGGCGAATCGATACATTCCTGCCCTTCCTTTCGACGGAACCCTCCCAGAGGGCCCGTTTTCAGCCTCGAAAGTATTAACTCCGACGATCCGCCCATATTGCACTACTCCTGAAGACTCAAATCGGATGAGGGAAGTTTTGGAATCTCGAAATTCCTTGGCTATCAACAACCCTAACTACCAAGCAGTTCGCATTCGAGACAGCATCAAAACCCATCTCACAGACCCAAAAGATCCTTACCGCTCTTGGTATCGACGGGTAGCGGAACACTTCCAGACCCAATGGCGATCTCAAAAAATCGACCAAGCAATACTATTGTCCACCATGCCGATCAATCTGCATGAGAAGGTGCTCCTAGCCATGTCTGCCTTCTGGAATGCGGAAAATGAGACTTTTCTCTTACCATCGGGCCCCTTTGGTCCAACTCTTATGGATGTGGCAATGATCGCGCATCTCCCAGTCGTGGGTGAAGACCCTGTGATGGGAGCCCTAGATGGGCAGGAGCCATCAGAAGACCATCCAGGGTGGTCTTTACAAGGTGTAAAGGAATGGGGTTGGACAAAGTTCGCAACCGACCAGCAAGGGGCTCCAGGGACCCCCGTGACCGACCGGGAGCATACTGCCTTTATTCTTTTTTGGCTTTGTAGGTACGTCATTGTTTCCCCTTCCAAATGTGTTCTTCCTTCTCATCTCGACCTGGCCATTCATATCGCATCAGGTCGGTTCTTTTCCCTTGGCACCCTGTTTTTAGCCAATCTGTTTGAAGGACTCACCAGGGTTAGCCTTCGTTTAACAGATAATGATAATAGAAAATTAGACACTGCCGCATCGGGTCCTTTTTGGTTTTTAGAACTTTGGTTCCGTCTTTACTTCCCCAACGCGTTCAACTTAGGATCTCCGCCCACTATGCCAATATCCAAAAAACATTTGGGATTAGCCCTCAACCGACTCTGCTCAGGACGCAATAAACTCCAATCTTCCGATCCAATAATAACCACAATTTTAACAGATACCCGCAGTAACTCTCGATTTTCTATGTATAAAAAGTATGCGGGTTATGCTCCCGACCACTTTTGGCCCTTTCCGGCACCAAATCCTCTTCCGACGCCTGAACCTTGTCCTCATCCCACCTATCCTTTTGCTTGGGACGTTGCCCTCAAACCCAGGTCTCTTTTTAGCAGCAAAAAACTTGATAAAAAAGGGCAAAAAACTTTTTGCACCTTTAATTATGAACCTCAATACATGGCGCGCCAGTTCGGCTGTTGCCAAGGTATCCCTGGACCCGTCGCTTGTCCGCATATAATTTTTCAAAGTCCTGACCGACGAGTCCTACCTAATTCAATCCCTTCTTATATCTCCCAGCTCACCACGTATATAGTTTCCAATTCTTATATTCCTTTCCGCTCCAACCCTGAGACTGTAGATACATTCAATGAATGGTGGTCGGTTGTATGGCCCCTGATTTCCCCTAGTGAGGATCGGTTGCTGAACATACTCCTTCCCCCCCAAGGATTAGTTCTAGGGGCGGCTAGACATACTAGCACTCAGCAACAAACAGCCGTCCCGGGAATCGGATCTAGTGTTCCAATGCGAAAAAGGAAAGCTTCCCAGCTGCAAACACCCCCGACCTCTGGGGCCGACCAGCAAGCACCAGCGGACCTTGGAACTACTAGGACGTCAGCAAGGACCCGACCCCGAATAGGTAATTTTTCTTAAAACCGTGAACCAATTCACTATATCGTAACTTTGATTTCACTCATTTCATTCACCAGAACCGACCTTGGTGACACCGACCACACAAACGACGCCAGCCCCAGCCGACCATTCAATCGTACCTTTGGTCCAGACCAATTTGCCAATGATCAGTCGGGCGGAGGACTCGACAAGGAGGCAAACTCTTCCTCCTGCACCGAGGAGCGGTCGGGCCAGGCACCCGACCAGAAGACAATCTTTACCAACACTGCCTACAGAGCCAGTAAGTCCTCTTATCAGCAATACTTAGGATTCCAATGATAAACCTTGGTGTATTCGACAACAACATTTCCATAATTTTTACAGACACCTTCACCAATCGCATCAGCAGCAGGGGTCTCTTCAGACAGTGAGGGGACTACTTCCCAGATGGGTCGACCGCCATACATGGCATCAGACTTCTCCATTTCGAAGGAAGAACCAACTGCCCCTGCCGAAGCTGACCCTCACAACGACATCCCTGCTGCTGCTGATCCCGAAATAGTCCAATCGGATGCAGCCGTGCTGGAAACCGAAAGTGCCCCAGCTGCGGCTATCTCAGTTGCTCCAGAGATCCCGGTTGCAGTGGCTCTAGATGCAGCCGCCCAACCTGCAGCCGCCCAGCCAGCAGCGGCGCTACCTCCAGCAATCGAGTGGCAGGCAGAAGAACCACCTGTGGCAGCCCAACCTCCAGAAATAGAAGAAGTTTCTTCATCCGATTCGGAGACTTCTGTGAATTTGGTAAGATTAAACCAATCCATGCCATAATGTTTCTTTCGGAAAACACTAACTGTTTTATATACTACTTTCCATAGGGACCCAGGTCGGCACCTCAGCGACCATTCGCAGCAGCCGACGAGTCGGCTGCTGTTATACCAGCTGTCCGCCCTACTCGACCGACCTCATTGCTGCCCCCCTCACTGACAGCAGTTCGCCCAGAGGTGACACATATCTTATCTGAATAAATTTGCACCTCCCTTGGAATACTTATTGACACTGTAAGACTTGCAGGGGCCTTCGGACTTAGCTATCCTATCGACTGTTCCGGTTCCAGCGGAGGCCCAAACTATATTCACTGAGGCCATTAACCATCCCCTGTCAGAATTAAGATCCGACTTATTGGACAAACTCATTCAGACGGTTGGTGGCCTTCTTTTTTACACTCCGACGGAATCGCCAGCCGTCCCCATTCTGCATCGGTTGATGGAAAGACTGACGGAGCTCAAGACTGAAGTGTTAGTTATTGGACTCCTGTCAGCCGAAACCCCCCAGCCTGTCTTCGATCAAACAACGCTGGAGAATTCTTTGGCTAAGACCCGAGAATCCCTTCAGCAGACTACTGGAAGGCTGGGCGGTCTCCTTAGCACGAAGGCTCGAGTTGATGAATCCATTCAGAAAAAGGAGGCAGAATTGCGGGAGCTAAGGAAAGAACAGTCTACCCTGGATAAGCAAATTACCAATGAGCAGCGTCTGCTTGAGAAGTATACAAAAAACGAGGCCGAATTGGATCAAGAGCTGAAAACCCAAGCTCGATCCCAATTCATCAGAAGATATCAGACGGCTGCTAATACCAGAAGGCTATCCAGGGATGAAGTCAAATGGACACATATAAAAACTGCCCTAGGGGCACTTTTGTAATACTTCCCCCTCTGTAACAACATTTGACTTAGTAATATATTTTTCCTTCTTCTCTCAAAACAAGGATCACCTTTCAATTTCCAACTTTGTAGAAACCGAAACAAACTCCTTCTTTAAAAGAACACTGTTTTAGAAACACATTCCAAGGCATATTTTGAAACTCAAACACTTGAAGTGTTAACAAACATGGCAAATGACCGACCTCATGTTCCATCAAGCAACTGGGAAGGTGTTCTTCAACCCTTCTTTGTAGGTAATCACCCCATTGGAGGCCATGCAGAAGACTTGTTACATATACTCAA
Source organism: Andrographis paniculata (assembly GCF_009805555.1). Classification (NCBI taxonomy): domain Eukaryota; kingdom Viridiplantae; phylum Streptophyta; class Magnoliopsida; order Lamiales; family Acanthaceae; genus Andrographis; species Andrographis paniculata. Next base: position 4,001,570 of record NW_026137621.1, on the reverse strand, counting down.
GCAACTAGACTTCAAATTCCGATTCTCCCAACGAGGTAGAAGAACCATTCATCGCGTCATCCGCCTAATGGAAAAAATCATTGAGGGGTATGAACCTCTTCGTGACATCCTTAGCCGCATTCCTGACCTCCATCATCACATGGAAATGATTGAAAATCATGCAGCAACCATACTTCCAGATCTTGGTTGGGATAATATATTTTCCAATCAACGAAAAGTCTTTTCAAGATTGCGTACCATTGTTGACCGTGAATATCAAGCCATAACAGACATGCAAGCACGTACCAATCAAGATCTAGACGAAATGCAAAGCCAATGGGAAAGGTACCGACCAGATTTGGAAGATCTTATTGAAGAAGAACCAGAATTAATATCCACTCACTGGAATGAAAATTCTGATTCAGAGGCAGAAAATTTCTCACAAATACATGATGACTAACAGAAATGAACCTTTAAATAGGTTCGAACCCCATAAATGGGTTCTGAATAATATTTTGTTTCATGCAGTTTTGTTATCTGAAAAGGCAGGATAATACCTCTTCAGATATTTAGCATTAATACAATCATGTACTCTTCTACCTTCATGATTTACAATAATGAAAGCGCCATTCCCAATATCTTTTTGAATAATGTATGGTCCTTCCCAATTCGGTGACCACTTTCCCAATTGGTCAGTTTTCTTATATGTAGGAAGAATGGTCTTCCAGACTAGGTCTCCTTTTTGGAATGTCCTGTGAAGAACTTTCTTTCCGTAATTCCTTGCTCTGTTTTCACTTTGTTTCACACTTCGACTTATTGCATGAAGTCGGCTAACATCCAAATCCTCCAACTGTTGCAACATAAGTTGTTGGTATTCTTTTGTAAGATCACCATCAGTAAACTCTGTTCGGCCAGATGATACTCGGATTTCGGCTGGTAAAACAGCATCTTGGCCAAACGTGAGTTGGTAAGGTGAGAACCATGTGGCCGTATTTCTGGTATTCCTATGTGCCCATAAAGCCTGAGACAATAACAAATGCCATTTTCTTGGGTTCCCTTCAACCATCTTCTTTATAATCCCAATAATGATCTTATTTGCTGCTTCCGCTTGTCCATTGGCCTGGGGATAATAAGGTGACGAATGGTGTAATCGGACACCATATTCTGCCAAGAAACTAGAAAACTTTTCCCCTGTGAAAACCAGGCCCTGGTCGGTTGTTATAGACTGAGGAATACCATATCTGTAAATAATTTGGTTCAAAACGAAGTCTATCACTTCTTTCTGATCCACATTTTTCAAAGCAACTGCTTCTACCCATTTGGTAAAGTAGTCAGTCGCGACCAATATGAAACAATGATGTTTCGATGAAGCAGGATGTATCTTACCAATAATATCCATAGCCCATGATTTAAAAGGCCATGGTTTTGCCAAAAATTGCAATTCGGTTACTGGCAAATGGTTTAAATTTCCATGTCTCTGACATTCCTGGCAGCCTTTGGCAAATTGTATGCAATCTTCAAAAATCTTTGGCCAGAAAAAACCCAAACGATGAATGGCCCATCTCATATTCAGACCTGCCCGATGAGCTCCACATATCCCACCATGTACTTCTGTCATTACCTCTAGAGCTTCTTTAGACCCCAAACATTTCAAAAGTAAACCTTCAAATGATCTCTTATACAAAATTCCATTTATCAATTGAAAACGTAAAGCCTTCAAACGTGTCGCAATCGAAACACTCGCACCTGGATTCTGTAAATACATGATAAGCTCTGTTCTCCAATCGGGCACTGTTTCGCTGGTATCTTTGTGTCCGACTATAACCACGCCGTCGGGCTCCTGCCCGACAGTAACTACGCAGTCGGACTCCTGTCCGACAGTAACTTCACAGCCGGGCTCCTGTCCGACAGTCTCCTGCCCGACCGTAACCTCGCAGTCGGGCTCCTGTCCGACAGTCTCCTGCCCGACCGTAACCTCGCAGTCGGGCTCCTGTCCGACAGTCTCCTGCCCGACCGTAACCTCGCAGTCGGGCTCCTGTCCGACAGTCTCCTGCCCGACCATTCGATCACATATTGGGTCTGTCTTTCCTTCTATGCCCGACTTGACCTCCGACCACATATCCTCCAGAATTCCTTTACAGGCCCTTTGAGCCAACCCATCAGCACGTTGATTTTCTTTCCTCGGAATGAACTCAATTATTACTTCTGAGATTTTTGTCAGTAACCGACCCACAATATCCCTGTATCTGCGAAGATGAGGATAATTGCAAACATATTGATTGTTTACCTGGTTGATTACTAATTGAGAGTCCCCCCTTATGATTACAGACTGGACCTTCCTGGCTATTAAAGCCTCCAAACCCAAAATTAAAGCTTCATATTCTGCCGAATTATGGGTCATGGCTTCCAATCGTAGTTGTAAGTTGATCTTTTGACCGTCAGGTCCTTGCAAAAAGACCCCTGCCCCTGATTTGTTTCCAGAGGTAGAACCATCAAAGAACATCAACCATGTTCTGGTACTTATATAAGGCACACATCCGACCTGTAGATTATTCAGATATGATGAACAACTAAATGGTCGGACACTATCACAAAGAGAATACCCGACTTGTGAGAATTCTGCTAAGAAGTCGGCTACTGCTTGTCCCTTGATTGCCCTCAAAGGGGAATGTTGAAGATCAAAAGGAGCCAATTTGATGGCCCACTTCATGAGTCTGCCCTTCATAGTAGGTCTCTGTAAAATCAATTTGATGAGATCCACCTTTGATATGACCTCAATTCTTCTGGGCAGCAAATAATGCTCGAGTTTAGTGCAAGCGAAGACCAATGAATAACACATTTTTTCTGGCATAGTGTAATTCAGTTCTGGCCCTGTAAGGGTTTTACTGAGATAGTAGATTGCCCTTTCCTTCCCGTCATCACCATCCTGTGCCAATAAACAGCTAACCACTTCATATGTATTTGCCAAATAAAGTTTGATTGGCCGACCTTGTTTAGGAGGCATCAAGACTGGAGGGTGAACCAATGCCTGCTTGATAGCATCTAAAGCCGTCTGTTGATCGGGACCCCATTCAAAAGCATGTCTTCCAGCTTTCAACAATTTAGTAATGGGTCTGACCTTGCCAGCAGCATTAGAAATGAAACGCCTCAAATAGTTCACCTTACCCAAAAGACTTTGGATTTCTTTAACCGTCTTGGGTGGCCGACTATCAAGAATGGCTTTAGCCTTATTGGCATCAATTTCAATTCCTCTCTCATGAACTAAAAATCCTAAAAAGCTCCCGGCTGATATTCCAAAAGCACACTTGGTTGGATTCATCTTCAACTTGTACTTCTTCATTCTTTCGAATGCCTCTTCAAGATTTTTCAAATGTTCGTCAAAACTGGAGGATTTAACAATAACATCATCAATATAAACTTCCATAGATTTGCCAATTAAATCATGAAAGATTGAATTCATGGCTCTTTGGTAAGTTGCCCCTGCATTCTTTAACCCGAATGGCATGACTGTCCATTCATAAATACCTAAAGCCCCTGGACACCTGAATGCTGTCTTAGGAATGTCTTCTTCTGCCAGAAATATTTGGTTATAACCTGCATAACCATCCATCAGACTAAGGACTTTATGCCCTGCTGCTGCATCTATCAACATGTCGGCCATAGGCATCACATATTCATCCTTAGGGGTAGCTAGATTCAAATCCCTGAAATCAATGCATATCCTTATCTTACCATTTTTCTTGACCACTGGCACAATGTTAGCCAGCCACTCCGCATAACGGCAAGGCTGAATGAAACCCACTTTGAGAAGTTTTTGGATTTCTTCCTTGATTTGAGGCATCAGATCCGGGCTCATTCGCCTTGGAGGTTGTTTGTAAGGTTTACAACCTTCCTTGATAGGCAATCGATGCTCTATTAGACTTCTTGTCAGACCAGGCATCTCTGAATAATCCCATGCTAAACAATCAATGTTGTTTCTAATAACTTCGAGCATCATTGTTTGTTGCTCTTTAGACAAATAACCACTTAACCTGATCACTTTTGGAACCAATTCGGTTCCTAAATTAAACTCCAATAATGGGTCTTGTGATGAAGCTGTTGGTTCTGTTTTTTCTAATAAATCGGGCCAACGAAATTGTTCATCTTCTTGGAGGTGAACATCAAGAATCTCTTTACTATTTTCTGCTTTATGTAATAACTGCTTTAAATAGAACTTATTAATAAGAGAACTACATACTTCTATACTTGTATCATCCATAACAAACAAATTATATGGGAATGGGTGTGGCTTTATCATGAGCCATACAATAAAGGTGTTCTTTTAATAGAACATCGAGTTCTGGCCAGTGACTTTATAACCCTTGTTTGGGTATTCCCTGGCCATATACAATTGAGACATCGGAGCCAAATGACTGGAATAAAACACTGACTCTTCAACTTGTTCTGATACATCGAATGGGTTGTCATTTGCTTCCATTTTGAAGACCTGATTTCCTTCCCAGAACATTAACTGCTGGTGCAGTGTTGATGGTACACATTGAGAAGCATGAATCCAGTCTCTTCCCAGTAAGAGAGAATATGTAGTATCTGCGTCCACAATAAAGAAAACAATGGAGATCTTTTTTGGTCCGACTTCAATTGTGGCAACCATCATTCCTTCAGGCTTGGTCGGCTGCCCCGTAAAGCTTGTCATTTCGAATTCCACAGGAGACAGATCATGAATTCCTTTCCCTATCTTCTTGAGAGTCTTCAATGGCATAACATTAAAGACTGCCCCATTATCCACAAAAACCTTTGTGATTGGTTTCCCGCAAATGTGAGTATTAACATACAGAGGTTTCAAATGGGAGATCGCACCCTCTGGAATAGGAGGAAACACTATCGAAGGTGTTTCCGACTGAGGCTCGGAATCTGAAGTCTTTGCCCACTCTGTTTCCTCTAATTCATCATCTGCCAAGAATGCCCATAAAGGTTCGTCCATAGTATCATCTACCAGACTCGCCCACATCGGTTCATCACTCATCTGATTAATCTCCGTCATTCGACAAGGGATTCGTGGTCCCAGACGAGATTTAACAGATCTTGAACTTTCCTCTGTAGTTACAACTTCTTCCTTTGTCTTATCCCGAGATTGAACCGTCAAAGATTCTATACGGAATTCTTCAGGAGATGGATTCATGTTAATCCGTTCACAATGTTGGCATCTAAAACCTCTAATTATTTCATCTGCCATTCCTTTACCTTTCCCCTGTCCCGACGAACTTCCTTTGGTATAGTCGGAAGCGCCTAATCCGTCGTTCGGTTGCTTTCCTGAACAGACCCGACTGGACCGACTTTTTGGAGATTGCATGGCTGCTCCCTGCTCGTTGGTCGTTTGTTCTGTAAAGACTCTAATGGACTGATCTCCTGCCAGGTGGTCGGCTGCTTTTTGTTCGTCGGTTCGTTGTTTTGCTGAAGGAACTCGTTTCCCATACTTTGCAGCATACCTGCGTTTGGCATTGCGAATCTGTGTACGATTCATACCTGGGAAACGAGGATCTATATCAACGGGTAAAGGCTTTTTATTTCGAGCCCAATTGTTCCCGACTGAACCTGTTTTTCTGGTCGGATGGTCACGCACTAAAACCTTTTCTTTCACCTCCACATTAAAAGAACCGTCTGGACGGTCCCATTTTTCAGCGATTGGCCTTTCAACAACTTTGAGTCGTTCTTCCGGTCGGCCACTGTTTGGCTGACTTCCTTTTTTTGTTCCGGGGTTTGCCTGAGTTCGTTCCCCTGTTTGTCCATCATTGGCCGAACTTTTCCCTGTTTCCGAACTTGGTTGGATGTCAACCATTGCCGTTGTTACTTTCGGAAACGGTTGCTGGTCTACACCTAGAGTGATGCATTTGAGCCGACCTGTCTTGATGGCCTTTTGAATTTCCTTCCTGAAATGAGTACACTGACTTGTATTGTGTGTGAAAGAATTATGCCACTTGCAGTATGGTCTCCCTTTGATTTCTTCTTTAGTGGCCAGTCTTTGCCCCTTTGGAATACGGATCTGCCCATCAGTCAGCAAGATATCAAAGATTTCATCAGCTTTTGAACTATCAAACGTCGGTTGCTCCTTTCCTTCAGATCCTGGTACTGGCTTCAATTTGGGGCATACATAAGGTTTTCCAGAAAGGATTTCGGCTGCCATCTCTTCTGACTGATTAAAATCAAAGTCACATGTTTCTGTTCCCATACTCGCCATATGTTGGCCTCTATTACGCCTGTTATTCTGATCTTACTCTCTGAACAAAGACTCTAAACGTCCAGCCTTAGATGCAAGACTTGCCAGATCCTCAACGTCCAGGGCAGTGAGTGCCTTTCTTAAGCGAGTATGCATATTCCGGACCACTAAATTGGTCATCTCTTTCTCACTGATTACTGTAGGACATCGCCCCTTCATCAATCGCACCCTTTCTATAAACTGTGAAGCAGATTCTTCTGGATACTGTCTCAATTCTAGTAAATCAGTTAAAGACACACTTGGTAAAGGATTGAAGAATCTGGCATGAAATGCCATCTCCAGCCCTTCCCATGTCTGAATTTGTCCAGGAGGCAGACTTGCAAACCACGAAAACGCTGTTCTAGTAAGAGATAAACCAAACAGCTACAACTTATAAAAAGGGTTATTGCCAACTTCTCCTAATTGTGCTGTGAACCGACCAACATGTTCTATAGTGGAAGATCCGTCCTCCCCTGAGAATGCATGAAAATCGGGTGGTCGATAATTCCTTGGGAGGGGATGTTCATTAATGATCCTTTCTGGGAAAGGTCTCTGATATGCAGGGCGGTTAGTCATCTGAGGAGTTAGCCCAAACTGATCCCTTAATATATGTGCAATCTCATCAGGATCTACATGAAAGCGTTGCTGATCAGGAACATGGAAAGGATCCTGCACAGGAATATGAATAGGATCATGTATATATCCTCCAGGCCTGTCCTCCCTTGTATTGTTCGGCTGCGGACTGGACACCCTTGGTCCCAGCGGAACAGTGTTGGGAAACGTCAGAGGAGATTTTCCCCTATCCGTTCGGTTGGGATTTGTGGCACTTGGAAACGCACTATCCACGAATGATGGCCCTGCGAAATTTGTCTGTAATCTGGATGGTGATACTCCTGGTGGAGTTTGAGTGGGTTGAAGGCTAACCCTTGACAGTGCTTGATCCAACATATTCTGTATTAGATTTTGTTGGTCACGCATCATGCTCGTTTGTTGCTCACGCAACATATTCTGCATAACCAAAGTTTGCTGGTTGTTCAGTTGTTGAACATAAGACCTCCAATCATTTGGTGGTTGTGAGTTTTCCCCGGCATTTGGCACAATAGGTGGTGGAACGGATTCTCCCGCCGGTGCCGAAGATGACTGCGGTTGTGAACCTGCCATATGGACCCTTCCGATGATTCGGCCGGATCTAAGACGTATGAAATTATCGCCGGAATTAGAATGAGCAATTGTGTCTTGCTCCCACTGTGGTCGCCAATTTGTTGATGTAATTTTTCAACAAAAATAAAGTAAAATTCAAAGATATAGAAAATATCCTTAAACTTGATTAATTAGTGCCTGAGATTAGGAATCTCTAAACACTGTATGGTACAGAAAATAAACTGGAAAATAAAAGACTGAAATTTAAAGTGGTGATCCCCAAATCTGACTTTGCTTTGTTGAAGTTGATTGAAGATGCCTTGCCAAATGATGACTTCGTCCTTAAATATTCTCTAGGAAACTGTACTGAAAACCGTCGCCCGAACGGTTACAACGTCTCCTTCCCAACCGTCTTCCAACCCTTCTCCTGCTGACACGTGTCCTCAGCAGACCAAAATTATCCCTATATTTCACTCTTTGAGCCGACCACAGACCTTCCGCCCTTTTGGCCCGACTTCGTCCTTCGCCCGACCTGCTTCTTCGCCCGACCTCACTTGGGCCGACCTCCGCATCAGCCGCCCACCGTCTTTGACCGAAGACCTCCGCGTCTGTCCGTACCTCTTCCTTGCCCGACCTTCCTCTTGACAGACCTCCGCGTCTGCCCGACTTCGCCTTCCATCCGATCTACGGTTTACCCAACTTGGGTACACCTTTTTCTTTTAGACTCCGCCCGACCTGAATACAGCCCGAACTGCTGATCACGGACAACCATCTCTTGGTAATACCTGAGTCTGGATTTGGATCAATTCTTAAGATCTCAACTTTCTTCCTTTTCCCGACCTGAAGGCCTCCCGACCTGCGGACTTCCCATCCTGATGGCTTTCCGTCTTGAGGACCTACCGACCTGAAGACCTTCCGCCCTTTAGTCTTTCCGTCCTGAGGACTTCCCGACCTGAGAGCCTCCCGACCTGCGGACTTCTCGTCCTGATGACTTTCCGTCTTGAGGACCTACCGACCTAAAAACCTTCCGACCTGAGGTCTTTCCGTCCTGGGGACTTTCCGTCTTGAGGGCCTTCCGACCTGAAGACCTTCCGCCCTTTAGTCTTTCCGTCCTGAGGACTTTCCGTCTTATATTTTTCCTTAGAAATAAACCTATTTTCCTTGATTTCCCCACGGTATCCTTCAGCCAGTTCAATCAACTCTATTGCCAGGCCCATTCTTCTTTTTACCTTGGGCTTTTAACCTAATTCTAAATTTCGTACGTAACATAATTATTATATCAAAACATAGTATAAATTAACAAAAAAAATTGCAAAAGTACTTTCATTAGCGTCTTATAATACTAATAGAAGAACATTTGTACACAAAATTATACAAATATAAGAATATTTTTAATGTTAAGTACAATAAGACAAAAATAATTTGTCCTCTCTAGGTTAAGCACGATTCACGAAGTTTGAAGTATTGTGTAATTAGTAAGTAATAAAAAAGTGTATTAGTAAAAGTAAATATTATTATTTAATAAAAATAATTATAAATTAAAATTAAGGTAATTACATAGTTTAATTAGAATAAAAAAATTATAAATTGTGAATTTTAAAATGTAATTAAAGCGTATAATTATATTTCAAAAAAAATGAAAAATTATATGGGACGAACGAAAATATAAATAATTAACAAATTAAGTGAGACAAAACGAGTACAATTTATTTTTCATGCAATTGTTTATTTGATTACCTTTTATACATAGATTTTTAAATATTAATATAACATCGAATGTATATACTTATTTTTTGTAATAAATTAAAAAATAATAATAATATTTTATTAGTTAGTGAAAATGTGTAAGATAGTTTTGATAATTTTGTTATAGTACAAAAGAAATGATTTTTATTTTATACAAGTTAAAAATATTTTGGTATTTATATATAATAACTTTTATTATAATAGAAAATATAGTTTTTAGTAAGACGGGCGAAAATGATAAAATAGATGCATTGAATTGGTTCAGAAAAATATAAATATTTTTTATTTTAAAACTATTAACAATATCATTATATAAAAAATATCATATTTCACTATTATTAACTTATTAAACTTCACGGCTTTAAATAGCGTATTATTAATCAATTGCCTCTAAGGGTGTGTTTGTTTGGGGGTTTGGATTTTGAATTGAGATTTAAATAGTAAAAATTTTGAATTTGAATAGTTGTATAATGTGATATAAATAAGTGTTGATGTGATATTTTGAATGTAAAATTAATTTTTAATATAATATAAAAAAATAAAAAATAAATATTTAATGTGATATTTTTTAAGGAAAAAAATGGGATGAATAATGTATTTAAAATTCTATCCCCAAACAAACACACCCTAAATGGTAACAAAAAGGTAAGAGGACAAAGCTAAAGTTATCTTTTGATAATTTTAGTTGCCACTGCTTGGGTGATTTGAACGGGACATAATGATTATGGCTGTCAATTCGTATTTTCGGGTCTTATATGTGTCGGAATGAACCATAGAGTAACAAAAAGTTGTTTTAACTTGAACTCAATCCGAATTTGAAATCTGACCCAAAATTTTAAATCCAAACACCACACAAATTTTTTTGAGTCCGGTTCGAATTGACCTGATTTAGTTTCAGGTCACCTGAAACCTCGACAAACCCGATACGGAACATACCAAAAAACTTTAAAAAAATAAATTTACCTACAAAAACAATTTTATTTTTTATTTTTTTTAATATTATATATATTCAATATAAATATTTTAAATTTAAATAATAATAATAAATAATTTTAGGTCAACTCGAAACATAAAATCCAAATCCTGATATAACCGACAAAAATGGACTTTAACACTTATAACAAGACACAAAATAATTGAATTTAAGTCAAATAATTCGTCATGATTATGTATATGAATTGACACGAACCCGAGCAATAATAAACAAATCAAGTTAGAGTTGAAATTTTCAACTTGAATCCAACACAACAATCCGATTATAATATATACGTAAAATAACTATAATTTGATAATTAAACCTCATATTCCATCTTAAATAATTCAACTGTAGTTTACTATACACATTATAATATAACCGACAAAAACTAACATAATGTGATAGAACAAGAAATAATTAGATCTAGATAAAGAACTTCGATCCAATTATGTACACGGATCAACACAAATTCAACACAATATTAAGCGGATCAACACAAATCCGACATCCTAATAAACTGACAGAACGAGATAGAATTGAATAATTTAATCTATTTAAAATACTCAACCAAATCTAACAGAAAACCATAGCAGACCTACAAAAAAGCAACCTAAAATTAAAATTTAAACTCAATCCTCCTACATCAAGAATTCAATGCATAAAAAGCTCTATTCGAACATTACAACAAACACACAGAGAAGTTAGAACAATGCATATCAAGTGAAAAAAACAACTAACAGTCGCAGATTCATAACAAAACACATCATCCAAATCTCAAAGAATAACAAAGAAACAAACATGAAGAATACAAGAGAAAGATCAAGTGTACCTTAGTCACAACAGCTTGTGTGTCAACCTGATCATAAACGAATTCACAGCAGCAGCTTCCAAAACAATCCACGAAGACTCGAACAGCTCGTGAAAATACTCGGCTCCCGTCTCCGCTGCCGCGCTCCGGAACGCAATCCCGAAAGCATTCCCCTGAACCGCGCCGAGCCGCGGCTTCCCGCAAACGCCGACGATCAAAACCTTCTGGTGTTCCTCCATGTAGCAAACGCAGACAAGAGGCTTCATCCTCGCGCCCTTTTCGCGTAACGCGTCCATCAGAAAGTACCCGAATTTCGTCAAAGCTTGAGGGTGGCATAGCAGAGTTGCGTCGGCAGAGTCCTCGAGTTTCACCCAACGAAACTTGCTCCCGCTTCTTATCGATCCTTTTTTCGTAATCGCCGTGCTGCCCTGTCGAAGAACCGCCCGTTGCACCTTAATCGCCTGCAGCATTCCCGTTTCGAGCTTGTCGAGCTTCGTTAACGACAGGGCGTCGTACGCTATCCCGAACTGCTTCGACCCGGAGGAGCCATCGGGTTCGACGGATGATTCTAGAAGGGCTGTGACTCCGTGGACAACGTCTGCCGCGGAGACTTTCGAACTGTAGCCGTGTAGAAGCAAGAAGCCGCGGTAATAAAAGTCCGTTAGCCCGAACTCAGGGAGATACCGTTCAAACATTTCTTTCATGCTCCGTTTGATCTCGACGTTCATGTACTGGAATTTCTGTTTGCATTCGTCCCTCGCGAACCCCATTCGAGCTAAAAGAAGCTGCAGCTTTTTCAATCCGGTGTCGCTCCACGTCTTCAGTTTTGTCGCGATGTACGACGAGCAAAGCATTGAGTCGAACAAGTTCCATTCTTGCAGAAGCATCAGCCTCGGCTCGTCCTCGTAGGCGATTCTAGAAGCATCCGGAACCATCACCTTCGTCCCGTCCTTGAGAGTGACGGAAGTAACTGCGTCGAGATTGCCTGAGCTGTTGATGTGCTGCTCGAGTTCCATTACGCCGGCGTGGTACCTCTCGTCGGTTAATCTCTCGTGCACGAACTGATCGGTTAAGGAGACGCAGGCCAGCCAGAGTAGCTCGTTTACATTCTTTCGCAACGAATGGGCAAGCTCGTACATCAAGCAACCCGACGGCTTCCCATGGAACGTCCCCATGTAATAATACTCACGCTTTAATTTTCTGAATAGCTTAACCGGATTCGTCTCGTCCTCGACTGATAATCTTCTCCTCTTTCTACTAGCATCGCGACCGCCTTCGTCGTCGCTATCACTCCCATTTTCGTCGTCGCTGTCTGATTCATCTTCGATCTCGTCTTCGCTGTTCATATCGCTGGCGTTAGCGAGTGCTGATACATCAAAATCGTATGCTAGATCAGCTTGATGTTCATCATCCTTGGTGTAGAGGACAATTACTCGATCATTCTGACTGTTCAGATTGTGTAGATGGATCGGCCTGTGGCTGTCGACGACGAATACCTTAGCTGAATGTCCGATTTCCAGATCCTTCCTAAGATCTCTATGACAACCCCAATTGATCAACAGAATTGTTATAGGCTCATCTGAGGCTGACCTCAAATTTGGACCTGCATACTTGTGGATTTCCTTGAAGCTAGAAACAGGATAACAAGCATATCTAATTGAATCGGATTCGAGAACGTGTCCTATAATTCTCAATGCACAGAGTGAATCTACATCTGAAGTTGAGGGGAAAATAAGCAGGGGAGAAGACGAAGATGAACCCATGGCGGATTCTCTCAGCCGACTGTAAAACGATTCGATATTTTGCTCCCTCACCATAAATTATCGAATCGAGAATCTAAAATTCTACAACAATAAAAGGAAGAACAGAACGCACACACAATTTTTTCCCGCCGACAACTTTTTTCAATCTCTCATTAAACAGTGGAATCCGACAATCAAGGTTGCAAATTCATAAAAACCAGACGGTATGAATGCATAAATTGCACAGAACGTGCTCAGTTGTTGAAGCGAATCGCATTGACTGGCTCGAACGATGAGCGATCGATTCAATGGATCAAAATTAGGGTTTTGCAAATGTACCTGGAAGGAGTAAATTAAAATTGGCAGCCGATTTTGGGCGCTGCGCTTCTCCTCCGATCTGAAGAGGAACTGGAGTAAGGAAAGAGTTCGAATCAAATTTGAGATTCAGTAAACAGTTTCGCCGAAATGATTTGAAAGATTAAGAACAAAATTTTCGAAATTTTGAACAACCGCCGAGAAAAGGCGCGGAAATTTGGGTTGGAATCGAAATTTTCTCTCAGGACGGAAATGCCCACCGCCAAAAAAAAAATGTCCAGATCTGGAATTAATAGACACCACGTACTAAGGCCTTGTATATATACGTATTTTTTAAAACTTCGAAATTTTTTTATTGATAGTATTTTTATCTTTTTAAAACAAATGTTATATCAATACAATTTTTTTATAAAAATATTGTGGTTTGAAATTAAATTTTGATTTAAATTGTTATTTAAATATTATTTTAATTTAATGTTTATACAATAAAATGTTATAGAGAAGAATGACATTTACTTCTTTTTTTTTGCAAGTAAATTTTTTAATATTATTATTATAAAAATGCCCCTATTAAATTGTGTGATATAAAAATAATGGTATTGTGTAATATGTTATCGGATAAAATTATCTATTTTTTTTATTAAAAAAATATAGATAAAGTTATATAGAAGAAATTCCAGAGTTTATTTTTCTTTTTTTCTTTGGCATTGGTTTTTATTATTAGATTTAAAATGTTACAAATTTTTTATGACGATCATAAACATCAAAATATTTAGGGCATCTCCAACCCAGCGCCTTTAAGGCGGTGGGTTGTCATTTTTGGCATGGGATCCAACGTAAAAAATTGGCGTTGCTACAGTGCAACGCCAATATAATGGATTTAATTTTCAATTTGTTTTTTAAATTAAATTTTTATTTTTTAAAATTTTATTTTAAATTATAAAAATAAAAAGTTATTTTAAATATAGGAAAAATTGAATATTTGAAAAATGAAGTTATGGTTGGAGTAAAATTACCGTAGCAACTGCATATTTGAAGTTTTGGATAAATAGAGTTGATGAGTTGGAGATGATCTTAGAGAAAAAAGTAATTTTAGTAATATGTACACAAGCCTGTTTACAACATGATTGTATTTATTGTATTCTTTTGTAGATTTTATTATAAATTTTACTTTAAAAAAAAAAAAAACTTTCTAAAAAAACATCGAATTTAATTAATTATTTTAATATTATAGTAAAAATGTATTTTAATTTAAAATTTATATTTAAATCTATTTATACAATTTTAAATAATTATTTAAATTTAATTTTTTTGCTATTTAAAATTTCAAATTCACGAAAGAACATATACTTAGGGTGTGTTTGTTTGAGGGTTTGAATTTTGAGTTAGGATTTGAATAGTAAAAATTTTGAATTTGAATAGTTGTATGATATGATATAACTAGGTATTGATGTGATGTTTTGAATGTAAAATTCATTTTTAATATAATATAAAAAATAAAAAATAGGTGTTTGATTTGATATTTTTTGAGGAGAAAAATAAAATAAATAGTACAAATCTTCACAGATCCTTCAAACAAACACACCCTTACTATACTTTTTTAGATACATGGGTATGTGTACATATACATTGGTGTATTTGGAATATAATTTCAAAATAAATACTTATATAATTTTGAAGGGAATAGTATTAAATTTTAGTTATTTAGATATTATATAAAACTAAATTTATTAATAAGAAAATAAAGTATGAAAGTTTTTGATGATTTTGAGTAAATTTTAATTTAGGTTTAAAATTAAAATTATTATTATATGGTTCCATAAATTTTAATAAAAGTTTAGTAAAAAAAAACTCAAAACAAAGCAAATCAATGCTATTTATTTTACAAAATGTTATTTTAATATACTATTTAACTTAAAATTTGACTAAATATAAAATATGTAAAGTAAAATGCAACATACACAAATAGAAAAAAGGTTAATTGTATTGAGTTGAAAAATACTCATTCCGTCCAGTGGCGTTCGCTTTTTACAAGTACATTTTTAAATATTAGTATTATATTGAATTGTAATAAAAATGACAAAAATACACCTATCAGTACGGTGTAATATAAAAGTAAAAATTTATATAATATTTATGGTAACTTTGTTTTTGAACGGACAAAAATAGAAAATATGACGAAGGGAATATTAATTTTTAACTTAAAATATCCGTATTAAAATATTATTAAAATTAAAATTAAAATTAAAATTTAAGTTCAATTTTAAATACAAATCAATCAAACCCATTGGATGGATGTGTTCTTTATTGTTCAATTTCTTTAAACTAATAAAATCAAATTCACATTTTTATATATGTTATTTCTTTCCATTGATTCACGCATCGGGTTATGAGAGACGCTTATGATTTATTTGGCACTGATAAAGGGTGAAAATAAACAAAAGCAGTCTAATTTCTCTTAGCATGTTACATTATAAAATCCTAATAAAATTATTATTTCTTTCTACAGTGGACATAACCAATGGTATTCATTAGTTTAAAAACTATATCTTTCATGAAATATAAATATCACTTAGAGAATAAAAATTTACACAAAATAATTAATATTTATTTATTTATAATTTCATAAATTAATTTTATATTTTTTTATATATAAATAAAAATATTTATTTTTTAAAAGTTATACAAAATAAATAATACTTTATTATTTTAATTTGAACAACCAAACACAATTTGTTTATATTTATTCTTTTATAAAAGTTCATATTCAATGTAAAATATTATTTTTTATATTTTTGATATAATTTTTATATTTTTATAAAAACATTCAAATCAAAACATTAAACAAACAAAGCCGATCGTGTCCAAAAAAATCTTCTTGTTAAACTACACCGAACAAACCCATTATAATATTATTATCCATATAAAATGTCGTTGACAATAAATGATTCTAAGTAGAGTAATTAACATGAGGCGAGAAGCAATAAATGAATTGGGTGTATCATCAGCGTCAGCGGTGGGTCAAAAACTGCACCGGAAACAGAAGCTATGTCACAGTGAGTGATGTAAGCTTAGCTTTACAGCGTAGGAATCCGTTTCGAGTCGGTTTTCCCGCAGATTTTCCGCCTTTACTGCTTCTCCAGAACCTTCGAGGGCTTGCTAGCGTGTCGCCGCTACAACTGAAGCGGTGCCAAGCGGTTTGGTTGATTGTTTAATTGCTCGGGAATTCCGCTGCATTTCTGTATGCCTTTACACTTCGTCTAACTAATTAGGCGATATTTTCTATGAATCCTTGTCTTCTTTGGCTGTATAGGTATATATATGTATATATGTATATATTTTCTTGCTTCAGTTTGATTGTGCTTTGCTTATAATCATATTGAATTCAGGATTTTCTGAGAATGGTCTTTGGTTTCGGATCATTTGTTTTTTGGTGGGTGAACGAACTGGTGGATTGTTAGCGAACAAATTTCACGTTTGGTGTTGTTTTGATTTATTGAATTTCTTTGTTTGTGTGAGTTGAATGTTAGTCGGTGGAGGCTCGGATTGTGTGATATGTTGTGTATTGATGAGTGATTTTTGGGGGAAAATTGAGAAGAATGTGTTGTATAGAAGCTGTTTGGATATCAAGCTTTGTCATTAATGGCGTGGGGATGTGGTTTTCTAGGGTTTAGGTAGATCTAGAACACTTCAATTGAAAAGGAGTTCATAAATTAGGAAATCGGTGATCTATAGGTATTAGTATAGGTTAGTAGTGAAATAAATTTATGGATAAATTTTCAAAGAGATTTGAGACAATTATATTAGAAACCATGCCATATGATCATCACCAAAATCTACCATGTGATAGAAGTATGCCATTTTTGTGGTGTCTGATATGCTACGGGCATGATCATGGAGTTTCTCTAAAACTTGATGCTTTACTTCAAAATGCTCCTGCTAATATGCTTTTATAATTAGATCGTCTTCATTTTTATGTTTTCTTCCAGCTTCAATATGGCGCAAGATACTGTTCCTAGCAGTATTGATTCACCGAGGAGACGGTCAGGTCTATTGAGAGACCAAATTCAGTTGGTTAAGAAAAGGGATAGTGATCGTTATGAAATTGCCCCGATCCCAGATTCCTTGTCGTTTGAGAAGGGCTTTTTTGTTGTTGTTCGTGCATGCCAGTTGTTGGCACAGAAGAATGAAGGAATGGTTTTAGTTGGGGTAGCAGGTCCCTCGGGAGCTGGAAAGACGGTTTTCACTGAAAAGATCCTCAACTTCATGCCAAGCGTTGCTATTATAAATATGGATAACTACAACGATGGATCCCGCATTGTTGATGGCAACTTTGATGGTAAACGTTGCCTTCGAAACTCCATTTGCAGTCTTTTTAAACTCTTGCGTGTAAAAGCTGATTAATCTGTTGCTTTGTGATGAACTCGATTCAGCGAGAAATTTTATTCTAAGCTCATCTTGGAAAGTGATACGATTTTATTTTGAAATGATCAGCAGTTTTTCGTATAAAGCAGTCGTGTGTTTGTTAGATCTTGTTTTATTATGTTAACTGAAAACCGCCTTTTGTGTCGGAAACGTAAGCTTTGTCGAATGCTGTCATTCTTTTGTCGCATTCAACTGTTAATCTAGTTTTTTGCTGCTAGAAATAAATGATCGACTGACGTGCTCGTTAAGATTGCGTACTTGGTTTTGTTCCTTGTCGTCATGCACTATCGTTGTCCCTTATGCACATGGTGAAGATAATAATCATCTGCATGTATTCATTAGATTCCAGGTCTGTGCTGTGATCTAGTATATTTTGGTTGTCGATGTACAAAATATAATTATCTTTCAGATGTTAACTTCTATCTATCCTAAATTTGTATATCCAGTGTTCAATCAATTCATTTAATTTCTTCGAAAAAGAATTTGATATAAATGGTCTCTAAATATTAAATTGTAGGTTTTGATCTTATTGTAGACATCATACCATGCTGTGTGGATAACAGTTTTAGTGGATTATTGTTGTGACGATTTATACATAATACATTATAGTTCTGCTAGAGCTTGTGGTCCATTACCTGCTTCTGAATATATCTGAATTTAACTATACTGCTTCATGTCTTCTTAACAGATCCGCGCTTGACTGACTACGAGACTCTGCTTGAGAACATCCGTGGTCTCAAAGAAGGAAACCCTGTCCAGATTCCGATATATGATTTTAAGACTAGCACTCGTGTGGGCTACAGGTTACGCCATTTCCAGCTTATAAATGATTTGCATCGTTCCTGCTACATTCTGCATTCTATATTATTATATTATATAGTAATGGGAAGATTAGGTTTTCTATTGATTATTGAACACTTAGAGTAATAGTGATGTCAGCTGGACATGTATGAGAACTAGAAATAACTATGAAGTGGTCTCTTTACAAGGACAATGTAATCATTACATGTGAGATGAAGAAGATAGCTTGAAATTCATCAATTATAGTTATTCAACTGTCAAAAAGTTTCTTGTTCTCTCCTTGTAGGTTATGCAGAAGTGTGTTGTTTTGGGAAACTACTCGATACGATGCTATTTCTCAATTTGGATATAATATTTCCACCATCATTAATATCTTTGTGTTCTTAACAAATTACTACAATTGGCTTTTCTTTTTGTAGGACTTTGGAAGTTCCTACTTCTCGGATCGTTATCATTGAAGGAATATATGCCTTGAGTGATAAAATACGGCCTTTGCTAGACCTCCGCGTTTCTGTCACTGGAGGAGTACACTTTGATCTTGTTAAACGTGTTTTGAGAGACATTCAACGTGCCGGACAGGAACCTGAAGAGATAATTCATCAGATATCAGAAACCGTGTGCAATTGTTCCCATTATATGCTTCACTGATATGTAGTCACATACACACACCTTTCTAATATGTACTTGAATCATTGATATTATCATTGCATACAGGTATATCCGATGTACAAAGCTTTTATAGAGCCGGATCTACAAACAGCTCACATAAAGATCACCAACAAATTTAATCCGTTCTCTGGATTTCAGAACCCCACATATATACTAAAGGTGGGGTCTCTTTTTCTTCTTGTTATACCAAGACTAAACAGCATGTGTGCCTATATCACGTTATTTACGGCTTGGTATTCCATATGTTTTATAGTCGACAAGGTCAGTGACCGAGGATCAAATTAAGGCTGTACTTCCTGGCGAATATAGAGAAACTACAGAGGAAACTTATGATATATTTCTCCTCCCACCTGGTGAAGATCCTGAGGCATGCCAATCGTATCTGAGGATGAGAAACCGTGATGGCAAGTACAATCTCATGTTCGAGGTTTGTTAGTAACTCAGAGTTTCTTATATTTCTTCCTTATTCCTTAACCCTGTTGCATTCTTTGATTTTATTTTTACCTCATAGATGTTTGTTTTTAGATTGCCTTTTTGTGTCAAATAAATGGAATCTTCTGAAAGCAAATGAGTTGATGAACATTAAATTAGATAGTAATATTACATAGTTTTGCAGGAATGGGTCACTGATAGTCCCTTCATTATATCACCTCGGATTACTTTTGAAGTTAGTGTCCGTCTTCTTGGTGGGCTGATGGCACTAGGATACACAATTGCATCCATTCTGAAGAGAAGCAGCCATGTCTTCGCCACTGATAAAGTTTGCATTAAAACTGATTGGTTGGAGCAACTAAATCGCAAATATGTCCAGGTATAGATTGAGCCGTCCTCTTAAGTTGTATGGATGTATTGTCGATCAAGAATACTATTGGGTTGCAATTTTTATTTTTTATCTCCTTGTTCGAATTTCATTTCTGTTTCACACGATTCACTGTGGATTCCACGAGTAATTTTGTCCCTTTATTGTTGTTTGCCACTGCAATTGTGGTTGCTTTGTGATAGGTACAAGGAAGAGACCGTCTCTACGTAAAATATGTTGCTGAGGAGCTTGGCTTGGAGGGTTCTTACATCCCTCGAACATACATAGAACAGATTCAGTTGGAGAAACTCATAAATGATGTCATGGTTCGATATATATTTAAATAACTAGTTATTGTTTATTATTCATTCTTCATTATCTTCAAGTCTCATCCTATAATGAACCACAGGCACTTCCTGATGATTTGAAGACAAAGCTCAGCATAGACGATGATGCGGGCTCAAGTCCTAAAGAAGCTCTATCCCGAGCTTCTGCTGACAGGAGAATGAAGTTCCTCAATCGGTATACTTTGCCAACGGGCAAAATCTCCTAATAAATAACTATAATTTTTCTTTATATTTATCAGTATCTGAAATATACTTTTTACCATCTACAGTGGGGGTTCACAGTCATACTCGACACAGCGTGATAAGAATCTAAGCAAGCTGACAAAACTTGCTGTGAATAATCGGAGGTATGATGGGAGAGGCCCGGATTCACCAGCTCCACTTGCTACTCAGGTAACTATCACTGTGGGCAACACTTTTTTAAGGTTTCTTGTATGATTGATTAGTTTCAGCCATTGTTAGTTATTGCTCGGATTGATCCTTTTTGCCTCTATAAGCATCAATCTATGCCATCTCTCTCTATCTATATATTTATATATGTATATATATAAACATTTCGACCTGTGATAATGATTGTCGTATATCATATGTGGTGAATCTCTTCCTTATCATTCTCGACACTTGTTTCAGGGCATGGTTACGCAGCTGACTGAACAGATATCTACACTGAATGAGCGAATGGATGAGTTCACATCACGAATCGACGAACTCAACTCAAAAATATCGGCCAGGAAAGTGTCTGCCAGCCAACAAAATTTGGCATTGCAGGCTGAAGCTTGCAACGCCACAGCGCCAAACTCTTTCTTCGTTTCTGGTAATGGCCCTTTGTCTGGTTCGATTCTGCCCAATTCTTCCTCATCTCCTCAACTGGCAAGAGAATCGCCTTTCATGGAAGAGGTAATTCCGAATCTATTTCATGCTCTTTTGAATGTTTTAAGGAAAAATACTTATTTCAATCTCACTAGAAATTCCCAATTCGACTAGTTAATAATGTTTTTGTTCTTCTCATATAATTGACAGTACTTCCGATTTTAGTATCAAACTTTTGATGGTTAATAAATACGTTGTGGGACTAAAATTGGTGCAAACTAGATTCAATTAAGATAATCGAACCAAGATTTTAAACTAGTTGGACTACAGCCGAATTAGGGATTCTATTGCAACTTAAAACGCTAGTTTACTTTACTTTTTCATTTACATATATATGTTCTTCTCTACTCGTAGAATCATATTCTTCATATCATTCGATTATTATGTTATGGAGCATTACTGTGAAATTATTTACCTGGATACATATAGATATTCGTTTAGATCATGTGCTAAATATATTTTCAAATTGGGCCATTGAATACCATAAAGTATATGTAAAAAACTATTGAATTATGATGTAGGAATTTTGAATCAAAGAAGTATTTAGCGGTGTTGAAAATAACTGTTTTAACACAGGATCCAAATTGTTCATAACATATAAAGAGAACTCAATAGGTCAAAAACTATAACTATTTCTTGTAAAAACACACTTTTATTTCACATGCACACTCGGGTGTCCTTCTCTCTATGAATAATCAAGAACATTCGCAGGCTCGATTCTGTAGAACATTAATTCTTACAAAGTTCTTTCATTTGGACACAGGTACTGCTTATATCTCGCGGGCAGCGACAAATGTTGCATCAAATAGACAACCTCAGCAGTCTCCTCCATGAACACTTCGGGGAGAGGTCTCAGCAAGGACGGGTGAATCAACGAGGTGGTGGATCTTCGGATTTTGGATCCATCGGCATTCCGTTACTTGTTTCCTTGGCTGTTGGAGGTATCGGTATCTTTCTGCTCAAATCGGTGTCGAAATCTAAATGAAGAAAGGACACCTTAGCTTACTGTTATGTTTATTACAAGGGGACTTTTTAGTACATCTGCATAATATATTTCTGTTCTGTTCTGTTCTGTTCTGTTCTGTGTCCTGTGTGTTGTAAGAAGATATTTGCAGTGTAATAAGTTGTATGTATTGTGTATGTATGTATAACTCCGCTTAAGACCTATGCTATGTGTTCATGTATTTATTCCCTGTCATTTCTGTTAGTTATTTTATTTTATTTTATTTTTGGGTTTGTTATGGTTGTGTTTGGTTTTGTGATTTCATTTTGATTTTTAGTTTAAGATTTGGATGTGTTTGTTACTTTGTTGGTCGCTCTGAAAGTTTAGTTTCTTGTTTGAAATATTAAAATTATAAATCGAAATAATGGTTTGATAGTATAATATATGAACGCAATGTATATAATTATTTTTTAATATAATATAAAAATAATAAATAAATCATTATAACGTTATTTATATAGTATGATACAAAATATTCAAATTTAAAATTTTTATATTCAAATCAAAATTGAAAATACAAATTACCAAACAAAGACACCAAGATCTTTCAATTATTTTTGTTGGCAATTCCATTGTCGGTACAAATCACAAAATACCGCTAACCGATAGCGCCGGCGCTGCCATGAGCCTTGACTCTACTTCTACAAGAAGCTGAAACTGAGCCGAGCCGAGCCGTGAGAAGATGTGGAAGCTTCTTCTTTCGTACGGTCACCGCTACGGTTCCATCTCCGGCGATCATTTCTCCGCCGTTATTCACCGGCGCGCCTATCTGATCGTCCATCATTTCGCAACACTTCCATCCGGAGGCGAATTGGCGAGTGCCAGCAGAGATCGTGACGGAAAGTATCCGCGTGGTGAATTCGTTTACAATCAGCGTAGCCGGTGGGAGAACTTCACTCAGAAAACGAGGTTGTTCTTTGCTTTCCCATGGGAACGCTTCAAGAATGGGAGTGTTCTCAAGATGACGCTGCGTGGAGAGGTTATAACTTATAAGTTGATTTTATTTACGTTTTCTTTTTGTTTTCTGCTATGTTCTAAGAGGTTTGATTTGTTCTATAACGCCATTTACGTGACATTTGTTTCTATTAGAATTCTTTAGTGTATTATTCGATTATCCTAGATTTAAATCGTGTCAATAATTTTTTTTTAAAGTGTTTATCATACGATCCATTCGATTATAGGTTTATTCATTTTGATTCTCTATCCCTAATTTTCAAAATTCCCAAACAATTACACCTCAACGAGGAAGAGATTCTGAGGGATTGGTGATGAACATTTTAAGGG
Source organism: Andrographis paniculata (assembly GCF_009805555.1). Classification (NCBI taxonomy): domain Eukaryota; kingdom Viridiplantae; phylum Streptophyta; class Magnoliopsida; order Lamiales; family Acanthaceae; genus Andrographis; species Andrographis paniculata. The sequence goes on along the minus strand of NW_026137621.1, from coordinate 3,978,413 downwards.
CGTGTTTGTTGGTGACTTGATGTGTTTATTTTTAGGTTTGTTTGGCTGATTAGATTTGATCTTTTTAAAATTGAGAATATGTTTTGAATTTGATGTTTTAATCCTGAATTAGGGACACAGTGTTATAGATTTTGAGTGTGATTTTCAGATAAAAGAATATATTGACTTTGGTGTAAACAATGGAGAAAACACAAACAAACACACCCTTAGCTACTGAGCTTGAATTCTCTTGTTATCACTGGATTGGTTTGATGTACAGTTAAAACATGTGCATTGCTTTATGTTAGATAACTGATCAGCTAAGGAGCTTCCCAAGAGCACTATCTTTGCCTCAAATTTGTGAGAATTTCGATAAAGCAGCTTACGACCCTCGTGTGGCAGGCATTTACCTCCATTTGGATTCTTTAAATTGTGGTTGGGGGAAGCTAGATGAGATTCGGAGGCATGTGTTAAATTTTAGGAAATCAGGTAGAGTAGCTGAACTCTTTTGTTCTGCTCACTTTGCAATGTAGTCGTCTTTTTTAGCTTTTGATGTTACCTCCTTTCAGTTTGTGCTAAATAACATGCAGCAGATAATTTATTCTCATAACACATGTTGAAATTTATAGGTAAGTTCATCATAGGCTATGTGCCGACCTGTGGAGTGAAAGAGTACTATATTGGCTGTGCTTGTGAAGAGCTCTATGCTCCACCGACTGCTTATGTTGAATTGTATGGATTACTTGTTCAGTCATCATTTTTTGGAGGTAAGTTGGTTCGAAATTCCGGTAGTAATATTTTATTACTATGTGCAATTTTACTATTGATCTGGCAATGAGATTGCCTTGACAAATTATGGTTGATTTGAACTCCAATTTGTAACTATATAATCGCATGCGATCGTTACTATTCAATGCAATGAACAATGCTGCAATGGGTTAATATAATTGATCTTTGAATTTCTTCTGGTTCGAAACTTGACATTTATTCACCTTAATTCCTGTTTTGATAGAGTGAGTTATTTTTACTAATTAAAGAGATTCTATATTTGTGTCCAATACCTTGTGAGTTGTGACAATTTCTAACTACCTCCATTTTGACCTCAAATTGCTTTCTAGGTGTTCTTGAGAAGATTGGGATTGAAGCACAGGTCCAACAGATTGGTAAATACAAGGCTGCGGGAGAGCCATTGACCCGGAAAAGTATGTCTGATGAGCAACGTGAAATGCTGACTGCTCTGCTTGAAAACATCTACACAAACTGGATTGACAAAATTTCGCTTGCGAAAGGTGCCATTGAACTCATTGACATGGTCTGATACTTGGTGATAATTTTAGTAATTTAATTTTTGTTATCTACAGGTAGAAAAAAAGAAGAGATTGAAAATTTTGTAAACCAAGGAGAGTATCAAATCGAAAGAATGAAAGAAGAGGGCTTAATAACAGATATTAAATATGAGGATGAGGTAACCCCTCAGTGAAAAGTTCAGACTTAGTGAAATTCTCCTTTAGTTACGTAGATTGTATTACCTCATTTTGTTGATCACAATCTTTCTTGGATTTCAGGTGATGTCATTGCTGAAAAAACGAATGGGAATTCCAAGTACAAATGTACTCCCAACAGTTGATTACAGGTAACTGCTTACATTATTGTTCTCAAGTCACTTGTCAAAAATGTTGTTTGGTACCATACTATACGAGTATAATTATGATAAACGGCCTTAACCTCTTCAGATGCTTTCTGTTCTTGCAGTTGAAAACGATCATATAATTTTTCCCAGTGATTTATTTTATTAGTATTGTAAGATTCCCATTCTCAAATATTGTTGGTTCAGAATGATATTCCGGTGTTATACGTACCTAATAATTAAACCATCTTATACTCTTTTGCTCTTTGTACTCTCATTTCCATTTTAACACCATTAAATTTTTACAAGTTGTTGGAGTGAACTCTGCCCATGGTTCAATTGATGTTACTTTTATTTTTTAAGTGTACTGAATGGTGTGTCATCCTCGGTTTATACAATTCATTATTAATACTCAAAAGTGGAATCGTGATTCATCAAAATCTTGTTGAAAAATCCTTCATCATGGTTCAAGAAAAAACTCAATAGAATTTTACATTCAACATGATTGGAACATCAAGATTCGTAATGATGCTTAGACAAAACCAGAACTTTACTGTGCAAGGTTTACCCTATTTACTGATCTTTGTTTAGGATGGTGAGCATCCATGTAAAAACTTTCATTTGCATGCCCTTATATAAAAAACTTATGCATATATATATATATATATATGTATGTATCAAACTCCAATGCTGTTTTTGCGGAATGCGTGCAGGAAGTACTGTATTGTCAGGAAAAAGACCCTTGGCTTGGCTGGGTTCAAAGACAAGATAGCTATAATAAGAGCCTCAGGGAGCATTACCCGGACACAAGGGCGATTTAGGTCACCCACCTCAAGGATTATTGCTGATCAATTTATTCAGAAGATCCGCAGTATAAGAGGTCTGTGGTGTTTCCCAGTGAATCCTGATATAATGTTATGATGCCCTCTAATTCAATTAATTTGTGAGATGGAGTCTCTCTTTAACCAACACAAATGCCTTTCTTTCATTTTTTCAAAAATAATAAGGCTTCTTCTAATCTTCTTGATCAGATACAAGTTTATAAAATGTATAAAACCACAGTTTTTGAGGAGCTTTGTGTAGGCTATTAGAAAATATTTCAGAATACGTTCAATTCTAATAGTTTTGGAAACTCTTTGTATTCCATCTCTGATGTGTTAATTCTATAATGAGAATGACTGTTTCTTGTTTGTATTGGCTTCTTCAACAAACTTAGCTTCATCAACAAACTTAGCTTCATCAACATTGCCTCATTATTCTTTTAGTTTTTTGCAGAATCAAAAAAGTATAAAGCTGTTATCATTCGAATTGATAGCACTGGAGGAGAAGCCCTTGCTTCTGATTTGTGAGTTTCTCGATAATTATTACCTTGGTCCAATTTCTGATTTTTTATTTCAAATTCGTATATTTATTTAAAATAGCAGGGAGCTTGCAATAATTAAATAAAACTTATTAATTTGTTTGCTATGGAATAACTAAACTTTTGTCTTATCACAATGAAGAGACATTTATATTACTAGTCACTTCTTGGGGCCTTTTCGACATTATAGTTCCAAAGTGCAAACATAAGACCTAGAAGGTGCCTTCATATTTGGTACTGCTATTACATCATGGTTACAAAAACAAACAGTAACTTATCAGACCCTGCTATATATCTAAGCCATATTATCTGAAGATAATCCTGGGATATAAATAGAATGTTTCATTTTAGGTCCATAGTGGATTGATGCTTATCGTCAACAATTCGTAAGATTTATGAATGTTAGTTCCTAATTGTAGTTTGTAAGAGTCACAGTGAATCCATTAGAGTTAACTCCCATTAGATTGTTAGGTCAGGTTAGTATTCGATTGAAATAAGTCCTGTTATTATTTTCGTATTATCCAAAATTGAAACTAAGAATTGATTATTTGGTTTGGGACATGGAGAGTGTCCCTGCAGGACAGAATAAGTTAAATCACAATAAGAAATTTCTATATCAATCATTATCATGTCCATGAATATGTTTCGAGACATGCAATTGTCACTTTGAACATATATAGCATCTGATGTGGGCATGAAAGTTTCGATTTCAATGAACAGAATGTGGAGGGAAATCAAGGTTTTGGCTGCACAGATACCTGTTGTTGCATCAATGTCTGATGTAGCTGCTAGTGGAGGATACTATATGGCGATGGCTGCAGACACAATTGTTGCAGAAAATCTTACATTAACTGGTTCTATTGGAGTTGTGTCAGGTGATACTTTAGCACAATACCGAAATGTCTTGTGAAGAGAGAATTGTCGGGATTGTAGTGCTAACTGAAGTTTAGTGTTCTTCTGCTTGTAGCAAAGATCAATCTGGGAAAGCTGTATGAGTCAATTGGCTTCAACAGGGAGATCATATCAAGGGGAAAATATGCAGAATATTCAGCAGCAGAACATCGACCGTACAGGTACTCCCTTTTAGTTATGATGCAATATTTGTGGCCATCGGCGGTTCGAACCGAAGCGCCAAAATATTTTATAACTTTTTAACAGCTGGCTTATGCTTTTAAAATTTCAAAAGAAAAAGGGAAAACTGGAGATACTATCTGTTCGAATTGAAATATGGCGGTTTACGGTTTGTAAAAATATGAAATTGAATCGAAAAGTTCTAGTTCGAACTGTCGGTTTGGAATTGTTTGGGCAAGTCTACGTAATAGTTTCTCAATCTGATTCTTTACTGTGAGAATAATTTGGTTAAGTCACAGTTTGTTCCTTTATACATTTACACATTAACAGTTGTTAACTTCGATAAAATGATTTTTGATCCACAGAGCTGATGAAGCCGAACTTTTTGCCAAGAAAGCTCAGGCTCTGTACAAACAGTTTCGAGACAAGGCAGCCTTTTCGAGATCAATGACAGTACGTTTTGCAAACCATGTACATTGCCCTTTTTATGCATACCAGTGATTCTGTGAGTAGTTTCCAAAGTTCAAGTAAGAATGCATTTCAGGTAGATGAGATGGAAAAAGTTGCACAAGGGAGAGTTTGGATGGGTAATGATGCAGTTTCTCTTGGCTTGATTGATGCTATTGGTGGACTTTCTCGAGCTGTAGCAATTGCGAAAGAAAGAGCTAATATACCACAAGATAAACAGGTATGCACTGCATTTTTCACTGTTTCGATCCCTTAGCAAGTGTCAGTTTAAATTGATCTTCAGTTAAATAAATCTAATCATGTGATCTTTGCTTTGAGGTATTTTGCATAAATTCTGGTTAAAATTTTGAATATTTTGGAGTTGAAAACGTTGGTCGGATGGTGTTTTGTATAGAGTTTTTGGCTTTGAAAATAATACTTTTTGTAGCTTTTTATTTTTTTTTTACTGTAGATTTTTTATGTTTGGTTTTTAGTAATTTTTTTATATGTATTGTGCAGCTAGATTCTTTAATCGTGCATATTTTAGAATTTCAGGGTTTTGTTATTTTGTTGAATATTGTTCCGCGTAAGAAAAATATAGGAACTCCCTATACGTATGTAAGGATGAGGGACTACTTCACTTAACACCAATTAATTTTAAGTTGGAATTTCGGATTTTTTTTAACATTTTAAAAGAGGATAGCAAGAGTTGCATAAAAATAAAATAAAATAAAATAAAATAGAACTTTTAAATGTTCGAAATGTTGTAGGGGTGTGTGTTTGTTTGAGCTTTGGATTTTGAGTTGGAATTTGAACAGTAGATATTTTGAATTGAAATAGTTGTATGATATGACATTTTAAATGGAAAATAGATATTTGATTTAATATTTTTGGAGGAATGTTTTTTTTGTGAATAGTAGAAATTCTGAGAAGTTTGCACTTTAAGCTCCCCCGTAAAGGTTTCGAAATATTTGATCCCACTGACTATTCGACACCATTTCTAACACGTTGTCAAACATCAGGTGACTCTTGTGGAGCTGTCGAGGCCCTCCATATCCCCGGTTGAGTTACTGCAGGAAATGGGGAACACGATGATGGAAGCGGATGAAGCTGTTAAAGACCTGATGCATGAGATGGCAACTTCCGATGAAATTCAAGCTAGAATGGATGGCAGCCTGTTCGAGAAACTCGCAGGATCTTCTGCTGCTCAATCCACATTGACTCTCATAAGAGATTGCTTGAGGTCCCTTTGATCAATCCTGCTTCTATATGGTGAATGGGAAGAACTTCACAGCATTGGTGTCGAGTAAGGTACGACATCTTTTTCGATCTTTGTTTGCGCGGCGCCGAACTGGAATTCGAAGCCCCGGGCGGGTTTCGGAAATTGGGTGGCGCCGCCACTCATTTCGACCCGGCCCTACTGCTGTTATTTGAGTTGAGTCGATCTTGTTTCCGAGCTTAACTCGAGTTTTTATAATCGAGCCGAGCTCAAGCTTAAGTATTGTCATTTATATAGTATTAATGGAAAGGAATTGGATGCTGATTAAAAACTAATCTTACGCATAAAAAAGTAGGCAGACATCATGGCATGATTTATATTGACATGACATTGTAACATACTTATATGCTCGACACGCCTAGTGCTGAGCCCTGTGCTCTCTGAAGCCTAGACCAGCCATCTTCTGTCTGCAACAAGTCTGAAGGTTTTATGCAATATGGGAGATATATGGATATATACTTGCATCGAGACATAAGCTATCAATCTGTCGTCCAATGATAAGGGGCTCGCACACTAAAGATGAATTATGATCGAGAACCCGAGGCGAAAGTGTCATATGACAATATTCTCCACCACAGGTCTCTCATACAATGCTGCACCGATATTGGTTTTTTTGCAGCGTTTAGGCTTCAGTTTATCGGCACTTGAGCATATCCTTTGTGCTCACTCTAAGTGAGGTTCCCCATAGTCAATTCATATACGGCCCATTCCCATTCCCATTCCGCCTTTCATCTTCACACAGCCTTGGGAATATTGCAGGTTGCAGCTTGCGCTTTTTACCCCAAGATCGCCTTTAACATGGTGCCTCCCGCATGAATGAAGTTGTTCTACTCTGATGCAATGACATCATCGAGCATACTCCTTCCTCAAGGAGCACTTGTACCAACTGTCCTCTCGCCCCTCTATATAACAAGCCTGAATATTCCATGCAATATGAGAAATAACAAAAGAAACATACTTGCATTGAGACATATACCATCAATCCACTCTATAGACACGTGGAACGGACCAAGGCTCAGAATTTAGGGTAAAATTGTCAATCCATGACACTAGGATGGATTTCTTTAAAATTTGTAGTTACGACGGATGAAACTACTCATGTTAATAATGATTTTATAATTATAAAATTTCTAAATTATTTTACAGTTAGAACGCATTTAGAGCAATCACTGTTAATTACGTAAAAAGGTTAAATGGAAGATTTGCACATATGGAAAAGACTATGACCAAGAATTTACGATAAAACTGTCAATCCCTGACACTATGAGGATTTCTTTAAAATTTGCAGTTATGACGGAGTCTAAAATTATTACTGTTAGTAATGATTTTATAATTATGAAATTTCTAAATTATTTTACAATTAGAACGCGTTTAGAGCAATCATTGTTAATTACATAAAAAAAAGTTAATAAAATAATACGACATAATTTTTAAATAATTGGGGTTTTATGCATTTTTTATTAACTACAAATAGATTTTATAGTATTTTGCCAAAATTAAATGATAAATAAACAAGTATCAAATGAGATCTTTCCTAAGAAAAAAATTTGTACTCATATAGTTAACCATTTTTATCCTTTTTAACTTTTGATTTTTTTTCATTATTATTTTACACAATTACCATTATTTTTTACGTTTAGAGTAAAAAAATTTATGAAGGGAGTATAAAATATAATATCTAAAAAGAAAATTGAAAACACATACAACCACAACTTGGATAAAAGATAATCACTAATATTTAAACAGACATAGAAAGTAATTTGTAGTTTTGTTATCCAGAATTAATTTGCGATATCCAAAATTAAATGCGATGAAATCAACTCAATAAACCTTACTCGAAAATCCTGAACAATCCGCACCGTCCATATCCCGGGTCCCACCCTTATCCCAATCAACGGAGCAGATCACATCAGGACCTCCACTCCCAGGCGTCCCCAAACCAAACTTCGGTCACCGCCATTCCGGCATTGCCTTTTTCAGTCCCCTTCCCTTCAAAAACCGCTATATTCTCCCTCCGCTCCAAATCCAAAATCCCTAAAATCGATCGAGAAATCGTTTCTCATCAGAGAAATCGAAATCCAGAGATGCTTCGATTGAGCAATGGGATAATCGCGGCGGTGAATGTGGTGATGCTGTTGGTGGCGTGCACGGCGCTCGGATACTCGCTGTGGCTCAACCAGAGGTCGAAATCGCAGTGCGAGAAGACGCTGCGGACGCCGCTGCTGGTGGCGTCCGCCGCCTTGGTGGCGGTGTCGGCGGCGGGGGTAATCGGCGCGTGCTGCAGCGTCTCCTTCTTCATGTGGTTGTACCTGGTGATGGTGTTCGCGCTGATCGTCGGACTGACGGCGTTCACGATCTTCGGAGTGATTGTAACGCACGGGAGGATCGGCGGTGCGGCGGCGGACCACCGGTCGTGGTGGCTCCGGCGGCAGGTGATGAATGAGGAGAATTGGGAGACTATAAGGGCGTGTTTGGAGCGAGTGAATTTGTGCGGCGGAGTTGAAGGAGGGAAGAGTGAGGAGTATTACCACCTTCATTTGTCGCCACTACAGGTAAACATTTCTTCAACTTTCATTTATTTACTTTGAAGCTATTTTATAATAATAATAATAATAATAATAAATGATTTTCTTGGAAATTAAAAATTGAAGACAAAATTGACAATAGACAATTATATAGTATGTAAAACGTAAATGAATATGGAATAATATATATTAAACATAATATTTTTAAAAAATATTATAGATTATTACAATTAAGTAAGTATTTTTTTTTTTAGGGAATTTGAAATTGATTTTTTCTTTTTTTTTTTTTATTTTCTAATAGCAATTGTGGCTCCTACATAAATAAAAAAAAGTAATTACATTTTAATTAGTATTACAACAATGGTGTAACTTATTAAATCAAATTATCCATTCACTTGTGCTATCAAGTTATCAAATACTACTAATATTTTAAAATCGAAATATAAAATTAAACGAATGATGAGATAATATTTTAAATAAAGAAAGATATTATATATTTTAAATAAAGAAAGATATTATATACTCCTTTAGTTGTTGATGATACTTTTTCTTTTTACTTATTTTTTTAGTCTATGTAACTAAAATGTATTTATTTACTAACATCAAAAGGAATGACATGATAGTTTGGGGTGGACTCGTCTTATAGGTTATGGATTCAAATCCTCACAACTCTGAATTTTGCTTGTTATACTTAATATACCTAGAGTGTGACTTGAGGCCTAATTTACAGGTTATTAAATTTAGTCGAAAATTTGCCCAAAGTGTATTATAAGAGTAGCAGTTGTTCCCACTCATAAATATATGTATATATATATATCTATACAAAAGTTAGAAATATCAAAACCATTTAGACACTTTCATTAATCAATATTTTTTAATCTATTATAAAAATCCATATATATACTTCTGTTATTTATACAATGCATTTTCATTCATCCTCTCGTACACACACACTATATATATTTATATACTGTCATGCAGGTGGGGTGTTGCACTCCCCCGAGCAGCGAGTGCCCGAGAGCAAACACAAGCCGGCCAATGCAGGAAGTTAAAGAGCCCGACTGCGCGGTGTGGAGCAAGAACACGGCGCAGAGGTGCCTGAGATGCGAAAAGTGCAAGGCAGCCGTTTTGGAGCGGGTTAGGAGCAAATGGCGGACGCTGGCGGCCATCAACGCCTGCGCGGTGGCCATGGTGAGCTTAGTGTATTTCATCAGCTGCTGTGCAATGAGGAACATACAGAAACACAGCTACACCAGGTTCACAAACTATGACTCTCCTTGATCTCATCTAATTATTCATTATTTCTCATTAATATAAATGATTTTACATATGAGAGTCAAATTAGAGAAAGGTTTTGAGCTATAAACGAGTAAGAGGGTGTTTTATTTAGGTTTGTGATTTTTGTTGTTTTATGTTTGTATATGATGATGATGATGATGACGAATGACCCTAGTTTTTGCCTAATTCTTCTTAATCTCATTCTTAAAAATAAAAAAATAAAATAATAAATAAAATAATAATAATAATAATAATAATAATATTCTCTCTGTCTTTGTAAAACTGTGCTCCTTTTTTGTCTGATCTTTTAAAAATATTTTTATTTTTTAATTAATAAAAAATTATATTATTTTTTTGGGTACTCTCTTACTATAAAAATAAAAAAGAACCAAAAGTGCATATTCCTACAGTGCCAAAAAAGATAGTCCAATTTTTGGAATGAGGAGGGAGTATATTTTTGTTGCATGTTACAAATTTTATTTATGTGTTCTATTTGCCATTTCAAAGTTTTGATTTGATGGAGGGTGCTTAGCATTATGTTTGATTAACTTTAGCTAGTCCTGAGTTATTTCATTATAAGACACTAATAGAAATATTTGTCATTTTTCGGTGACTGTACTATATATTAATATAATAATTGAGAGTCAAAGATCGAATGTAGTATTGTATTGCTATTAACATGTGTTGTTAGTAATATATTATATATATATATATTAGTATATCGTTTGTTGATGATGATTACATGTATTATCCGTTCATATGATATATTTGTATTATGCATATATATATATATTACAGTATTTAACAAAGTTCTTAGTCTATTGAACGTCCCAATTCTAAAATAAATTCATCCAAATTATATCAAATAATATTGTGGCACCATTCCTTCTACTCTACTCACCAAAAACTACCTTTCAAATGAATCTAATTCAAGAATTGTGTTGAAAATATATAATGTACATATTGCCTACCTAGCTACTAGGTGGATGTTTTACAACCGTCTTCTCCACCGCCTACAAAGGACAATTGTTATGGATACTGAGAATGAATGGAATTGATGGTGAAATAAAATCTCTTTCATTACTTATTATTTACTCCAGGATACATCCATACATATATATTATATGCATATATGTTAAACACTTAACCTATATTACACACGCATAGATATATATATATATATATTATACTTAACAATATTATATTATTATTATTACATAACAAATTGCACATTCATCAATCACAAACCATAAACATAAAACTTAATAGTAAAATTAACTGCATAAAAATAAAATAAATAAAAAAGTTATTTAATAAGAACACAAGTGTGGTACCTTAATCCGAGCCTCCAGGAAGCAGCTTGGCTGGGCTTGGTGTAGCCGTCCCGAGCCGTCGGCCAGTCGTACCCGAAGCCGGGCTACGCGAGCCAAGCCGACCACCTGCAGCTGTACCAGAAATAACGCGTGAAGGCGATATAACTTCAGCAAAAGATACGTTATACGAATCTGCACCCAGGCGGCTCTGCAGCCACCCTTTGCCTCCAGAGAAGCCATCAGCCACAACAAAGGTGTTCTTAAACCCGAGCTTCGTCAGTGTTCTTGCAACTGTTTTAGCTGAATCTGCATACCTGAATAGGTTGTAATAAGAGTAGTATGTTAAAACTAGAAACTTTGTAATGTAAGTAGTGAAGCAATGGGGAAAATTGCAAAAAATATCTCCAATGTATACCCCATTTTCACTTTTGTCCTATATTTATCTTGCTGACAAAATATATTCCACATGTTTGCAATAATCGCTATTTTTATCATTTAGCCCCAGATAGCCGCACATAGTATGAACATCACACGCAGCCAAAGGACATAAATAACGACTTTTGCAAACATGTAGGATATATTTTGTCATACAGGACAATAGGATATACATGGGGATATTTTCGCAATTTTCTCGATAAGTGTAGGTATGTAAGAAGTTTGTGGCCCGGCGATTATTGTAGGTAGACAACAAGATAAGGGGTTTACGAGTCTAGTATCACGATGTTGGATCCCTTGTTTATGTTTTTGAGATAAGAGATCTTCGTTGCAAGCAGTTCTGTTTCGACTTTCTTGACATTTCCGACCAGGCTTTTCAGTTTGTTAGGTAACTCTTCTAACCTGTAGCAGAAAAGAAGGATATATGAAAGATGCTAAGAAAGGAAATATCACCATATATATTATTAATGGAGGCGATTTATAATGTACTAACGACATATGAATTATAATCTGACAACACATGAAATATAAATAGACAGCACTAGGTATGTATTAACGTAATATATATGTAAGAACTGACAGGATATGACAATAGGCCATATAATACATGCTATCGTTGAACTCAGCACATCAAATATATAAAATGTGAACTTAGAGTACATAACTTCAATTAACACAATATATAAGATATATATATCTATCTATTTTGCATGTGTTGATTAGTTCTAATTAGCCCGATTATTAATAGAGCTTCGAACGGGTTGTGGGGTGGATTTTCATACATTTGGCTCTTTATTTATGGAAATATTGAATGGTTGTACTCACGGGATAGATATCAATTTGTTTTTAGCTTTGTTGGGAAGGCGAGGAACGCCGGCCTTGCCTTTTTCCTTCTCTGGCCGTATGTCGATCATGATGTAATTCTTTGTGGACATAAGATCCAAAGCTTGAGTAGCTGTCAAATCACCTTGAGCATAGCATAGCATCCAAAACAGAAATGAGACACTGAATGTGCAATAATAATAGACACCAAGACTACAAGATAATGTTTCCGATTAAAAATCTAAAAGAAATTTAGCGATAATTTGAGTTTCCTTTTTATGGAAACATATGGCTAAGAGGAGCTACAGTCATATAAGGTGTGTGCAAAGGATGAAAGAAGTTCAATAAGGCCCCGTTTGGTTGGGGTGATTTGAAGTAAATTAAATTCAAATGACCCCTTCAAATTACAAGGGATTTCAAATCCCTCATTTTTAACATTTCAAATATAATTTGTTATACCAAACAACATAGTTAAATTCAAAGTATTTCAAATCTATTTATTTAGAATCCGCCCTCAAATTCAAATTCAAATTTAAATTCAAATCCATCAAACCAAACAGTGCCTAAAAGAAGAGTAGTGTTTCAGTTTTGCCTATTATCTTCGAAAAGCACAGTTAAGTGTTTCTGAAAAACAACAAACATGATATATATAACTCTATTTCTAACAGCAAAATGATCTCTGAGACAGAAAATGAAATGTACCAAGTATGAGGTCTAGTTACCTTGATAACCTCGAAGGCTGAAGGAGATGGCAGAAAATATTGGAGGAATTAAGAAGTACACGATGACTAATGCACCACCGGTCCCCAAAATCACAGCTGGTTCGGCAGATGATATTGTCTGAACAGTAGAGGTAGCTATGGGTTTGGCCTCACCGATCACCCTTGTCGTTTGCTCAGCAGCATCAGCAACTGTCTGAAGTTCAAAACAATCATTACAAATCAATAGGCATGCCTTGTTAAGGTTTCTGAGACTAGTGAAGAAGGAGAAACTTTAAAATGCACAAAAAAATAAACATGTTCTATTGATGGCTCTGTTTTCTTGAGATCAATCAGATTTTGCACAGTTGATCAAAATAATGATCTAACAAAGCTACAGAAGTGATAGATGAGGTGCAGGAAAATGTAGTGTGAATTAGAATAGTTCATCATTCATTCAGCAAACTAATTTGATCATCATTGATATAACGGAAGAAGAATATTACCCGTCGAAGATCAGCGGACCTACCCTACACAAGAATCCCCAATGGCAGTTCTCAGAAATGCAGCAAAACATATTAAAATGCATTCCGGAATGCACATTTGCAGTCAGTTCTCTACATACCTCTAACTCTATGTTTAATTCATCATTATTAAGTCACACTGGTGACTAGAAATCCCAGATTACTGGACAAATACTCATCTGATGTGGTCGGATGAATGGATTGTAGCCAAAATCATAGTGACATAACAACAAATCTTTTTGACTTATTTGAAGAATCTCGTGTTCTAATGGATGGTATGCAATGGAAATAATTTAAAAGGCTAACTTTCTGCCAAGGCCCTGAAATCCTTCTATTTCCACAAAATCTCATATGCTCCCTCCGTCCACAAACTAATGTCCTACTTTCCTATTGTCCTATTTCCTTTTTTTTTTTTGACACAAATTTTAGACTTTTACCCTTCATTCATTTATTAATTTCATCTCTGCCATACAATTCATTAAGGCAAATTTGTCAATTTATAACAAAAATACAATCACCAAACCGTGCAAATATACTTAAATATACTTTAAAACAATAAAAATTGAATGGACGGAGTAATAAATATCAAATAAGCTCATCAAAATTGATCACAGAAGACAATATAGCACTAGTGGTTAGGTGATCTATTTACTCATAGTTATCAGTGTACCTTAGCAGCAGTTATCACTGGCTCGGTGTCGATTCCAGAACTCTGGAGAACTTCTTGAGCTTTCTTAGAAGCCTCAGAAACCACAGGAGATGCAATTTTCACAGCCTGTTCTCCAGCCTGTTTCAGGACAGGCAATGCTGGCTTCACAGCATCTGTCACAACTCCAACCACTTGGCTTGTTGTACTGAAAACTTTCGAACCAAATTCCTGAATCTGATCGATTGTGGACTCCACCTGAAAGTTTCAGAATAACATGAAGTTTATAAGGATAAATTAACAAACACTTGCTAAAAAAATGTGCGAAGGGAAATGCAACGAACATAGCTCCAACAGCAAACCTAACCAACTCTAAGTTCTCAGCATCCAATAAATCATCAATTACGCACCTCAATCACTCGAAATCCATCAATTTCTTCACGGAATTGCAAGGAAAAAAAAAAAAAGGAAAATGCTACATACGCAATTTAATTCTACGGAATGGCATATTTGATGACAATGCGAATCAACTCTTCTTCCAAACCTGACTGAGAGTAGTGACAATCTGCTCTTTGGGAATGGTCACAGCTCTGGCTTCATCAGGAGCAGCAATGGCAGCAAATACATTAAAAGCAGCAGCAGCAGCAGGAGGCAGCGACAAATTGTTCAGTTGATGTTTCGATGATGCACGTCCTTTACAAGGAAGAAGAACAGGCGCCTTCGGTGACTGAGCCAGCTCCGGCGACCGCGGAACCGACGGCGGACGCCCGACGGCCGAAGCACGGAGTGCCATCACCATCAGGCAACCTGAACCACGCTCTCAGTATCGATCGGTTGGCCTAAATTCAACACGTTATCAGAATTCAGAAAGAACGGAAATTGCCTTTTATAGTCCCCGCGGTGGGGTCGAAACGACACGTGGCACAATGACATCATTACACGTGGAATTAAGATAGAGGCGAATTTTGAACGTCAATTACATTATAGTCGTACACTTCGACTTATAAAGTGTGTACTTCTAAAAAAAATTAGTATATATTCGGTTTTTTTTAAAAAAAAAAGTTTAATATATAATTGGAGCTACAACGTTCACATATATTGGGATTACAACAAATTTGAAGCATTTACACAAAACAATCTCAAGAACATAATGTAAGTTTTTGATCTTGTCCTGCTACCATTCGTGACTGAAAAAAGATCTGCATCAAAGGACAAATTATGCATGAATGAGTTCATCATTTACCCTTTATTCACATCAGACTTCTTCATTTTCTTCAGAGAATCGAACAGGGACGGGCTTTCGTCGGTGCTCGACGCCTTCGCGAACGGGTTAGAGGGCCGACGAAAGTTCACCTGGTCGACCTTTCCAATCTTCGTCGTTTCTGCTGCACCATTGTTGCTCAACTTTGTAGCAGCACTAGTCTTCGGACAAGTTTGATCTACTTCGACTTTCATCGACCCCTCAGGATCTCGTTTCCTTGTCATAAACGCATTTGCCGTCGTCTGGATTGACGAGGGAGGCTTTGTGCTTTCCGATCTTTCTTTGGTTTTGGGCGGTGAAGTAAGTTTTTCGGATTTGACGGGAATGTTGGATTTGCTGCTGCTGGGGAGCATCGCGTCGCCTCGATTTTCTTTCAGCAACTTTTCCTGTAATAGAAAAGCAAGAATTGCATGTCGAAAGATGAATTAAATATGACAGGAGCTCCATTTCGATGAAGATCAGGTTAACTTGAGAATAGAGCTGTTAACGAATCGAATCGAGCCGAGCCGTGCCGAATTTTAAAATGTTCGTGTTCGTTCGTTAACTTTCGCGAACAAAGATCGTGCTCGTTCATTAAACTTTCAAACTCCGCTCATTAAGAATTTTTATTGTCGTGTTCGGCTCATTTAAGCTCAATTAAGCTCGTTCAAACTAGTTTGTCTCAACTTTTTTTTAATTTATATAAAAATTAAAAAAAAATTAAAATTATTTTATTTATTTATTTTAAATTGATATTTTATTTATTTGTAAATTATAATTTGATATGTATATACAATATTTATAATAAATATATTTTTTTAACGAACATTCGTAAACAAAGCTCGAGCTCGTTTGTTAACCAAATGAACCTGTTTATATTATTCGGTTCGACTCGTTAACGTTCGCAAACGAGTTTTAACCGAGCCGAGTTCACGAACGGCTCGGTTCGTTTAACAGCTCTACTTGAGAGTCTCACCTCAAGTATAGTGTTGAAATGCTCCGCCAGATTCGGTAGCTTTAGCGCCGTGACGAGTTTAATGGCTCCTCGAACCGATTTTTCTAGCGACAGAAGCTTCACTAGCTCCGTGGCTCTCACAAGTTTGTCGCCTGTAATAAAGCACAATCGTATAGGTTGAAATGAAATAAATTGTCGGGTTTTTTTACCAACATAGTAGAGAAAAATATCGGCCATTTACCATTGCAGCAAGATGCAATGAGCCTCAAGATGCATCTATCCAAAGAAGCTTCCAGATTGAAAGCCTCGTCATCGAGTGAGGCAGTGTCGAGACCAGAAGCTGCTCGTTCTTCCATGCTTCGCTGAATCTGAGAAAATGAAAGTCGAAAGGGGTATGTTTATGGCTACGCCATTGACAGCAAAGAGTGAATTAATTAACAGGGAAGCTTGCCTGGGAGAGATGCATGTTGAGCATTATAAATTCGTTCTCGAGGCTGTCTGCGCCGAGGTCCGATGAAGCGAGAGGGAATGACAGGTCGAGCAAGGTGAGGACAGGTTTCGGTGCAGACTGAAAAGTCGTGACCGAATATGAAATCGCTGTGACATGTAAAGTGATGGTTCGAAACAACAAATGCCTGTAGGAGGAAAGCTGTACCTGTGGGAAGGTTTCGGGAGATTTGCAGACGACGCAGAATAATTTGGAGGAGTTCAATCCCACAATCCAGTAATTTTCTTGCTTCTGTAGTTTACTGGAGCTGTCGAATCGATTTCGAATGTAAAATTGTCGAGATGTACATGGATCAAACGCAGTAATTTAAAATCATTGGTGTTACCTGAAGAGCGGGAGCCAACTACCGCCATATTGATTCGAAAAGATTCTCAAAACACCCTAAATTCATGTTAGTATGATACTCGAATCACATTTCGAGAAAAGAAAAGGTTTGATGTATGAAAAAAGGTTTAAATTTGCACCTTCGAATCGTATGAACTTAGTTGGCCTTCCTCGCTGAATCCAAACCACGTTAAACACGATCCAGGGGTCAATGGCACTTTTCCTCGAAAAGTCTGAGCTCCATGAAGAACATTGAATACTCTAAATTCGAGCATCTGTAATCCATAGTGCTATTAAGCTTTCATCAAAACTTAAATAGGGAATTCATAGATAACAGTGATTTGCCAAGTTTTCACGGATCGTCACAAATATATATATATATATATATGTATGATACCTGCTCATCTGAGGGCAGAGGAGGGGAAATGTGTGTGATGACAGCCAGCTCATCTTTGTACCCAGTGGCTGTGACTACTGGTCCGTCGAGGGAAAGAATGTGCCGCTAATGCATCAAATCAAGAAATTATAACATAAAATGGCATTCAGACAATTAAGAATTGAATGAATTAAGTAAAATATGTATAGGGTTGAACTTTAGAACTCAAGATTGGATTTCTACAGACCTGCAAACCACCTTGGGTGAAGATTCGAAGAAAGTTGAGGCTTGTAACAGCGGCAACCCAAGCGCTGCCGAGTGCTACGGCTCTAACTTCTTCCCCTTCGAATCGCATAGACCACTAATTTGAACAAGGAAATAAGCATCAGCTACAACAAGTTAATGCATATGAGCAAAAATGAAACTAATTTAAATCTATAAGAATGCTGCAAGAAATGTTTAGCCATGAAAGGAAATGATGAAGATGACTGACCTCACTGTTGTTTGCCCAGCTACTGAAGGGTCGATACATTAGAGTGCTCATACTCTTCTCGCCTTTGCATGGGTTGGCAAATACACTTCCAACTTCGTTTAGAGAAGCCATTGTGAAGCCATAGTGATCAGTCATTGCCGGAACACGTGGACCAGTGCTGGTATCGTGGAAGTCTATCTGCAGTTCAGTTACATATTATTATTTATTAGAGAACTGTGTCGAGAAAGTATAATCTAATGGCAAAGAAAGAACTTGCAACGATATCTTCACTCTCGCTTTATCGCCAAAATAGACATTGTTTGTTTATTGGATATGAAATATCAGAAATCAGCCATGGATCTTCTGGTTTGGTATTTTTAGCTCACTCCAACTTCAACCATTTTCAAATAAGTTAAATAACTCGATATAAAAAATGCATCGATGTTTCATCAGGAAAGAGAAAATTAAAATGCAATGAATAAGTAGGTACCTCTATGTGGGAATATCCATCATGTTCCATTGTGGTTATACTTCCTAGCATATTGTAACACATAAAGTGTCTCTTCCCAGGCTGTGCAGGAGTCGATCCAGGTTGAAAAGCTTCTTGCATTTTTATACCGGCAGCTACCATCACATTTCTAGATCCACTCTTTCCATTAGTATTGTCTTTATGACCATTAGAGGCCTTTTTTCGATGTTCAACTTTTGGAACATTCTCCAGCTCATCACCAATGTCTTCTTCCCATTCTTCATCATACTTGGCGCGTTTACGCAATCTTTTCCTGCCCGATGACTCAAATTCACCATAGCTATCTTCATTAAGATCACTAAAATTACCAGATGCGCTAGGTTCACCTTCCTCATCAAATAAGAGGACCCCATTGCTGTTCTTCGACTGTAAACCAGGAATATCTTCAGTAGGCGATTTCATAGTCAGAGGTACAGCTGAGTCCCAAACACCGTACTTCCCCATAACATCAATGATTGCTATTGCATTGCCGTGAGGCTTCCATGCCATACAAGATATGCATTCGCTAAATTTCTGTCTCTCAATGTCCTGCTTCTTTTGAACATCCCAGATAAGAATCTGTTTGTCTGTGCCAGAAGTAGCCATATACTTCCCATTAGGCGACCAAGATAAGAAGCAAACAGGCTGTGAATGATCCCCTCGAAGAGAAAACAGCTTTTCAGCAGTGTCGCGGTCGTATAACACCACATCATTTTTCCTACCTGGTGCTGCTAACATTTCTGCATCCGGACTCCATGCAAGTATGTTCAATAATAAAACATCAACGCCATTGTCAGGAGCTACAGCTTTAAGAACATGCAGTGTGCTTCCGGAGAAAAGTTCCCAGTAAATGATAGTTCCTTCTGAATCAAGCGACGCCAAGTATTCACCTTTAGGATCAAAAGCCAAGCTAGTGACAGGTCCCTTATGCCCTTTAAGAACCCTTGCTATGGTTCCATCGATAGTATTGACAAGCTTAATGTCCTCATCATCGCCACCAGCAGCCAAGATTGCTCCCGACTTGTTGAAAGCAACAGCACGAATGGGCAATGTGAATCTAGTGATATTAGACTCAAACTCTCCTCCTACACATTACCCAGAGTAGCACCATGAGCACAACAATTCAAAATACCGTATAGTCCGGTTATATTACATACATATGGGAATGAATTATCAAAGTCTAATGGCTTGATGTACTTAGGAACAAACATCCATCAACCAAGCTAAAATTCATTTGTTGTAGATCCTCACTGCTAAACAATATCTCAAGATGAACTCTACCTTTATTCTTAAAGGGAACACGACGAATAATGAGTTGTTCCTGCTCTGCTCTTTGACCTTGTATTGGGTGTGTAATGGATATTTTCAACATTATATTTTCTCCCTAAAAATCATCGCTTTCAAAACCGCTTAAGTTTTATATTGAAAACACATTCAAGAAGGGTTTTCAAATAAATAAATTTCAAATGTAAAACATCCGAAAACACTAAAACAAGCCAAGATCTACATTACTTCTCGTTTTGAGAACAAAACCAAATCAGTTTCAAAGTGAAGATGAAATAACATTTAATAACTAATAATTTATTAGCTTGTGGCCTCCCAATTCTTGAAACCCCAATCTCATTTTCTCATTATAATTTTTTAAGTTCCAAAGAACCCTAAATTTCACACCAAGAAATTCCATCCACAAAACAAGTAAACAAACACTTCGACACATTCTATAGCACAGTAAAAATCGATCGGAACTGAGAAGCACTGAAAAAGCACGTTACCAGGAAATTTGTAAAGCTTGACAGAATGATCCATCGAACCCGAAGCAAGGCAGGTGGAATTTGGACTGAGGGCCAACGCCGTGACACCCTCGCGGTGATTTCGGAGACACTTGGGCTTGTTCGACGGCGAAGACACATCGTGAATGCAGATCGAATTGTCGGCTGAGGACGCTGTAACAAGGTGGTCGCCACGGGCAGACCAGGCGATGGAGCACATGGCCCCCCGGCCATCGTCGGCGCTCTTGTGCGCTTCCAACAGCTTCATCGTTCGGATCTTCATTCCTGCTTCGCTTGTTAGCTAGGGTTTCAGGAATAATTCCGTCTTCCTCGTGGAAATGGAGGCAAGAAGAAAACTCCAGTAGGGTATGGGATTTGGCGGGAAATTGGGTTCGGAAGGTTTTGGTTTTCGCGGGTTCGGATTCATGGTGCATGTACACCCGGACCCGGTCCATTTGATCGGGTTCAAGTAGGGCCGGACATAACAGGCCTAAACCAGCCGAGGTAGATAAATTAGAAAGGGTTTGGATCGGATCCAAACTAGCAAATCTAGATGGGGCCCATATTAATGTTGGGCTAGAATATAGTAATAAGCCTAAACCATAAACTTGGAGGGAGTTACTTTATTCTACCCAACTCCATATTCAAATAAATTAATTTATTATAGTACAATTAATTTATCAATTAATATCCTATTAATCAATACAATTAGTAATTCTCTAGATGATGATTATAATGATTATGATTAATACTAATAATTATGATTTAATAAAAATAATTATAAATTAATATTAAAATGACTAAATACTTTAATTAAAATTAAAAAAATATTATAACTTATAAATTTTAAAATATAATTAAAGTATATAATTATATTTTTTTTAAAAATAAAAATAAAAAATTATATAAAACAAACGAAAATATAAATAACTGCAATGGGGGAGAGAGTATTAGATACTAAAAATAATGTAATGTAGATATATACTACCAAAATATACTAGATAACAAAGGATACTAGATACTTCTTTTATCATATGAACTTATTTCCATCTAATCCAAAGAAAAGTAGCTAAAATTAATTTTATTTTATTTTATAATAAAAAAATTAGAAAAAAATATTCCCTCCGTCTCAATACAATAGTATTGTTTATCATTTTTATTCGTCTCAAAATAATAGTCTTATTTTCATAAATAACAATATCACCGTAAAACTACCTCTATTTTTTTATTTTTATTGTCACTACTTTTTATATTAATATACTTGTAAGGACAAAAAAGTCTTTTATTTATATTTTTTTACCAACTATAATATTATTTAAATCACGTTCCTGTAATAATTTTTTATTAAAAAAAAACTGAAATAAATTTAAATAACAATTAAATACGAAAAATATGAATAAATTTGGATGAGATATGAAGTACTGTAATGTAATGTTACGCAGATATAAATGGTAATATTGTATTGTATAATCATAATCTAAAGTACTAAATTATCATAACATTGTATTTTTATTAGTAATATCGTGTGAGCAAAGACAAACCATGTAAAGAATAAACAGTATAAAAACGATGACCTGCAAACTGAAATAAAGCAAGAAAGAACTTACAAGTTGCAACAATGGCGAACCGAGTCAAGATCATCTCCAAAGAAACAATCCGGCCGTCGTCTCCGGCGGAGCAGCACATCCGGAAATTTTCGTTTCTCGATCAACTTGCTGTCCCAAACTACATTCCCTTAACATTCTTCTACACAGCTGATCGATCCTGCCAGTTTTCCCCTGCCGATATCATCCTCCGGCTCAAGAAATCCTTGCCCGATGCTCTGACGATGTTCTATCCGATCGCTGGGAGAATTCGAAAAGGCAATCGATTCATCGATTGCAATGACAATGGCGCTGAATTCATCGAAGCTAGGGTTCACAGACAGCTAAGAGACGTTATAGAGAATCCTGATGCGGATGAGCTTAAAGAGTACCTACCTGTGCAGCCAGAGGATCATCATCAACAGGTGGATGGAGCTCTCCTGCTTGTGCAGGCTAATCTCTTCGATTGCGGAGGAATTGCCATGGCGGTTTGCCTGTCGCACAAAGTAGCCGACGGAACTTCGTTGTCGAAGTTTGTGCAAGCTTGGGCGGCGATTAGCCGCGGCGAAGCTGCCGGAGTAGTTGCTCCGAACTTCCATATCCTGGCAGAGCAATTCCCCCCTATAGATCTGCCTGAACCTCATCCGTCGCCGTCAAATGTCATCTCCGGTGAAAAAATCGTGACGAGAAGATTCATCTACAATGAACAGAAATTGGCGTCGCTGAAGGCTGAAATCGCGACGGCGGAAGGATCAACGGTGAAGAATCCGAGCAGAGTGGAGGCTATTTCGGCTTCGATTTGGAGGCATTTCATCGAACGCCATAGGCGCCATGGATGCACGAAGGTCGCGGCGGTTCATTCGGTGAATCTGAGGGCTCGAATGGCGGATTCTCCGCTCCAAGCCTTCGGCAATTGCTACGTGTTAACGCCGGCGTACGTCACCGACGGTGAGCACGAATTGCACCGTCTAGCAGAGCTTCTAAGGAACGCATTCAAAAAAATCGACGGTGAATATGTAGGGGAAATCCAGAGGAGCGGCGGAGGAGAATACCTAACCCTAAGGCAGAGGATAGTGATTATGAAGAAGGAAGGAGCGGCGATGTGCAATTTCAGCAGTTGGTGTGGATTTCCGGTGTACGAGGTGGACTACGGGTGGGGGAAGCCGGCGTGGGTGTGCACGACATTGTTGCCGTTTAAGAACATCGTGATACTGATGAGCAGACCTGAGGGGAGAGGGATCGAGGCGTGGGTTAACATGGTTGAAGACGACGATGGTGGAGACTTGAAAACACTGCAAGCCTAAAGCCTAGCTACTCGCAATGCAATAATAATAATAATAATAATAATAATAATAATGATTAATTAATTTTGAGCTCGCGTGGATGTTTTTCTTTTAATTGAATTTGGATATTTGAATATTGGTTTGAATAATATTCTTTCTGCTCTACTGTGTTCGTGTCCATATTATTGTTTATCTCTATTTCATATCTCATATTATTTTTGTTTATTAAAAATAATTACAACTTTAATTTTATTTTTTAATTTAAAATTTTTTAATTTTAATCTTAATTTATAATTATTTATATTATAATATAATTATTTTAACTAATATATTATTAATTATTTACTAATTATACTTATTTTAAATTTTCGTGTCTATAGTAAACCGGATATGTAATGTGCGACGAAATCTTTGTTGATTCTAAACAAAGTTGGTGAAGGAATTGAAAAAGCCACCTATAGCAAATAGAGCATCATCTTACCACCTTAAGTAGAAAAGTGTCTATAATACACACAATATATAGCTAGCTTGACTGGACCAATCTAAAATAATTTTGTGAATAATGGCTGGACTAATTTGAATATTTTATATTATTAAAATAATTTTGTGAATGATAGTTGATATAAAATTTGATTTGATTGATAATAATAATAATAAAATTCAAGTTAATTCTATAAGTAAAAGAAATGATAAATTCGATTTTACTGTTTCAAGATTCAATCTTTCAGCCAACAAGACCTCCACACAAGTGAGAGCAACCGCAATGGTTGTTCTTTAAAATGTCTCACAAATCCGATGTGTTCAAAAAGTTTTATATCCAAAATAATCAAAATTAAAGAAGAAAGAAAAGAGAGAGAGGAGAGAGAGATGACCCTAGCCTGCAAGAAGTCATGGTCAGATATTTCGATTTTTTTGCCTCATAATTTGTATAATTATTTTTTAGATCCGTTGATGAAAAATCATTAATCTAACCGGGAGACCATAAAAAAGGGAGCCATTGTCGTTGTTCTGTATATGGGGAAGACGAAAAAGGGTAGGGTGTAGGGTAGAGTTTTTCAAATGGTATGTCAATACAGTAATTTTATAAGAAAAATGCTCGGGAATCCGCAGAATGAACACAATCTAAAATTGTATTGTATTCTAAATTTGGTATTAGGTATAATATAATGTACATTATATACTACAAAAAAGATATCGCCGTGAGGTTATGGGTTCAAACCCCCGACGCCTCAGGTCATCTGTCACACATGGTTCGCCTAGTGTGACTTGCATGTCAGGTCTAGTTTGCAAGGTATTAAGTTTGGTCGGAGATTTATCCAGTATGCATTTTCGAATAGCGGCTGCGGATTCCCACGTCATATATAAAAAAAAAATAAATAAATACCCTAAATTTGAGGCGGCTACGACATTATAAAATGTTATCGTACTTTATGTTTTTTTTTATGTTTTTTATTTTTATATAAATACAATGGTTAATTAAGAGAAATAAATTGTTGTTTTGAAGATTAAGTTGTTGCTTTTTTGTTATTTAAGTTGTTTCGTACGTTCAACTGTGTTGAATCTAAAATTTTATGTTCTTAGTTTTGAACTTGCTTTTTTATGTTTAAACTTTGTTTTTTGGGTATTAAATTATTTTGAACTTAAACTTTATTGAACTTAAAATTTTATTTTCTTACTGCTTAAAGTTTGCTAATTTCTAATCAACTATAATCAACACATAAATTGTTCCTACCTAAAATTATAGTGTTGTAACTTTAGTCCTAGATATAATGTTACGTAGATATACTACCAAAATACTCCATCCGTCCACAAACTAATGTCCTACTTTCCTATTTGGGACGTCCAACAACTATTGTCCTATTTACTTTTTTTTAAACACAAATTTTATATTTTTACCCTTCATTCATTTATTCTTTTAATCTCTACCATACACTTAAGGACAAATTTGTCCATTCATAACAAAAAAAACAATCACTTAAAAAAACCGTGCAAATATACTTTAGGACAATTGAAATTGGACGGAGGAAGTAGTATAATGTCATCTAGATATATGCCACCAAATTGATACTCTTTCTATTCCAATTCAATTTTTTATTTTTTTTTTACAATTTTCTTTTACAATTTTCGTCTGTCCCACTCAAAAGTATTCTTTTTATTTTTAAGTAAAATTAATTGTACATTAATACTAAAATATCATTTTAACTTTTATTTAAATTTCAACAATATTATTAAACATACAATTATTTTTTACATAAAATCAAAAAACAAAAATGTAATAATATTTTACACTTACACTGACAACTAAAATACTATTATTTGTTAATGTACTGCAAAATCCAAATATACCCTTTCAAAAGTATAATATAATGTTATCGACTAGGGATAATGTAATATATATATATATATATATATACTACCAAAAGTAAAATATAATGTTATGGACTAGGGATAATGTAATATATATATATATATACTACCAAAAGTATAATATAATATTATGAACTAGGCATAATGTAATATATATAGATACTACAAAAAGTATAATACTCCCTCTGTTTCACAAGGTTATTATTGTTTTTTTCATGTTGATCATTGAATATTAATTATATTATCAATACGTAATACAAATCAAGAAAAAAAAAACAAAAATATATTTATTAGTCTCTTATAATACATATATAATGATATTTTTCGAGTAAATTATTCAAATACAAAAAAAAATTTAATATTAAATATAATGATACAAAAATCAAATGACAACCTTCTTGCGGAACGGAAGGAATACAATGTTATGGACTAGAGATAATTTACTATATATATATATATACTACCAAAAGTATAATATAATGTTATGTTATAATGTTATGTAGATATAAATAATATCATTTTGGTAATATATATCTATATTGCATTATATTTCCTCCGTCTTTTAATAATTTATTCAATTTTTTATTTTGGTCCATCTCTTAACAAAGTATTCATTTTATTTTTTTAGTAATTGTACTTTTTAGTAACGTTAAAAATATCCTTACAATTTACAATATATTATACAAATATCATTATTTTTATATCACACAATAAACTAGATACAAAAAGCGAACGGGTAAATAAATAAGGGCCGGAGGAAGTATTTTGGTTGTATATCTCTACAATAAATACAAAAGGATACTAGTTATAATGTTATATTATAATGTTACTTTGATATGAATACTATAATATTATATTTATTATATTAGTATTGTATAATATTATAATATGTTATAATCTATCTTATAATCTAAGTACTAAATTAGCATATTCCAAAGTTGTAATTTCGTGTAAGCAAAGCCAAACCACGCAAATAATAAACAGTATAAAAACGACGACATGCAAACTAAATTCAAGCAAGAAAGAACTTACAAGTTGCAACAATGGCGAACCGAGTCGAGATCATCTCCAAAGAAATAATCCGGCCGTCGTCTCCAGCGGAGCCGCACATCTGGGAATCGAAATTTTCATTTTTCGATCAAATTGCTGCCCCAATCTACATTCCAATAATATTCTTCTACACAGCTGATCAATCCGACCAGTTTTGCCCCGCTGATTTAATCCTCCGGCTCAAGAAATCCTTGTCCGATGCTCTGACGATGTTCTATCTGATCGCCGGGAGAATTCGAGACGGCAATCGGTTCATCGATTGCAATGACAGTGGCGCCGAATTCATTGAAGCTATGGTTCACAGTCAGTTAAGAGATGTTATAGAAAATCCTGATATGAATGAGCTTAAAGAGTACCTGCCTGTGCAGCCACAGGATCATCCTCAACAGGGGGAAGGAGCTGTCCTGCTTGTGCAGGCTAATCTCTTCGATTGCGGAGGAATTGCCATGGCGGTTTGCCTGTCACACAAAGTAGCCGACGGAACTTCATTGTCGAAGTTTGTGCAAGCTTGGGCGGCTATTAGCCGCGGCGAAGCTGCCGGAGTAGTTGCTCCGAGCTTCCATATCCTGGCGGAGCAATTCCGCCCTATAGATCTGCCTAAACCTGATCTGTCGCCGTCCAAGTTCATCCACCGTGAGAAAATTGTGACGAGAAGATTCGTTTACGATGAACAGAAAGTGGCGTCTTTGAAGGCTGAAATCGCGACGGCGGAAGGATCAACGGTGAAGAATCCGAGCAGAGTGGAGGCTGTTTCGGCTTCGATTTGGAGGCATTTCATCGAACACCATCGCAGCAATGGATGCACGAAGATAGCGGCGTTTCATCCGGTGAATCTGAGGCCTCGAATGGCGGGTTGTCCGCTCCAAGCCTTCGGCAATTGCTGCGTGTTATCGCCGGCGTACGCCGACGGCGACGGAGAGAACAAATTGCACCGTCTAGCAGAGCTTCTGAGGAACTCATTCAGAAAAATCGACGGCGAATATATAGGGGAATTCCAGAGGAGCGGCGGAGGAGAATACCTAACCGAAAGGCAGAGGATGTTGATAATGAAGGAGGAAGGAGCATCGGTGTGCAATTTCAGCAGTTGGTGTGGATTTCCGGTGTACGAGGCGGACTTCGGGTGGGGGAAGCCGGCGTGGGTGTGCACGACGATATTGCCGTTTAAGAACATCGTGGTACTGATGAGCAGAGCAGACGGGAAAGGGATCGAGGCGTGGGTGAACACGCTTGAAGACGACGACGATGGCGACTTGAAAACTCTGGGAGACTAAAAAGCCTACTCGCAATGCAATGCAATAATAATAATAATAATAATAATAATTAATTAATAATAATAATAATAATAATAATATTAATTAATTAATTAATTAATTAATTTTGAGCTCGTGTGATTAAAAAAATGTATAATTAATAAATAATTAAAAAATGTATTAATAAAGATAATTATTGTATAATAGAAATAATTATAAATTAAGATTAAAATTATCCAATAATTTAGGCTAAATTGTATAAAAAGCACATTTGGTTTTACAAAATTGTGCAAAATTCTCATATTTTTAAAACTGCTTCAAACTTCGTATTTCATTAACTTTGCATCTAACTCGGTCATCCTTATCTATCAATTTTTTACTTACTCGCGTTCAAACTACGAATGAATTTTATAATACTTTAGGAGTTTAGAAATAACTATATTTATAACTTTAGGAGTTTAGAAATGAGTATTATGAACTTCATAAACCGATAAATAAGGAGGGCCGATGGGGTTAGATGCAGAGTTCGAGAGAGGTTGATATAATTTTAAAAGCATGGAGAATTTCGTGCAATTCCATGAAACTACGAGTGAATTTTGTGCAATTTAGTCAATAATTCAATCAGAATTAAAAAAAATATATATATATAAATTATAAAATTTAAAATATAATTAAAGTTTATAATAATTTTCTATAAAAAAAATGACAAAAGTGAAAGAAAAAGAGTACTTACTATATACTATGAAAAGAATATGAATACAATAAAACTGAATTGTATTGTAAATTTGGTACTTAGATATAATGTTATGTAGATTATATACTACTAAAAGAATACTAGATTTTATATATTATGAAAATGATAAGAATAGCCTAGGGTTTGTTCGTTTAGAAGAGTTTTATAAATTTTTACTATTTATAAAAAAAAAAATTCAAAAGTTATTCAATCAAAATATTTGCTCTCTCCGTCCCGTCACATATGATCCATTTTTCTTGTTTTACGTCCCACAAAAGATGACTTTTTTTCATTTTTGATAATTTTTTCAATCTTAGACATACTTAACAAATATACTTCAATTTAATTAAACTTTTAACATCTTACACGTAAGATCCACTCAAAACCCCTTTAAATTTTACAAAATTTTATTATCTACAAAATAATATCCATATTGCATATATTTTTTTTAGATATAATCTTAAAATTTTTTAAAATACCAATAATATTATTCATATAAAAAATAATAAACTAATATTATAACTTATTATTAATAATTTACTAATCCACATTACCTAAAAAATCGTGTCCCTAATAAAAAGGGTTCATTACTCGCGGAGGAGGTATTTTTTATTTTTTTATATTATACTAATAATCAATTTTATATTTAAAATATTACATTAACACCCATTTATTGAATTGTCGTAGATTGGGACAACAATTTGATTGAGAAGCAAAAGTTGTTGTTTCTATTATTGAATTGTTGTTTTTGTGATATTTAAATTGTTCTATGTTTAATTAACACATACCCCCTTCTTCACTAAAATTATGTTGTATTGTAACTTTGGTCTCATAAAAATATCTATATTACAGTAGACACGAAAAATTTAGAGAAAATATAATTAATGAATAATTAAAAAATATATTAATGAAAATAATTATTGTGTAATACAAATAATTATAAATTAAAATTAACTAAATATTTAACTAAAATTTCAAAAAAATTAATAATTATAAACTATAAAATTTAAAATGTAACTAAAATGTATAATTATTTTTTTAATAAAAAAAATGAGACAAATTATATAAGAAAGAATAAAATAAAAAAATCGACATTTTATGTAAAACATAAAAAGTATTTAGATATAGAATAATGTTACGCAGGTATATGCAACAAAAATATAATGTTATGTAATTATATACTACCATAATGATATTAGATACTGAAGATAATGTAATGTAGATATATACTAGATAACAAAAGGATAATGTATATAATGATATAGTATGATAATATTCTTTTTATCCCAATTCAAAGTAATATTTTTACTATTTTGTCTGTTCCATTGTCAAAAAGTGTTTTTTTTTTAAAAAAAATAATTATATGCTAATACTATAATATTTTTTAAATTTTTATTTAAATTACAAACATAAAATTACAATTTATATAAAATTAAAAGACAAAAATATTAAAATTTTTTAAATACTTTTATTAACTAATAAAATATTATTATTTTATAATTTAGTACGAAATTACAAAATGTCTATTTCAATTGAGACGAAAGAAATAGTATATATTAGCAAAAGGATATTAGTTACTATAATATTATGTTATAATGCTATGTCTGATGTTTTTTTTTTTCAACAGATATCCGACAAATATTTTTTCAATTTTTTCTTATAATTAATTTTGATATAATAATAATTAATATTCAAATATTACTATTATGATAATATGTTATAATCGATCTTATAATCTAAGTACTAAATTAGCATAACATTGTATTGTAAATTTGTAATATCATTAAGCAAAGACAAACCATGTAAATAATAAACAGTATAAAAACGACGACATGCAAACTAAATTCAAGCAAGAAAGAACTTACATGTTGCAACAATGGCGAACCGAGTCGAGATCATCTCCAAAGAAACAATCCTGCCGTCGTCTCCCGCGGAGCCGCACATCCGGGAATTGAAACTTTCATTTCTCGATCAAATTGCTGTCCCAATCTACACTCCCATAATATACTTCTACACAGATGATCAATCCGACCAATTTTGCCCCACTGACATACTCCTCCGGCTCAAGAAATCCTTGTCCGATGCTCTGACGATATTCTATCCGATCGCGGGGAGAATTCGAGACGGCAATCGATTCATCGATTGCAATGACAATGGCGCCGAATTCATTGAAGCTATGGTTCACAGAAAGCTAGCAGATATTATAGAGAATTGTGATATGGATGAGCTTAGAGAGTACCTGCCTGTGCAGCCACAGGATCATCCTCATCAGGGGGAAGCAACTGTCCTGCTTGTGCAGGCTAACCTCTTCGATTGCGGAGGAATCGCCATGGCGGTTTGCCTGTCGCACAAAGTAGCCGACGGAAATTCGTTGTCGAAATTTGTGCAAGCTTGGGCGGCGATTAGCCGCGGCGAAGCTGCCGGAGTAGTTGCTCCGAACTTCCATGTCCTGGCGGAGCAATTCCGCCCTATAGATCTGCCTGAACCTGATCTGTCGCCGTCCAAGTTCATCTACCGTGAGAAAATTGTGACGAGAAGATTCATTTACGATGATCAGAAATTGGCGTCGTTGAGGGCTGAAATCGCGACGGCGGAAGGATCGAAGGTGAAGGATCCGAGCAGAGTGGAGGCTGTTTCGGCTTCGATTTGGAGGCATTTCATCGAACACCATCGGCGCAATGGATGCAGGACGTTCGCAGCAGTTCATCCGGTGAATCTGAGGCCTCGAATGGCGGATCCTCCGCTCCAAGCCTTCGGCAATTGCTACGTATTATCGCCGGCGTACGTCGCCGACGGTGACGGAGAGCACGAATTGCACCGTCTAGCAGAGCTTCTGAGGAACGCATTCAGAAAAATCGACGGCGAATATATAGGGGAAATCCAGAGGAGCGGCGGAGGAGAATACCAAACCCTAAGGCAGAGCATAGCGATTACGAAGAAGGAAGGAGCATCGGTGTGCAGTTTCAGCAGTTGGTGTGGATTTCCGGTGTACGGGACGGACTTCGGGTGGGGGAAACCGGCGTGGGTGTGCACGACGATATTTCCATTCAAGAACATCGTGATACTGATGAGCAGAGCCGACGGGAAAGGGATCGAGGCGTGGGTTAACATGCTTGAAGACGACGACGATGGCGACTTCAAAACACTGGGAGACTAAAGCCTACTCGCAATGCAATGCAATAATAATAATAATAATATATTTATCTATTTATTTATATTTTAAATTTGAATTTGGATATTTGAAGCTGCGCGTTTTGAGTACCGTTACATTCAAAATTAAAATGGATTGATTTTAATTTCAACGAATTGATTTTTACATGTCTTTTATTTAAATATAAATAATAAAAATTTAAATTGGATGTTATTTTTTTTTAATACTCATAAAATTTATTAAATACAAATATATATTTAATCAATCTGTTCACACGTGTAGATGAATTTATTCTTTTAGTGTGGTACGAGAACTATATTACTATTGAATGGTTAATTTTCATGACTGAATAATATATACCGTAACATGTTTATAATTATATTTTTTAATATTTTTTTATCGTTTGAATCTATGCTTTTTTTTTCCGAGTTGTCATAATAAAAAAAATTATTTTTGTTTTATTTTTAAGTAAAAAATTATTATATTTTTGTATTTTTTATTATATAAAAAAATAATTATTATTTACTTTTATTAAAAAATTTGCCAAATAAATATATATTTGTACGACGGAAACAGTAATATTTACTGAGTATTGATGCATTTAAATGTTGAGTAAAAATTTTTTATTCAAAATGTCCCGAAATTTCCCGCTCTTCGGAGCTATCCTCGGCGTCGAGGAACATGTAAATAAATATAAATTAATGTAATTATTTGTAAATAAAATTTATTTAAAAAATTATTATATATATCTTTTTAAATATAAATATTCTTTATCAGATATTTAAAACCCTTTTCTTTTATAAATTAGTAATTTATAATAAATGACTGTATTTTTCATAATAAGTATATTTTTTTTATAATACAATATTTAAAATATTTAAATATATATTAAATTTATTTTATAACAACATAATTGATTATATTGAATCATACCCCGCCCACCTTCTCCTCCGATGTCCAAAGGCGGATCGAAGATCGACGAGGGCCAGAGGATTCATTCACGAATTAGTTGTTATATTCGTTTGTTGATCGTGTCGTGGTTTGGTGTTCCGCTTTGCTGATACAGTTCTGCAAGGGCCGAGTTGGCGAAACATGGTGCAAACTGAGCCTCCAAACCTCTCAGAAACCGCCGCAATTTCATTCCCTCCGCACCGCCGGCGGCCACTTGTTAGCCGCACTTATCGGACTCTTATTGGAATACTTTTTCACTGCCATTCCGTTCCTCTTCAGCAGCAAACGCAAGGTAGTATTGGTGTGAGAGTATGTTTTTTTGCGTTCATTACAAATTTACAATTAATTCTACATGGGGTTTGAGCAATCACTTTTGGTTTTTCTAGTTGGAAATTAAGGTTTGTGTTTATTTGGACCTCAGTGCAATGTTTGGTTATTAGGAGTTTACTTGACATGATTTCTTGAAAGTTCAAATACATTATGCGATCAGATTTTGGGGGCTTTACCCTTTCGTGGAATCTTTACTTGTTTGTTTTTGCTTGCCTTTGGTGCAGTTGATAGTGGCCATACGGAATCAAGACCAGTGTCTGAAGAAAATCTATCAATCAATGATGATAAAGTGATTTTCACTGATTTATTAGGTCCACCTGCCCATGGCACAGATTCAAGGAATGAATTAGTTCAAGAAATTTCTACTGGCGAACACAAAGATAACTTTGGTCTTCAAGAAGTTAATTGTGATGAACATACAGTAGGATCAAATTTGGATCACATTAACCTAAAACACGATGGGAAGCAGGACATAGCTCCATCAAGTACAAGCAGGGCTGTGGATCTTTTAACAGATGGGAACCAAAGAGGAGATTGTGCTATTCGAAGTGACAAGGAGCAAACTATTGCAAACAGCATGATTGACATTCAGATGGGGGACTTGGGTGCATTGGAGCAGCTTGAAGTGGACAAAGATTTTTCTGTTAGTGATTTTTCTGAAATTTTCGACTCTTGCTTTGACATGGATATGGTTGTTCACAGATCAGATACTGTGTCGGGGAATCAGGAGAATGGTATGGTTTTAGAGGAGGGCACACATAAGAAGTCTGTGCTTGAATTGCAACTAAAGCAGATGGAACTGGAGAAGCTCATTTACAACTCAGGAGTGGTGGAGCTAACTTCTTGTCCAAATACAAATGGTGAAATGGAAGAGGGAGAAATCTCCGATGACTTCATGGCTATTGATGCATCATTTGATACGTTATCTGAAGATGTTGTATTAATGCAAGGAAAAACTGTTGAAATGGAGACCGCTTCACAGGCAGTTCCCGGTAAAGAAGAATTCATTTGTGATGCTGAAGTTCGTGAGGATATGCAGCATGAAATGGCTGTTGCATCACTAGATGGATTAGTGAATAGAGACAATAATTGTACAAGGATGGAAAGCAGAACAGCTGCTGCACATGTACAAGGTAGTTCTGAAAACAATGTTGTTTCTGATGGGGAAGCAGGGACTCGAAGCAGCGGCCCTAGAGTTCCTTGTGTGAAAAATGGAACTCCAAGTGACATAATTCTACAACAGAACGCTGCTGAAAGTCAGTTGTCGGATACCATTGAAATGGTTTGTAACATGTTTCCTGACACTTCTCTATTTTTTCTTGAATTGCTTGGAACCTGTTCTTTAGGTTCATTTCTCATTGGTATCGTACAATGTGAATATTTTCCAGTGCCACACAAACAGTGTTTATACTGGCACAATTTTCATGGTACATGCTATTTAAATAGTTGGTAAAATTTGGCATCCAATTTTTTGCAGAATGGAGATATGAAGAAAAAAAGGAAGAAGGGTCCTTTGACTAAGGAAAAGAGAGCTAAAAAGAAGGTACGTCTACAAAAGAAATTTACTACACTAAATTATCACTTTTAACATGTCTTACTATATCTAGTTCTTACCATTATTTGTGGCCACACAATATTGGTCAGCAGAAAAAAGAGAGAATCAAACGAGCAGAAAAGAACATAAAACTTGGGGTTAAAAGATTAAAGCTGCCTCCAATTACAAAAAAGAAGAAGATAGCGTATTGCCGACATTACCTTCAAGGAAGATGCCGTGAGGTTGTCCGATATCTTGTAACTAAGTTGTTCAGTGTGCTGATTTCTCTTTTAGTTGCTTTATTCTTCTGTAATTTCCCAATAAAGAAGTGAATCATATGATTTCTGAAGAAAAGGTTTTCTAACTTGCTCTGATCATTATTTTGTTTCTACAGGGTGAGAAATGCAAATTCTCGCATGATGCAGTTCCCTTGACAAAGTCTAAGGTATGCTTGAGCAGCTGTACATTTTTTCTGCGTATGTTACTTGACAGATGTATGCAGTTAGTTGTCAAATGTGATAATTTTAAGTGAATGATCTTGATCCAAGCTTTTGAAACGTATCCCTTTTGTTCCCTAATAAACAATTATGGGCTAATAGAAAATTATTTCATAATGTCATTTTATAGGCCATTTGTCCCTTATTCATCCTTGTAATAAACTTTCACCAAATGTCTAACTAGTGTAGCATATTTAATCAATACGTATCTGTAAGTCATGTACTGCATAGTTTCATGGAAATGTCTTGGTTGTCTAACTTTCATCTTGAGTTTCATGGTTTTGTAGTTTCTGACACTGCTTTTGTTATTGCTTGCAGCCATGTGGTCATTATGCCCGTCATTCCTGCATGAAAGGAGATGACTGTCCTTTTGACCATGATCTCTCTAAGTACCCATGCAACAACTATGCTACACAGGGTTTTTGCAGTAGAGGATCTGACTGCTTGTTCTCACATGAGGTAACCATTTTCTTATGTAACTTCTGATTGTTTAATATATGGCCATGAAGTATATCCTTTTACAGCTTTCTTCCCTACATCACAAGTAATTCCGAAAACAATGTCTCAGATACCAGCCAATCAGAATCTCTCTGCAGCACCAAACACCTCCAAACCTGAGTGCACTTCTGTGCAGCGTACTGTGTTGATAAAGGAAGGATCCACAGCATCAAAGCTCCCCATGCCTGCAGTGAAGTTGCCGTCATCACTGGAAAACTCAGACTGTAGCAAGATAGCCAATAAGCATGGCTTGTTTAGTCAGAAACTTGATACTAAATTATTTTCTGCTGAGAACTCCCTGCATCAGAGTATTGGACCGGCCTCAAAAACTACTGGGAAAGTACCCAAAGGAGTAAGCTTCCATTTGAATGAAGAGATCTCATGTTGTGAAAGCAGTGGTATCAAACAAGGCGGATCAACTTTGAAAACAAGTGTTGGTGGTAGTGAAACAGCCAAAGGTTCCATAAGTGCTGATAAGATGAATGAGTTGCCTGAGAGAGCAGTTTTGAAGAAACCAAGGGGATTAAATTTTCTCTCCTTTTCCAAACCACCTGCTGATGGTTCCACTAGTGAGATTATATCGGGTTTACTTTCTAAACACAATATTTTGACAGGGAAATCAGTCATGGAAGATGCCTGTGAAGGTAAAGTGACTGGCTCTTTTTTCGGGAGTAGTGGAACTCTTGAAGATGTCAATTGCCAGACAAACCAGAGTTCTCTACGCATACAGGGTGCGAAGGAAAACATAAATGGAGGTGGGATGTGTGTACAGCAAAACATAAATTTCTCTCCTTTCGACAAGATTCATTCCTATGGTTCAAAGAAGCAAGATACTCTTCTTTCCAGCTTTGGTGGCGCTGCATTGTCATTCATTAAAGAGAGGCAAGGCAAGTCGAGCCAGCTTCCTGAATCCACTGAAATACCAAAATCATCATATTCCTCAAGTAGGACTGAGAGTCAATCTGTTGGTCCGAAAGATGCAGATTTAAGCAGCTCTTTGAAAACATCATTCCTGCCAAATACACCTAGTTTTGCAGTCCGGTCAACATTAGCATTTGCTGCAAAGTTCGAGCCCACAGTTAAAGTTGGTTCATCTTTTGGTAATGTAGGAAGCTAAATGGGTCTCATATTGGTGGGTGTCGTGTATCTTGAAAGTTGGAAAGCCAAATCAATAAAGGTAGGAAGAAGATCACGCACAAGCTCTTCTTGAATATTTATTCCAATTAGGGGAGATAATGAGAACAATTCCAACATCCATTCAATTGAATGCAACAACACACCAGACAGCAGGGAGGGTCATCCCTGCCCTGTTATTCTTAATTAAAAGTTTTTTACAGCAGGGGTATCAATCATGTTTGGTCTGTCTGTCTTGAAATGATAATTGGATTATGTGGTGAATGGGAAGAAAATGAGAGAGAATCATGATGGATGGATGCAACAGGTGCGCTCCAGTAATGCTTTTTTATATGGAAACAAATTCTTTCAATCAACTTATTATTAATGTTATTTTCTTTTTTTCCCCTTAATATATGAGTGAATATTGTTTTGTTATATGATGTTTTCAATATTGTTGGTGGGATGGGGAGAGGGATATTTTGCCTACCCCTACTGTTGCCGTCTGCTGCGGCCGTCTTCTCTCAACTGATCATCTGCGTATAGATTCAATATTGGGTAATTGTTTACTGTTTGCTCATTATTTTTATGTGAAGTTAGGGATCCTTGGTTGGTTTTTTATCTGAGGTGAAATGGGTTTGGAATGCACTTTGGATGGGGAGGGATGAAAAGGGGGATAGTTTGACTAGTTGGTTCCAAGATCCGTCTTATATAAATATATTTTGGTTAAAAGTTTGTGGTAGTAATTATGCATTTCTTCAATCATTTGTGATAACCCTTGCTATTTCTGTAATAATGTATTTCATCATTTTTCTTTATCTGTCAGTGAGAGTGAAGAATATAGTCAGAATGATTCTGTTTCTGTTTCTGTTCATTGATTATTTAGATTGAAAATAATGTATCATTCTCAACATGGAGGTCTACGCCAGAGACATGTAGAATTTTTTATGTAATGGAACATATTATTGAGAGCACACTTCCAGAAGCATTTAGATTTTGGCAACCCAGTGCTGAGGTTAGTATGGAACTCCGTTTATTTTGTATTGGAACTTGCGATTATTTTGTAACAATTTCTCAACAACCCGAAAATGCATCTTCATGTATATGAACGGGGACCTTATGCTTTTGCTAATGGTAGTGCTCAACTGCTACATGATTTTCTAGAAGCTTTATTGTTCTGCATCATCTCATATATCTGAGAAGATTAAAGTATTGACTAGCTTAAGATACTTTTTAGCTACATTTTTTTGCCAAGGTTAGGCATTATAATTCCTTATTTAATTTTGAGCATTCTCAACTGTTAAATCAGCATCTTATTTTGTCTAAATCGATATGATAGGTAAAGTTTAGGCCTTTTGACATTCTTGATAAGCATATGGGAAGTCTTTCGTGCTGCATCTACGCTTGAGCGAGCACCTATTGGCGAATGTAGTACATAGGGTGTGTTTCTTTACCCCAAACTCTAATTTTCTATTATTTGAAGTCTGCGTTTCCCACACAAAACATTCCATCGTACACTATTTTAATATTAAATTCAAATCAAATTTTTTTTAACCCCATAAAAAGAAACACACTCTTAAGAGACATGAATTTTCAGATATGAGAAAGAACTCTTGCATCCAATTGAGCGAGGGTCTTGCGGTGGAGAACTTAACTTGTCCGTGCTCTTCTATTTCAGGTAACAAACCTGACTCTGCAACATTCAGTAATTTCTGTTCAGAAGCTACAATTAGATATTGAAGAGTGAGTTAATAATTCTTTTGGTGCCTTGGAACTTTAATTTAGTTTTGTAGTATTATTGTTGGGAGATCATCAGATCCCTTATGGCTGGTTTCTTCTAAGCAGGGCAATGCTTTAGAGAGCTATAATAATGCTTAATGGAGATGGAGAATTTCAATTATCAAGGCTCTGTATGTGTGTACTTTCACCATAACTGTAAATCTGTAATGCATGCTTCAAACACCATTTGCAGAAAGGTATTTTTATCTACCTGATGTATATTATTCTGCAGAAAAAAATGATGCCCAATGCATGTACGGTCTTGTTCACGACGCCATTGCTGTTCAAGAACATCGTCATACTGATGAGCAGAGCCGACGGGAAAGGGATCGAAGTGTAGGTTAACATGCTTGAAGACGACGACGACTTGAAAACACTGGAAACCAAGTAGTGTGCACAACACCAACACGGCCGTGTTTGGTTTGAAGTCCATATCAGCAGCCAACTGAATTTTATACAACTTTGTATGCATAGCCTAAAAAGCCTATTCATAATAGTTTTGATTTGAATTTTGATTTAGATAGCATTATAATGCAATATTAATATATTTTTATTTTTAACGGTTTTTTTTTTTTTTTTTTGTAACGTTTGAGTGAATAATATGCTTTTCAAATAGTACAAATTAAACACATTTATAGAATAGGAAATTTTAATAAACAATTTCAGTAAAGAGAATAGCACATTTAACTATGATATTATGAAGATTTTAAAATTATTATTTTATTATAAATAAGAAAAGTAAAAAATATAATTAAAAATATTTTTAATGAGAAAAAATTGTTTTTGTCTTATTATATAGTAATTATTAATTTTAATCTCATTATTTATTATTATTTTATCAATCCATCCAAATTAAAACACAGTTATATTGGATATTCATAGACGTAAGTAAGCCAATAGGCCGTCTTATATATAATGACAAAAACGATTTTTGTTCTTTGTAAATTTAGTTAATAATTTGAAAAATAAATAAAAAAATATAGTAATAAAATAATACTCCATCCGTCAGCGGGTCTTTTGCATAGAATTGTACTTATAATGTCATTTTATTAGTATTATAAAAATATTTTAAATTTTTGTACTACGTTTTGATATACTTTCTGTCTAAGATATTTTGGGCTTATTATGGTAGATACAAGAATTTAAAATATATATATATAATCAGTAGATAATTAAAAAGTATATTAGTAAAAAAAATATTATTTAATAAAATTAATTATAAATTAAAATTAAAATAAACAAATAGTTTAATTAAAATTAAAAAATTATAAAAAAATGAAATTAAAATATATAATTATATTTTAAAAAATAGAAAGAACAAATTATATGGACAAACGAAAATAGAAAATTGGAACAAATTATGGAGATGGAGATAACAATAATTAATATTCAAAATTCAAGAAGCAAAAAAGTAAATGAGTTATTAGAGTCAGACTGAAATAATATTATATATTGCTAATAAATATTAAATTTAAAAAATAATTAAAAATTACAGACTAATAAAAATATTAATTATTTTTACATAACTAAATACCATTTTTGTCCGTCCAAAAATAATAGTCTTATTTTCATAAATAACTAAGTGTATCACCATAAAATTACCTCTATTTTTTTATTTTTATTATACAATTGTCACTATTGTTTACATTAATACACGAAGGCAAAAAAAAAAAATCTTTTATCGTATTTTTTATCTACTACCAATATAATATCAATAGTTAAATCTCGTATTCAATTCAATTAAAATTATATTTATGGGACGGAGGGAGTATTTTATATATATAAATATAATAATATACTATAATTAATTACTCTATTTTCGAGAGAAACGAGACGCAGAGTAAAAGAGCGACTTGGATGGGATTGTAATTCAATTTCTTCATCTCAACATTAGGCTACGAACAATCCACAATATACCTACGTGTGCATTACATAGTGAATTTGTAGCGGCCACGTGTACAACAAATATTGAGGTAAATTTAAGGCGAAAAAGAAAATGAGGAATAAAGGTAAATATTATCCTTTTTTATCCTCGAATTTCCGAGTCCAACGATAATTACGAGACAGCCATTTCGCGGCCGGCGAGCTGAATCGCCATGGCGGAGCCGCCGCAGTTTCCCCCAAACAAACGCCCTAAAACCCTAATTTCATCACCCGATCCACCTTCTCCGATGTCCAAAGGCAAATCGAAGATCGACGAGGGGACCTCGCCGCCGAATCACAGGGAAATCGAGGATGAATCGGTGGATTGCTGCGGGATTTGCCTGTCGGAACGCGGAGACGGCGGAGTGAGCAGAGGTTACATCGACAGCTGCAGCCATAACTTCTGCTTCGTCTGTATCATGGAGTGGGCGAAGGTCGAGTCCAGATGCCCCCTCTGCAAGCGCCGCTTCTCCACCATCCGCCGCCCACCCAAGCCTCCTGTATTCGAATCCGAGCGCGTTGTTCATGTTCCCCTTCGCGATCAGGTTGTTGTTTTGTTTCCTATTTCCTCGTTCTGCACAAACTCTTCATTCAATTCTCCATTGAAGGATGCTTAGTTTTTGGCTTCTTATATAAAAATTTTGTTCCGCCATTAGTGAAATTTGACCATGACGAAGTTACATTTGATGTGCATTAAAGAGATTCAGAAACTGCTTTTCATCACAGCTCATCAATTTCTCAGTACACTGCTAGGACTCAGTCTAAATCTCGTATAAATTCACCACACAACAGTATTGGACTATACAAAATCTCATAGTATTAGAAATTGATGATTTAGTAATATTGCAACATCAATTTATTGTCAACAATCTCATAATCTGCCATAAATCAGAACCTACTTCTTGTAAATTGACAGAAACAAGATTAATTCTTCATATTGCTGATATATGTGCCACAAAACAAAAGGGGAACTTCCATTTTATACATACTTGTTAATAGTATCTGTGAAGTTTAAAATTTCACATAAAAAATTCTCTGCTGGTCATCGATTTTCATAGCAAGGAAGGTTAAAATATGAGCTGTGAAAGCATGGGCAGAATTTGAAAAACTAATATTTCAGAGGCATGTAAGATATCTTGATATTCTTGATATTAACTTCCTTGCATTTGACGAGCAAACAAGGCAAGAGGACGAGTTTCATTGTAATTAATGTCTTTCTTATTGCGCCCACGATGCAGGCTCATCATTATTTTGGAAATGTGACGAGTGGGCCTTCGGATCCATATACAGAATCCAAATGTTCAGTTTGTAATGGTGTAGAAGACGAGAGCCTCTTACTCTTGTGTGATCTCTGTGACTGTGCTGCTCATACCTACTGTGTTGGTCTCGGGACAACAGTTCCCGAAGGTGATTGGTTCTGCCAGGACTGCACACTTCTGAAGGACGAGCAATCAAGAATCGAAACAAATGCTGAATCGGGTGATCAAATCAGTTCCAACCCAATCCCAAGACCATCATCACCTGATGCTGAGGTTTCCGTATATGATATCGTGCAAGAACACTACAGTTCTAGTACAACCAGCAACGAAAATGGTAGAGTATGTACAAGAATCGTGGGAATCGGTACAGAAAATCTAATGCCGCCGAATGCCAGAACCCTGCAGCACTGTCGCGATCTCCATGGTCGGATACGTCTAATGCGCCAGAGTTGGAATGGCTTTCGAAATGGTATTTTGCATTTTTCTTCTAGCCCTAGCGACGGTAACATTTCCAGAAAGAAGACGATGCCTCGTGCAAATGAACGCCAATCTTGTCCTGACCAGCAATCGACAGCTCAGTGTACTTCTTCTCAGACAACAAATTCCGGAAGAGCAGAAGAGATCGAAAAGGCTTGGAAGATGATGGACAAAGCAACGTTGCTAAAACAAAGACTAGAAATGTCAACATCAAACCGTGATTCGAAGTTTCCTGTAAGAAAATTACAATCAGTTCAAAAGACTGCACCGAAGAACATTGGAAGCATCAGACAACAGCAGAGTCATTATGATCCTCGAAAAGATTCTTGCAAGCAGCCATCTTCAGTGTCTAGAAAGCGCGGGACTGATGATGTTAGTTCTCGTGAGTGCTCGATAATTGGTCATTCCTCGAAATTCCAAGTACCCGAATCTTCAAACACCATTGTTAAAGGGATCGATCATCCTTCTTCCTCCCACAGCAAGTTAAAGCAACCGATGGAGAAAACAGAGTCGAAGAAAATCAGTGTCGACAATCAGAAGTATTCTGAAGCCAAAAGCGAGATCCAGTCCCTCGTAAAGCTCAACCTGAAACTTCAAACCGAAAAGGAGAAATTAGGTATGCTCGCCGTACCCTTTCGTTGATAATTGAATATTTTTGTTACCATCTAATTACAGAACTACTTATCCGTTGAGCCGAATGCAGAAGTTAATACATTCAAAGAAATCGCGAGGCTTGCGACACATGCAATTCTAGCCGAGTGCGGACTGGAGCACCCGAAGCCCAGGTCGTATTCTGTTCAGGGCTTTTCGTGCTCGCATCGCGATGGAACTCGAGTCCAGAAGGTAAGCCTGATGCCTAATTGTTGCAGAGAATGTTTTTACATATATGTTAAGGAAATGGTTAATACTATTCTGTTGCAGAAGAAGCCAACAACAAAGAGGTAATTCCTTTGTGACTTATAACCATATTTGGTTGGGTGTTGTACTTTATTTTATTAGTGAATTTGAAGTATGAATAGAATGTCATGCAATTCATAATCTATATATGGCTGCTGATTGAGTGATGAATAACTACATTGAGTATAGTGCTGACAGATATTAATCAACCATATATAGTTTGTTTTAATACTGTGTAAATGAAATATTAATTGATACCGTATGATAATAGTCCACACAATAAATATTATTAAATTGAGATTTCACTACATGAGATATATTCATAAGCCATAAGACATTAGGGTGTGTTTGTTCTGGGGTTTGGATTTTGGATTGGGATTTGAATAGTAAAAAATTTGAATTGGAATAGTTGTACGATGTGCTGATATGATGTTTTGAATGTAAAATTAATTTTGAGTATAATATAAAAAATTTTTTTTAAAAAAAATAGGTGTTTTGATTGATATGTTTAGGGTGAATTTTTAGTGAATAAGTACAAATACTCTAAAATCTTTCAAACAAACACAAGGGTTGAAGTATTTTAAAGAACACAACACATGCTTTATATGCTTTGAAATTTTATGTTATATGTGTGTTGACTATATGGAAGCTTTATATTTATTATATAT
This sequence comes from Andrographis paniculata, assembly GCF_009805555.1. NCBI lineage: Eukaryota > Viridiplantae > Streptophyta > Magnoliopsida > Lamiales > Acanthaceae > Andrographis > Andrographis paniculata. The sequence goes on along the minus strand of NW_026137621.1, from coordinate 3,934,914 downwards.
TTTGAAATTACATATTTGATCCAGTATGATTTTTATGTAATAATAACACCAATACATAGTAACATGAAAAGCAAAAATTGTAAAATAAATCATATCATATATATATATATATATATATAACAGCTCAAGGTGGATCTCACATTTCTTTAAAATTTTGCAAAATTTTGCAATCATGTAATTTTAGAATTTTGAGATTTTTTTTTTTTTTAATTTGTTTTTTTTTCTTTTACAGTTTTAAAAAATAGTGGAGATACAGTTTTTACTAAAAATGAAAATACAGTTTATATTTATATAATAGTGGATATATAGTTTTTTACTATTAGTTTTCATGAAAAAGCAAATCTCAAACTCTATGATAGAAACAAATTTTTTTATTAGAGAAGATTGCCACCAGGAAGAGAAGATTTCTTCAAGTAAGTTTCTGAATAATGTTCTTTTCAATTTTTGGGCAGTCTTTTTTATACGGTGTTTTTTTTTTCTTATTTATGGCAGAAGCAATCGAAAGTTTTTTAACCGTGTTTTTTTGTGGGAGCAAATATTTCTACTGGAAAAGATTGCCACCGGGAGCATAAGTTTGTTTTCTTGAAGTAAGTTTTTCAATGAATTTAAATTTTTTAATAGAGTTTTCTTCAATTTTTGCATAATTTTTTTTTTATATGGTTTTTTCTTTAATGGTAGAAACAACCGAAAGTTTATAAACAGTATTTTTTTTTGGAAGCAAAGTATTTCTACTAGAAAAGATTGCCACCGGGTAGCACGGGTCTTTCCGCTAGTAATAAAGAAGACAAGCTCATTGAATCTTTTTTTTTTTTTTTTTTTAAATAAAATAAAATTCTATACAATTTTACTATCTTCTTAAAAAAAATACTCTCTTTGGTCCATTTCAGATGAGTTCTTTAGATTTTGTAGTAAATAAAAAAATAAATAAAGTAAAGGTAAAAGAGTAAAAATAGAAAGAGGACAACGACATTCCAAATAGGACATTAGTTTGTGGACGACATTCCAAAGGGGAATAGTATTTTATTAGTTAGTGGAATTGTGTAATGATATATTTGTAATTTAAGTTATATTATTTTAATATTAATGTTGCAGCTGTTTGGGTACTGATTATTGGTAAATTGGTACATGAAGTATAAACCAATAATTTATAAAGTATCGTCTATACAGCATACGAAGTATATAACAAAAACTATATATATATAAAGACAGCACAAAAAAAAAAAGAAAAAAGACAGCACACAACTGTCAATATATAGTAATATTTGCTAATTTAATTTAAAACGAAAAATAAGTATTTATATGTATATTAGGTGTAATAAGCGCAATTATTATAATGTACTGTACGTCACAATTGGGTGTTGACAAGAACGCGTGTCCTAATCTGAGTGGGGCCACTTAGCAACCCCAACGGCCACCCACGACGCACGTGACTGCTGCTCCTTCCATGTCATTCTCACCAACAATAACAAAACCCAAGCCCTTTCTTTATGTTTCAATAAAGATTCCTCTTATTATTAGTATTTTTTAATTATTAAATTAAATAGAAAATTTTAAATTTTTTTGAAAATAGTAAAAAAATAATTAAATAATTAACGTGATACTTCATAAAGTGAAATAAAAACTTAACATGAATTATTAAAATAATAATACTAAAAATTTAAAAAGTATCTATATAATTATAGATTTGCTTGCGGAAATACCCTATAAATGTCCAATTTTAATTCAAAAATCAAAATAGGGCGTGTTTGATTTAAAATAAAAAACACATAAATTTATTTAATAAACTATGTGATGTTTATCTATTTTATTTATGATATACTCTCTGGGTCCCATATCTATATATTCATTTGCTTTTTGTACGGAATTTTTGAAATGTTAGTATTATATTGGGATAAAGTAGAAACAAAAATAAAAAGACTAAATTAACTCTATTAGTATTGTATGATATAAAGGTAATGATATTTGTGTAATATATTGTAAATTGGAAGAGTATTTGTAATGTTAGATAGATTGTACAGTTACTAAAAAAGAAAATTAATACTTTGTTATGAGACGGACCAAAATGAAAAATGGATAGATTGTTAAGGGACGGAGGGAATAGGATTGTTTTACATGTACGGTAGTTATTATTATTATTTTTATTATTTGAATGTTTTATAACTTCTATAATATGTATATGTTCTTTTTCAAACATTTTTTTACACTTGTATATATTTTTTTATTATTTTTTAAAACACAAAAATATAAGATTATGAAATACATATTTGTATACCTCAAAAGTGTAATAGAATAGCATGACACTAACATGATTTGATTTATTGATATCGAATTATATAAAACAAAATATATATATATATATGTTGAATTAAATATTAATGAAAAAAACAAAAAATACAATTAAATATATCCTAATAAACGCACCATATAATAATTTACAACCAATAGCGGAAGCGGACACATTTGAAGCAGCACGTGACATCCCCCACGAGAACGAGAGTGACCCACCGCCTGTATCCTTTTCAGTCACGTGCTCTCCACGCATTGCCCATAACTTAAGTTTTGTTTAGTTTGTATTTTGATTCAATTTAATTATTATTATTATTATTATTATTATCATTATTCAATTCATATAAATTTTAACAAAAATATATATATTTTTAATTAAATATTATATAATTTAAAACTTAAATAAAATATTAAAAATTCAAATACAAAGTAAAAAAATATATATCTATTAAAAGTGCAACAAAATTCCGGACAGAGGTATTTATTTATTTAAGAAAATAGTTAAGAATTAGGGTTTGTTTATGTACATACTTTTAAAAAATATATATAGTTTTTGTATAATTTTTTTAAAATAATATCATAAATATATTTTTTATTTTACAAAATATCTAGAATACTTATTTTTATATGATTATTAAATTTCTAAAAATTCAAAAATTTTATTTAAAATAAAACATTTTTTTTCTAATATTTAATAATTCCCTGAAATGCACTCAGGTGCAATTATTTACCTATTTATTATTTTGTCACGATTTGTATATTATTAATTATTTATTATAAAATTTCTTTATTTTTAATAAAAATTATTTATATTTTTAACTAAAATATTATATTCAATTAATATCTTATCTTTAAAAAAATTGAAACTTATAAACAATAAAAAATTACTTTTCAAAAATTTTGTGTTTGGTTTAATTAGTTCTCAAATCATCAATAAATATTATATTAAAATATTATTTAAATTAAATTTAAAACAAAATTTAATTTTAAACGTAAATCAAATAAATCATTAAATCTACCAAATTCTTCAACCAATAATTATTTCAATAATCAAATTACCTTTAGCCTATTGAATTTTATGAATTACTGTAATAAAATTTTAATATAATTAAATTATAGTAATAAATTATTGGCGTCGTATTTAAGTTTAAGCACTGACTTTCTTCACCCTCAAGTATTAATAAATAAAAAAATGTTAGTATAAAAAATAAATTAAAACTTGACTTGTAAAATTGGACTGAAAGGAGTTAACGGCGGAAGTTGACGTCGTTTATGGTGACCGTTAGAAGGGACGGAAAATTGGGCCCACCGCACGCGAGCCGGCAAGCTGTATGGCAGGGGATGGGCGCACGTGACCTGCCGCCTTCTTTCCTCGAATTCCTCACGTGCCTCCCATCTGCCCTTTTCTACGTATTACATTTTGGCCCTCAGTCCTTTCTCAATTTCCAATTTTACCCAATTCTTTTTTGTTTCTTTAATGAAAAATATTTAAACAAAAACTACAGAAGATATGCATAAAATAAAAGAAAAACCATAAGCACATAAATATACAATATATATATAATTGAATAATTTTTTAATGTGTATTTAATTAGGTTCTCCATAAATAAATATTAATCAAATCAACATTTCTCAAATTCTATTTGGATTGATTTAAATTTGAATTATTCCTTATTCATTTCCAATATTCAAATAAACCATTTTCTAAGGGAGAAAAGAGAATATTTAGAATAGCTACAAAGTATTGAGATATGATTTAGATATTATATTCTATATTTTAGAAATATGATGTGGATATTATTGACATAGGCTTAGCCTATAAATATTTATATATTATCACTTTAACATGTTTATACATACTTTATAGTAAAATTCCTGGCCTGACAGCGCCGCTCTCAGACGTAGATCATTGTGATCGAATTGGGTTACAAAATTCTTATGTTCTTGTGTCCTTATTTGCCTCATCTTGATTTCCTAAAATTCCCGTAACAAGTGGTATCAGAGCCTGGTTCGTTAGTACCGTAGATTGAGATGAATCAAACATTGGATCGCTGTGGGAATTCCTTGTGACTTGCGAAGGTGCCTTGTGTCGAAAGTTTCCTGGTGGTGTTGGGTCGGTCTCGACTGGTGGGTGAGGCAGCGGGTCCCTTTGTGATAGGCGGTGCAAGGTGGACAGGGAAGGATAAGGGTTTCGGCAAACACAGCGGAATATCGGATGTGCTCTCATATCAAGTGAACCTAAGGTTTGTTTGTGGGAGTCAAGATGGATGAAGTCGAGTAAAAGAAGATTGATAGGAAGACGATGAGTGCGGTTCGACTAACCCTTTGGGAGAATGTCTCGACTGAATTTAGATTGTTAAGATAATCTCAATTCCTCTACATCTATTTTTGGCATAGTGACAAAAACACTTTTCGCTTCTGTGGTCGTTGGCATTCAAAAACAGCAACTCTGGACTTGCTGGTTAAGTCCAATCATGCAGCCCTTGTGTCCCCTCTCGTTGGTGGCTGCTCAAAGACAAATTGGACATTTCGAATTTGTCTTCTTGTGATCAGAACTGATTTGATACAACATCATTCCTTGGTTAGAACAAAGGGAATTTAATGCATGTCATTTCATGGCTGCTGTGGTTGTATGTTTTTCATTGTATTAGAGTTTTGGGAAGTAGAGTGTGCGATCTTAGAGAGAGAGAGAGATTGGGTAGTAAGATAATTATTGTGCTTATCCTCTCAACAACTTCCCTTCCACCTCCATGCATTAAGTAAGTGATTTTCATTGTATTTCTGTTGGAGAAGCTTGGAGATCAAAGGAAGACTGGAGTTCTGATCAGGGGAGCATTCGAACTCTGTGCAGCCCAGCTATGACGGTTGTTAGTACGAGTTTGTAACAACTGAACCTTGAAGGGTAATTAATTCGTAGCGTGGGTTGGTGGAGGTTTGAGTGTTTTGTTATTAATCAGCACTGATTAATGAACACCTCCTGGATTGGTATCCCCCGGATGTAGGATGGTTTATATCCGAACCGGGTAAACAAATAGCATCTCATTTATTGCTTTGAAATACTTTCTTTTACTTCATCGACAAGTGGGTGTCATAACTGTGATATAACTACGCTTCGGGAGGTTGGCCCATTTGGATATGTGTACGAGGATTTATTGGAGTTGCACTCATTTCCATCCCAACATTTGGTATCAGAGCAGTGTTCTCTAAGTTGCTGAGTAGATTCTCTCACAGTTTGCAAAGATGAGTAAAGAAGGTAGATCTACATCGAGACCTCCACTGTTTGATGGAACAAGTTATCGAAGTTGGAAGAACAAAATGGAAGCATTTCTAATGTTACAAGGTGAAGATGTTTCTGAAGCTGTCGAGTCTGCATGGTCTCATCCCACGAAGACCATTCAAAATGAAGATAATATTGTTACTCTTGTGAAGAAACCAAAAAGAGAATGGACTCTCAATGAAAAGGCTGCTGCAATCGCCAACTCGAAAGCCTTATTTTCGATCTTCAATGCTGTTGATGAAACTCAAGCGAAGCTGATATCAAACTGCAAAGTTGCTAAGGAAGCATGGGATATTCTTGAAAATGCATTTGAAGGGTCTGTGCAGGTTCGAGAATCAAAGCTGGACCATGTTGAAACTCTGTTCGAAGCACTAAAGATGAATGAAGATGAAACAATTGCTGTCTATCACAACCGATTCATGGATGTTGTAAATCAAGCTGAAGCTCTTGGTATGCACTTTGAAGAAAAGAGACTGGTGAGAAAAATGCTTAAAAGTCTCACAAAAAATTTTAGGCCAAAGGTGATTATGCTCGATGAACCGCCAAAGCTGAGACACATGACATTGGATGAACTATATGGCACACTGGTAAGCTATGAAATGAACTATCTTGAAGATGAAGCACCCAAAAGTGTGGCTCTGAGTGCTGAAGACTTGGAGATGATTGAGTCTGATGAAGAAATGGCTCTGCTGAGTCGTAAACTTTCTCGAATGATCAGTGAGAAACGAGCTGCCAAGCTAAAGTTTGGGAAGTTTCAAAACAGGAATAGCTATCAGGGAGGAGGTACATCCAGCTCTCAGCGAAAGTATCATGAGCAGAAACCTACTGCATACAGCAAACCGAAAGATAGATTTGATGGTGGATTTAAGAAGAAGTTTGTAGTGTCTGCAAAACCTGAGACGGTTCAAGAACCTACCTGTTATGGATGTGGTGGTGTTGGACATATTAAATCTGAGTGCCCAACAGTTAAGAAAAGGGAGAAAAGGGCATATCAAGCTACCTGGAGTGACAATGAAGATGGTGAATCTGCTGGTGGTGATGAACAGACTGAGAATCATGAAGTTGTTGCATTCATGGCAGATGATGATGATTCCAGTGATGAAAAGACAGAATCCAGTTCTAAAACTACTGATGAGTCAAGAGAACTTGATACTGATGAGTTGATTGAGGCTTATGAGGAAATGGTTGCCGAGCAAAAGAAAGCTGTTGTAAAAAATAAAGAACTTCTGGATACCATTTATCGTTTGGAAGCTCAAAAGGAGAAACTTGAAGATGAACTTGAGAAGTTGACAAAGATCATTGAAGATAAATTTACTGAATCAAAGGAATTGAAGTCGGATAATCTGAAGTTGAAGAATGAAAATGATAGACTTCGGAAAGGAAAGGATAAATTGGATGAAGTCCTCTCAATTGGTAAACCGTTTGGTGATCACAAAGGATTAGGCTTCTGTGAATCCTCTCAAAGTAGACCAACTACATTTGTACGAGGTGGTCTGCTTACTGATGTCAAACTTCCAGAAAAGAAATCAACTCAAGTCTGGAAACAGAATTCAAGAAAGAAAAGAAGCAGAATCAGAAACGAAAACCACAGAGAAACTCAGAGTGAGAAGACAAAGCTGTCACAACCTACTGACTGTAAGTACTGCATGTATCCAGGTCATTCGGCTGTGAAGTGCTTGAAGCTGGCAAAAGATGTTATCAGTGGGAGACGGATTCAATGGCCTACTGAAGAGCTGAAACAGAACATTAAGGTCAAGTTTGTATGGATACCTAAGGAGACTCAGAAACAGCTCGAGTGTAATGTGATCTTGTCAAGTCAAGAGTCTACCAGAGCTGATCGATGGTACTTTGATAGTGGTTGCTCAAGGCACATGACTAATCAAAAGGGAATTCTGAAGAATTTTGTCGAAGACCGAAGTGGAGAAGTCATTTTCGGAGATGGAGCAAAAGGAAAGATCAGTGGCTATGGTATTCTTGAAAGAGAAAGAATTCCAAGGCTATCAAAAGTCTATTTCGTAGAAGGGCTGAGTACGAATCTGATCAGTATAAGTCAACTATGCGATGATGATCTACATGTGAAGTTCACCAAGGATTCATGTGAAGTTTATGACACTGCACAAAAATGTGTGATGACTGGTATTCGTTCGAAGAACAATTGTTACTTACTGGAATATCCTCAAATGGAAGCACTGATATTGAAGGATGATGAATCGATGCTGTGGCACACCAGATTAGGTCATGTGAATCCACAGAATTTGTTGAGGATCAGCAAAATTGGAGCTGTCAGAGGACTACCAAAATTTTCAAAGATTCCAAATACTACTTGTGGTGACTGTGCAAGAGGAAAACAGAAAAGGGCTGTGCATTCCTCTTTGGAACAACGGTTCAGCAGCAACTGTCTGGAGCTGTTACATATGGATCTCATGGGTCCAGTTGATGTTTGCAGTCTTGGAGGAAAGAAGTATATCTTGGTCTGTGTAGATGATTTTTCGAGATATACTTGGGTCGATTTCTTACGTGAGAAAAGTGATGCGTTTGATGTTTTTGAGAAGCTGGGTACGAGACTCATGAATGAGAAGAAATCAAAGATTAACAGATTGAGAACAGATCATGGAAAGGAATTTGAAAATCAAAGATTTGCTGGATTTTGCAATGGATTGGGAATCAGGCATGAATTCTCTGCTCCAAAGACTCCACAACAAAACGGAGTAGTGGAAAGGAAGAATCGAACGTTACAAGAGATGGCTAGATCGATTATGCATGCAAAGGGAGTAGCCAAATATCTATGGGCTGAAGCTGTCAACACAGCTTGCTATGTGATTAATCGAGTTTATCTCAGATCTCACACAGAGAAGACAGCCTATGAAATCTGGACAGGGAAGAAACCAAATGTTTCTTACTTTCATACCTTTGGATGTAAGTGCTATATAATGAAGGACAGAGATCAACTTCATAAGTTTGATACTCGATCAGATGAAGGCATATTCTTGGGATACTCACTGAACTCGAGAGCTTACAGAGTATTCAACAACCGTACCAAGAAAGTGATGGAATCCATGAATGTGATATTCGATGATACCATCTCAGAGAAGAAATCTATTCACTCAAATGATGATGATGATGAAACTGTACCAGATGTTAAAGTGACTCAGAATCCTTCAGAGGTTCAAGTCATTCCTCAGTCCCAAGATGTTCTGCCACAGACTGGTGACAACATTCCTGCAGAAAGTTCTGTAAGATTCGATTGGTCAGAACCTGAGTGCTCAACGGATGTAACAACAACCAATCAACAACCTGCTGAAACTGAATCAGATGCTGAAGTGAGGAGACATGGTTCAAGAGTTTCACACAATCATCCAATTGACGCAGTTATTGGTGATCCAATGGGTGGTCGACTGACTCGAGGGAAACAGATTGATTTCAAGAATTTGTCTGGGATGAACTGTTTTATTTCTACAGTTGAGCCAAAGACAGTAGACGATGCCCTCAAGGATGAATACTGGATCAATGCAATGCAGGATGAGTTGAACCAGTTCACAAGAAACCGAGTATGGTATCTGGTTGAAAGACCAACTGATGTGAATGTCATTGGAACTAAGTGGATCTTCAAGAACAAATCTGATGAAAAAGGGAATGTTACCAGAAATAAGGCGAGATTAGTTGCACAAGGGTACACACAAATTGAAGGGGTTGATTATGATGAAACATTCGCTCCTGTTGCTCGTATTGAAGCAGTGAGATTGCTGGTGTCTGTTGCATGTTCCTTGGGTTTTACTCTCTACCAGATGGACGTCAAGACAGCATTTTTGAATGGATGGATTAAAGAAGAGATCTATGTAGAACAACCAAAAGGATTTGTGGATCCTTTCCATCCAGACCATGTCTACAGGTTACGAAAAGCCTTGTATGGATTAAAGCAAGCACCTAGAGCATGGTATGAAAGATTGTCAAATTATCTGCTGGAGAAAGAATACGTTCGAGGATCAACTGATAAGACAATGTTTATCAAGTTGAAGGGAAAAGATTTGATGATTGCACAGGTGTATGTTGATGATATTGTGTTTGGGTCGACTGCAGAATCCTTGAAGAATGAATTTGTGAAATTCATGGAAGCCGAATTTGAAATGAGCATGATCGGTCAGCTTAATTACTTTCTCGGATTGCAGGTTAAACAACATGCAGATGGTATCTTTCTGAGTCAAACCAAGTATGCTCAGAACATGGTGGAGAAGTTTGGACTTCAAGATTCAAAAGGAGTCAGAACTCCTTTGGGACAACAAGAAAAGTTGTCGAAAGATGATGGTGGAAAAACAGTTGATCAGAAACTCTATAGAAGCATAATTGGAAGCCTTCTCTACCTGACTGCAAGTCGTCCAGACATCTCCTTCAGTGTTGGTGTATGTGCAAGATTTCAATCTGCTCCTAAGGAATCACATCTTAAGGCAGCAAAGAGAATTCTCAGATATGTCAAAGGAACGACAGAACTAGGATTGTGGTATTCCAACAGGTCTGGTCTTGATCTTATCGGATTCACAGATTCAGATTGGGCTGGCTGTTGTGATGACAGGAAGAGCACAACTGGTGGATGCTTTTATATTGGAGATAACATTGTTAGCTGGAGTTCGAAGAAGCAAAATTCCATTGCCTTATCGACTGCCGAAGCTGAATATATAGCTGCTGGAAGTTGCTGTGCTCAGTTGTTGTGGATTCGACAAATGCTACATGATTATGGTATTGCTCAAGACTCATTCACCCTGTTTTGTGACAATACTAGCGCCATCAATATCTCCAAGAATCCCGTTCAACATGGAAGAACAAAGCACATCGACATACGGTACCATTTTATACGAGACTTGGTGGAAAATGGAGTATGTGATTTAAAGCACATTGGAACAAATGATCAAAAGGCTGATATTCTCACAAAGGCTCTAGATGCTGATCGATTCGAAAAACTACGAAGGGATTTGGGTATGTGCTCAAGTCCTCCTTGATGATGCATGCTTAAATAAATAAATAAACATCTCCATTTTGTTTGGGAGAAAATTGGAGATTAAAAATAGTCTTCTGAAAATATCAAAAAGAAGAAGGATCATTTTGCGAAAAGAGAAAATCTGCACCAAGGATATTATCGGTATTTGGAGAAGGGTTTTAATTTTAAAACCCAAAAAGAGATGATTTGACGGCTCTGCGTCACTGCTCTGGCTGTCATCACAGCCTTATAGGAAGTGGTGTTTCAGAGGACATTGAATACATAACTCGAACAGGTCACTCGTCTTCCTCATTTCGCGTGATTTCATATTTCGCTGAGTACAGTGGTGAGGGTTATCCTTACTCTTCTTCCTACAATTTTTCTCTTGGAGAGAACAATGGTGCGAACTCGCTTTGGAAAGGAAACAGGGTCAGGAAGTACAGTTGCTCGAGGACGTGGTCGTGGAAGAAACAGAGGTCGTGGGCGCCGTGGTGGGCGAATCAGTTCTTCTCCACCTCCCAGCGAACCAGTTAGTGAGATTCCAACTCAACCTGAAGCGAGCGAGGAAGTTCAGGCTGTGGTCACTAACAGTGTGACTCCGCCCTCTCCTAGGGATCACATTGCTGATGCTGAGGAACTTGTGCAGAAAATCCTTGATGAAACACAAAATGATAGTCCTGAGGATGATATTCCGGGAGATCAAGCGACTGATCATGCTGAAAAAGAGGACGATGGGAAGGAACAAGAGGTTGGTGAAGCTGATCCCAGAAATGTTGAGGAAGACACCATGATACACTCCGAGGGAGCCCCTGAATCTGAACAACAGAGGATCAAAAAGGGTACTTCACCCCTTCATCCTGAGGAACCAGCGGTTACTCATGAAGGTGCAACTGCTGAACTCTCTTTGTCTCTTTCTGATGAAAGTCTCAACACAATCATAGATAGAACTGTTGACAAACTTTTTTCTGAACGAATGGAGCATGAAAATGCTGTGGTGATGCCTGCACCGGTGGAACCAGAAACCAAGTCTGACGACTCGGACAATGCCCCTCTTGCCACTCTGAGAAAACGCCACTCTGGAAAACAAAAGAAGAAAAGGAAGATTTCTGATGACTTCTCTGGTCCTTCAAAGAAAAGAAAGAAGGTAGTGATTGCCAAGATGAAACTGAAGCAAAAGAAGTCAAAATCTCGAAAAAGGAAAGCTACACTTCCCCCAGTCTCGGCTGAACAAGCAATGGACATTACACATTTCGACGATGGAGCAGAGTTGTTCGAATACGATATCTTAGCCAATCGGAAATTCGTTCCTGAGGCTCGATTTACCGATCCCCTACACAAAGATGTTGGCTTCCTCGCTTTCTTGAGGATGAAAGGATTGCGACGTTGGGCAGTTTGTCTCAAATCCTATTGCCCGAAGCTTGTCCGGGAGTTCTATGCCAATCTCACACGAGACGTACTGGAAGAGGAAAGTCCTTGGTTCCACAGGGCTTATGTACGGGGAAAGATGATTGAACTCAGTCCTCAAGTAATCAACAAGTTACTACATCTTCCGTCTGATAATCCTGAAGTGTATCCGTCTACCTTGATCAAAGAATCCCGAAGAGAAGTGGCACTTCGACTATCTGCATGGAAATCAGATGACTTTGGACGAGCTGGCCTGGGTGCAACTGAACTGACTATGAAATATCAGTGTCTGTTTCGATTTTGTGCAATGAATGTTTTTCCCACCAGTAATGGGACTAACATTGGATATGAGATGGGTAAGCTACTTCTCTGCATTGACAAACTTTGTGCTGACATCAATTTCGGCTTTGTTGTCATCTCCAGAATGATGAAGTATGCCCGCGGCAAGTCATTTGACAAAACGAACCTCCCATATCCAGCCCTCATTACACTGTTACTGAAGCAGAATGGGATCCTTCCTGATCCCACTGAAGATTCCATTCAAACAACATTTTTCAAGCCTAGGTCGAACTTGCACAAGCTTTTCAACGACTTTAAGGAACCTCTCCCAGCCGATCCGTCCGGTCAGCTCTTGGAAGCCCGAAGGATACTTCTTGAAGTTTTGCAGGAACAAGCTTCTATTCACTCCACCTTAGCTGAACATAGGAAGAAAATCATTCGTGCTCTACATCTTCATCCTCGGTTTGCCTCCGGTCCGGATGAGGAGGAGGAAATCCCTGACTTCCTATAAGCATCCCAGCCTTTTTTTGGCATCTGTCCACGCACGGGGGAGAGATGCAGGAGAGAGGGGGGATTGCTGCTGCATTACTGGAAGGAATGGGATCATCGGATCATCAAGAAAGGGGGAGCTCTGTTTGAACTGTGTTTGTAGCATCACTGTGTCATGACTTCTTCACTACCTGTTGCTGTTTTAGACTCTTGTTTTGCTGATCTTGGACTTTAATTTCTGTAAAGGCTGCATGTAGCCTTCTTTGGATTGATGGCATGTAAACCTAACCTTAACTTGCTCTTAATTTGGGTTAATCTACATGTGTGGGAGATTATCTCCTGCATTGTGTGTGTGGTCACATATGCCAAAAAGGGGGAGATTGTTAAGATAATCTCAATTCCTCTACATCTATTTTTGGCATAGTGACAAAAACACTTTTCGCTTCTGTGGTCGTTGGCATTCAAAAACAGCAACTCTGGACTTGCTGGTTAAGTCCAACCATGCAGCCCTTGTGTCCCCTCTCGTTGGTGGCTGCTCAAAGACAAATTGGACATTTCGAATTTGTCTTCTTGTGATCAGAACTGATTTGATACAACATCATTCCTTGGTTAGAACAAAGGGAATTTAATGCATGTCATTTCATGGCTGCTGTGGTTGTATGTTTTTCATTGTATTAGAGTTTTGGGAAGTAGAGTGTGCGATCTTAGAGAGAGAGAGAGATTGGGTAGTAAGATAATTATTGTGCTTATCCTCTCAACAACTTCCCTTCCACCTCCATGCATTAAGTAAGTGATTTTCATTGTATTTCTGTTGGAGAAGCTTGGAGATCAAAGGAAGACTGGAGTTCTGATCAGGGGAGCATTCGAACTCTGTGCAGCCCAGCTATGACGGTTGTTAGTACGAGTTTGTAACAACTGAACCTTGAAGGGTAATTAATTCGTAGCGTGGGTTGGTGGAGGTTTGAGTGTTTTGTTATTAATCAGCACTGATTAATGAACACCTCCTGGATTGGTATCCCCCGGATGTAGGATGGTTTATATCCGAACCGGGTAAACAAATAGCATCTCATTTATTGCTTTGAAATACTTTCTTTTACTTCATCGACAAGTGGGTGTCATAACTGTGATATAACTACGCTTCGGGAGGTTGGCCCATTTGGATATGTGTACGAGGATTTATTGGAGTTGCACTCATTTCCATCCCAACAGATCTTAGGCAAAGGGAAAGGGTGAAGATCAAGAATGACCAAAGTTGAAGCCGAAGAACAAGGACAGAGAAGATGCAATAGTATGTTGGAACTGCAAGGAGCACTTGAAACGAGAGTGCGGGGCGCCAAAGAAGGATCAGGGTTCGGCAAATACAGCGGAGGAGATATTCGATGCGCTGATTCTGAGCATCAGCAGTTCAATGGAGTTATGGATTTTGGTCTCAAGAACGTCATTCCACTCATGCAGTGATTCGGGAATCATGAAATCCTATACCGCAGGTAGTTTTGGTATTGTTTATCTTGCAGATGATGAGACACTTAAAATTGTAGGTAAATGAATGATTCGAATCAGAACACCGAATGATGGGGAGTGGAGACTGAATGACGTGAGACATGTCCCAAGTCTAGAACGGAATCTGATTTCCGTGGGACAATTGGATGATGTAGGTTACTCGACAGTTTTTGAAACTAAGTCGTGGAAAGTAACTCAAGGATCTATTGTAGTGGCCCGTGGGAGAAGAGATGAAACTCTCTACATGACGAAAAGCATGCAAGACAGAATCAGTTCCGTGGCCATAAATAATGACACAAATTTATGGCATTCTCGTCTCAGACACATGAGCGAGAAAGGAATAGGGGAGCTCATTTCAAAGGGAAGATTGTCAGGTCTCAAGTCCGTCGATATTGGAATATGCGAGGATTGTATCTTTGGGAAGTAACGAAAAGTGACATTCTCAAAGGGTGGGAGAGACCTGGAAAAGGAAAAATTGGAGTTGGTTTATACGGACCTGCAGGAACCAGCTTTTGTATCGACCATAGGAGGCTCACAGTACTACACTGCAGTTATTGACGATGTTACAAGGGAGGTGTGGGTATATTTCCTTATGGGTAAATATGATGCTTTTGATACCTTTAGGAGGTGGAAAACACGTGCAGTGGGAGTAATGAACCGATTTATGAGCAATCCTGAAAGACAATCTAAGGTGGTGACCTTAGATGAATTGAGGTTGTGTTCAACCTCAAGTGACCTCGATGAGTGAAGAAGGAGGCTTGGCGCTGTCATTGTCGATGAAGTAAAATGTTGAAGTGGAAGATGAAATCAGTCTTCAAGTGAGAGATTGTCGGGATATGAAGCCTGATTATATCATAAAATTTAGGAATATGATTTAGATATTATATTCTAGATTTTAGAGATATGATTTAAGATATTATTGGCATAAGTTTAGCCTATAAATATATATGTATTCTCACTTTAACATATATCTGCGTACTTTATAGTAAAATTTCTGGCTTGACAGCGCCCCAGACGTAGATCATCATGATCGAACTGAATTACCAAATTCTTGTGTTATTGTGTCATTGTTTGTCTCTTCTTGATTTTCTGAAATTTCCTTAAGACAAACAATATTTATTTATTTAGTAAGTATAATATTATAGTATTAATAAATTATTTATCATTTCACATAAAAACATCACATTATTCAAGTTTTACACACGCGAACAGAGGGAATACTATTATCTCTATTATCTACTTGTGTTTTCAAACATTGGCTTGTTTACTTTGTGTATTTTTTCATTTTTTTTCCTTAAAAGTTTTTACTACTAATATGTCAAAAATCTTTCATAATTATTGCATACAATGATTATTTTATTTAAAAAGTATCGAAATAATAATTTAAGAATAAAGCAAACAAATCTATGATATCTTTGCATTATTTAAAGTATTTTTATTAAAAATAATACTCCCTCCGTTAAAACAATATATATATATTTATCAGCGCGGAGTTTAAAAAATAATAGTATTTTAATTATAGTGAGTAGGTAAAAATAGTATAATGATATTTTTGTTCTTATTTTTTGGTATAAAAGTAATGATGTGATGTAAAATAAGGGTATTTGTGGAAAAAAGTAAAGTATTTAATGAAATTGTTACTTTGTAATTGGACGTCCCAAAACAGAAATATGTATATTTTGTATCTGGACGGAGAGAGTACATCATACTATCCTATATTTTAAATTTAAAATGTCACATTCGATGCATACTTTATATATATATATATATATAAATTATTATCTAAAATATAAAACTGTGTGTTGTTTTAGGCCTGTTCTGAGAAATTTTGATTTCAGTTTTCTATTTAAATTATGTTCGATGAGATATTTTGTAGAAAAAAATATATATTTTTTTCGAAAAATACATAATTCAAATATTATAATTTAAAATATTGTGTAGAAAGAAACACAGTGCGGTTGTGTGTTGTTTGTTATCATGTCACTACAAAAAAATAGTATATTTGTAACGGAATTCCGTCCCTAAAGATCACGTGGCTAACGTAATTTCATCATTAAATCTGTCTCTAATATCATTAGTACCGAAAAAAGTGGATTTAAAAACAAAAAAATCTCGTTACAAAAATAATATTTTCTTATAGTGTGTATTGTGAGATCATAACTTACTACTATCATGTATTAACAGATATTGTTTTGTACTGAGATCAATCATACTATATATGTTTTGTGACCAATTGTTATCTTTTCTCAATTCATATTATGTATTTTTCATTATTGTAGCATATATTTTACACCATTAATTTATACCTTACGTGCTATCAGTTTATATTTAAGTTATCATCGTGGTTGTTAGTCTTAATTGGCATTGTATCCATTGTCTATATTTAAATATTAATTTAATACTTCATTCGTCTCATATCTATTTATTCATTTATTTTTTGCACAAATTTTTAAAAATATTAGTATTATATTAGAATATAATAAAAATAAATGTAAAAAAGATTAAAATAACCTTATTACTATTGTATGGTATAAATGTAATGACATTTGTGTAATATATTGTAAATTGGAAGGGTATTTGTAACGTTAGATAGATTACAGTTACTTAAAAAAAATAGATGCTTTGTTATGGAATAGACCAAAATAGAAAAATAAATAGATTGCAAAGAGACGGATGAAGTATAATATTTTTATTAAAAAAAATTAAAAAATATATACTCCCTCAGTGCCGCAAGAAGGATATAATTTTTTTGTTCGTCCTAAAACAAATGTATCATTTCATAATTTAATAATTGTACTACTTATTAACATAATAAATACTCTTATTTATAATTTAAAATATATTACACAAATACCATTATTTTTATATTACAATAATATTTTTGTCTTTTTTACTATAAACTAATATAATATTAATATTAAAAATATTTACGTGTAAAAAGTAAATGGTACTCTTGTTGCGAGAATGATTTAGTAGCAAAATTAGAAAAGAATAATCCTAATAAATACTTTAAGACATGGAGGCAAACAAACAAAATAGTAATAGCAGTAGTTGTATGTTAATTGTGTAATTAAATGTCCTGACATCCTACAAAAACCTTTGAAAATAACTAATGTCTTGTTTGTGTTTCACATCTATTTTGTCATCATCTAATTTTTTAATTGGAGGTACGTGTCCAAATATTTGCGCAGAGCCAAACACGCCCTTACCCCACATCATTGTGTTGACTTTTTATATTATTATGACAAATAAATAATGTCCTATTTTATTTTAGAAAATAGTGAATTTAATAAATGTGTTTTTTCACTATATATTTTTTTTAAAATTATACTCCCTTCGTCCCATATAATCTGTCCATATTTTCTATTTTCGTCCGCCCCGTAATTTGTCTTTTTTATTTTTGGAAATATAATTATGCATTTTAATCGCATTTTAAATTTTAAATTTTATAATTTTTTTAATTTTAATTAAACTATTTACTTATCTTAATCTTAATTTATAATTATTTTTACTAAATAATAATTATTTTTATTAATACACTTCTTAATTACTTACTAATTATATTTTACCTAAATTCTCGTGTCTACAGTAATACACCCATATTACATGAAACGGAGGGAGTAGTATTTTATTAGTCTTAATATGGTGTCACACAAAATTTTCTTCGATGAAATAGTGGGTCGATCTAAAAAAAAAACTTTAGACAATCGAATAGGATGCAGATTAAATTTGAGTTGAAATTTGAATAATAAAAATATTATATTATTTAAATTTTGTATTTTTTTTTCAAAAATAATTTTATAAAATATTTCTTTATACAATATTTTAATATTAAACTCAAATCAAAATTTTGCAAATAAAAAAAAAAAAAAAATCCAAATCCGAGTAAACATCAAAAAATCGTCAATCTTAATAGAAAAAATTGTCATTTTAAACTATAGTACGCGGGATCTAAGTGCGATGAAATGACAATAATACCCCCAGTCAAGCATATAATTTTGTGGGGACCACCTGCCCCGCGAACATTAGTTGGCCACATGAGACGGGAGGCGGGGTCTGCGATATATATATACTTTATAAATATATATATATATATATTTTTTTTTTTTTTTTAATTTTTTTAATCACGTGACTTTGCCCGTCTTGCACGGACCAATTGCCACGTGTCCCTCGACAAATGATTAATTGGGAGAGTAATGTTAATGTTATCCTAATCCAAGAAGATGCCTCAAGTTTATTTTATTTTTTCTTAATTAATTATTTAATAATGAATAATTATTAACTGATCCCTAGGCTGATCCCTTCGGCCAGAGAATGTCAAGCATCTCTTTTTCAAAAATTAATTAATTATTGATTATTTTAATTCATTTAAATATATTTATTTTCTAACTTAGAGTTACTTGCACATTACAAACAATCTTTGTAGGGATTTGATCAGGTTGTTTGAATGAAATCAAGGCCAAGGATCTATGTTGAATGCCTTAAGAAAATTAATATTAATTTGTATCATTAATTTATATTATTATTATAATTATTTTTAGACCGTCAGTACATATGTTAAATAAAATATTCAGCATCTGATCTGCACCGTGAAATCAATCACTATTGTTCTGAAAATACGTAAAATATAGAGGGTCGGATCAATATATGATTTGAACATATATAACATATATTGCTCTTTATATTATACTTTATTTTTATATATTTTATGTATTAGATTTAATTATAGTATATATTATATATACTATTTATATTATAATATCATTTTTATTATTTTGTTGATCAGATCAAATTAGCATAGTACTGATTATTTATAAAGAAAGTAGCATATGAGAGTATTATATACTTCATTTGTCCCATAACTAAGTATTCATTTACTTTTTGCATATTGATATTTGAATATTAATAATTATATCAAAATGTATTACAAATCAATGAAAAATTGCAAAAATATTTCTATTAGTGTCTTATAATACTAATATAATGATATTTGTATAAAAAAATATACAAATATTAAGATATTTTTAACGTTAAGTATAATGACGCAAAAGGTAAATGTATACCTTATTATAGGATGGAGAGAGTATTAGATAACAAACCTTAATATAATTTATAATACATATTTCGTTAGCATATTATAGAATTTCAATTTTATTACAATAAACAAATTATACAACACAATATATAACTTATACAACAAATTCTAATACTCCATATCTCCATTGAAAGATTGTCGTTTACTTTTTACACATAAAATTTTGAATATTAGTATTATATTGAATTGTAGTAAAAAAGACAAATACCTCTATCAGTTTTAATGTAATATAAAAGTAACAAAAATTTATATATTATATTGCAATTTGAAAAAGTATTTATTATATTAGGTAAGTAGTACAATATATTAAATTAGATCATGATAACTTTGTTTTAAGACGAACATAAATAAAAAATAAAAAATAAAAAAATAACAACTTTTTAATGAGACTGGAGGAGTACAATATGTTATACCTCAGAGTTGGATCACTGTTAGGTCAACTCTCGTGTGTCAAATAGATTAAGTAAATTGAATAAATTATTCCTATTGAACTTTGACACATTTCAAATTCAACTCAAATTCTCTATGAATCATTACAATATCAAGATTCAAAGATATTTTTCATATACTTTTGAAATATATATATATATATATTCAATATATAAATATGCTTGTTTGATTCATTTATATTATTCAATTTTGTGGATTTTGCATTTGTTTTCAATATGTTTTTTACTCAATTCAATGCAAATTTATATTGATTTGAGAAATGCATCCAGTGATTTATTTTTAGGGTGTGTTCTTTATTAAATTTTATCAAGTTTTTATTTATTCACTAATTATTATTTTTTTAAAAAAATATTAAATTAAATATTTATTTTTTATTTTTTATATTATTCTAAAATTAATTTTAAAAACACCTATTTATATCACATCATACGTCAATTTCAATTTAAATTTTTTACTATATATTCTAACCAATAATAAGGAATTATGTTTTATAAGGAATTATAAGGAATTATGTTTTATGCATTTGAATTGTTCACTTTTTATTATATATATATATATATAGTTGTTGACTTTTATTAAATTGTACAATATGTATTTGTTAGGTAATACTCTCTTTCTCTCGTAACAAATGATCTATTTTTTTTTTGTACATCCCACAAAAGATTATTCATTTCCATTTTTGGTAACTTTATCAATCTTAAACATACTTAAAAAATATAAATCAATTTAATTAAACTTGTAACATTTTACACACCCACTCAAAACCCCTTTATTTCTACCCATCTCCTCAATTAACATAATTTTTTTTATCTATATATAAAACTTCTCACTTTTTATAAAACTAATTTATGATAATGATAAATAAATAACTAATTATTAATAATTTACTAGTTTACACTATCTAAAAAACTATGTCCCTAATAAAAAAATTAATCCCTCGCGGGACGGAGGGAGTATTTTTTAGGAATAGTGTGTTTTTGTCTTAAAAAAACACACTTTATTTTGATGGTATGTTTGTAAGTTTGTTGATCAAGTCGAACATCTCGGCTCAAGCTTGTTTTGTTATACATACATTTTAAATTAAACTCGAGCTTTATAACCTTTATTAAGAATATAATAAAGGCTTGACTCAACGATCTTTAGAGTGTTTTGTTTTGAGGATTAGATTTTAAATACACTGTTCATCCCATTTTTTTTCCCAAAAAATATCAAATCAAACACTTATTTTTCAATTTTTATGTTATACTAAAAGTCAATTTTACATTCAAAACATCACATCAACACCTATTTATATTACATTATACAATTATTTAAATTTAAAATTTTTACTATTCAAATCTCAACTCAAAATCCAAACCCCCAAACGAACACACAAGTATATATATGAACATACATAATTTTAAATTTAAACTTAACTCATTATTATAATTACTTAGTTAATCTTTCAATTGCATAGCTTAACTTAACATAATATATATATATATATAGGAGAAGGATCATACGCTGGAATTCTAATTTCAGTGTGCTGAATTGCTTAAAACCTAATTACTCTAATTTATATAATTAAATAATATAATTAATATAATTATATATAATATATTATAAAGTTCAATATGGGTGCTGAATTTTGAATTAAAAAATTCAGCACCCAATCTATGCCGATATATATATATACTAAATTAAAAACAAATAATCCATGCGGATATATATATATATATATACTAAATTAAAAACAAATATGGTTTTCAATTTGACTCAACTCAGACTATAGTTATAATTACAAAATTGTTGTAAATACATATGTTCTATAATATTGTGTGCTTTTCCTCTCCGTAGCCTAATTTTTAATAGGTTGAAAAAATAAAAAAAAAATAATAATAAATTAATTTTAAATGTAATATTTTTTAAAAATATGTTATAAATAATAGTATCAAAACGTTTTAAAATGTAGGTAAATAGAACAATGAAATGAATTTTTAAATTTTATAATTAAAATAACTTTTGATTTATTCTTTGATATGTTTTATAAGTTAATTTAAAAGAGGATATAAAAGAATAAAAAATTAATAAATAAAACAGACAAAAATTTAATTGAAAACAGATTATTATTTTTATTATTAGTATTATTATTTACTATATAGCTTTACCGTTTACTATGAAATATATCTTGATTTGTATTTTGAATTATTTATTTATTTTTATTTAAATAATGTTTAATTAATATTTAATACTTCTTTTGTTCCGTGTGTAAACTAATAAATTATTAATAATAAATTATAATATTAGTTTATTTTTTTTTATATGAAATAATATTATTGGTATTTTAAAATTTTTAAAGATTATATTTCGAAAAAATATATGCAATATTGATATCATTTTGTAAATAATAAAATTTTATATAATACAAATAAATAAAAAATTATGTTAATTGAGGATAGAAATAGAAATAAAGGGGTTTTGAGTGGATCCTACGGGTAAGATGTTAGAAGTTTAATTATATTGATTTATATTTGTTAAATATGTTTAAAATTGATAAAGTTATCAAAAATGGAAAGGGGTCATGGGTCATCTTTTGTGGGACGTATTAAAAAGAAAAATGAGTCATATGTGGTGGGACGGATGGAGTACTTTATAAAATATTTAAAAAAAATTAAATAAATGAATAAAAAAATGTTTGTAATAAAAACTAATTGGGTGTGTTTCTTTACACCACTATCTCATATTTCTATTATTTGAACTCTGCATTTCCCAAAAAAAATACATTTTTTTTTCATAAAATATTCAATCAAATATCATTTTAGTTCCAAATTCAAACTAAAATTTTTCTAAACTTATCGAAAGAAACAAATCTTAAAATTTTGTTCTTTCTAATTTTATTTTCTATATATTTTTTTCAAAAAATTAATATAGTAAAAAAATAAATTCAACGGAGCAAACAAACCCCAAACAACCCTCTATTAGTTTACGTTAACAATTTTACACTATTCAAATCCTAACTCAAGATCCAAACCGTCCAACAAACACACCCAAAAAGTAGTCTTACTCCTACGAAGATAGAAATAGAGGATGGAGGGCACAATAGTCAATACATGGAGGGGATGGAGGGCACAATAGTCATTCATGGAGCGAGTAAAGGAGGATTGATCACGTGCAGCAGCCCTTTGTTGCCTTTTTCTGCCGCATCAGGAAACGCGGGCCACCCTCACCCACGTGCACCCCTTTCTCTTTCTCTATATATATACTCTTATGTATGTATACATCAATTTTTACTCCTTTCATTTTTATCTCTGTATTTACATTGAATTATCAATTATTACAAAACATAACATCATTTCAAGGTTGGTTTGGTATTTATTTGAATTTAAAATTTTAATTTTAATTATATTTTGATGTGATATTTATTAGTAAAAATAATATATTTTTATTAAAAATTATTGTAGAAACACAAACCAAACACACCTATTATTTTGTGATTGTATATATGTTTTGAATTTTTTGGTAATACATAATTATTTAATGTGAAACAATTATTTTAAAAAATAAATGAATAAAATATAAACACAAGCAAACAAGTATTTAGAGTTTAATTTTAAATTTGAGTTTAAATAATAATTTGAATGTGTTTAAAGAGAATAAATCCACCTGTATGTGACATATAAGGTAATTAAAAGGTAATTAAAAAAAATAGAAATTGATTATATTTTTGGAAATTAAATTTAAAAATTAAAATAAATGAAATAAATATAATAAATATAGTAGTCTATATAGTAATTGTAAATATATATGGAATAAAACATAATAATTAAATAATTGATTTTATCAAAATTAGTAATAATTAAATTTAGGGGACGGACTCAAAAGAAAAGAAAATAAATATGGTGGAAAGAGTATTATATTGACTGTGTTACGTACGAAATTTAGAATTAGGTTAAAAGCCCAAGGTAAAAAAGAAGAATGGGCCTGGCAATAGGGTTGATTGAACTGGCTGAAGGACACCGTGAGGAAATCAAGGAAAATAAATTTATTTATTTATTTCTAAGGAAAATACAGGACGGAAGGTTCTCAGGTCGGTAGGTCCTCAGGACGGAAGGACTTCAGGTCGGTAGGTCCTCAGGACGGAAAGACCTCAGGTCGGAAGGTCTTCAGGTCAGTAGGTCCTTAAGACGGAAAGTCATTAGGACGGAAGGACCTCAGGTCGGTAGGTCCTCAAGACGGAAGGACCTCAGGTCGGAAGGTCTTCAGGTCGGTAGGTCTTCAAGACGGAAAGTCATTAGGACGGACGGACCTCAGGTCGGTAGGTCCTCAAGACGGAAGGACCTCAAGTCGGAAGGTTTTCAGGTCGGGAAGTCCTCAAGACGGAAAGACCTCAAGTCGGAAGGTTTTCAGGTCGGGAGGTCCTCAAGACGGAAAGACCTCAAGTCGGAAGGTTTTCAGGTCGGGAAGTCCTCAAGGCGGAAAGACCTCAAGTCGGAAGGTTTTCAGGTCGGGAAGTCCTCAAGGCGGAAAGACCTCAAGCCAGATGGTTCGCAAGTCGGGAGGATTGGCGGTCGGACCCATACTATTGTAGATTGGCAGTCGGGCCAAAAGAGCGGAAGGTCTGTGGTCGGCTCAAGGAGTGAAATATAGGGAATTTTTGGTCTGCTGGGGACACGTGTCAGCATAAGAAAGGTTGGAAGACGGTTGAGAAGGAGACGTTGTAACCGTTCGGGTGACGGTTTTCAGTACGGTTTCCCAGGGAATATTTAAGGATTTGGATCATCATTTGGCAAGGGATCTTCAATCAACTTCAACAAAGCAAAGTCAGATTTGGGGATCACCACTTTAAATTTCAGTCTTTTATTTTCCAGTTTATTTTCTGTACCATACAGTGTTTAGAGATTCCTAATCTCAGGCACTAATTAATCAAGTTTAAGGATATTTTCTATATCTTTGAATTTTACTTTATTTTTGTTGAAAAATTACATCAACAAATTGGCGACCACAGTGGGAGCAAGACAAAATTGCTCATTCCAATTCCGGCGATAATTTCATACGTCTTAGATCCGGCCGAATCATCGGAAGGGTCCATATGGCAGGGTCACAACCGCAAGCATCTTCGACACCGGTGGGAGAATCCGTTCCACCACCCATTGTGCCAAATGCCGGGGACATCCCACAACCACCAACTGATTGGTGGTCTTATGTTCAACAAATGAACAACCAGCATACCTTGGTTATGCAGAATATGTTGCGTGAGCAACAAACGAACATGTTGCGTGAGCAACAGAGTCAGTTGCAGAACATGATAGATCAAGCATTGTCAAGGGTTAGTCTTCAACCCACTCAAACGCCACCAGGAGTGTCACCGTCCAGACCACAGGCAAATTTCGCAGGGCCATCATTCGTGGATAGTACATTCCCAAGTGCCACAAATCCCAACCGAATGGATCGGGGAAAAACTCCTTTGACTTTTCCCAACAATGTTCCACTGGGACCAAGGGTTACCAATTCGCAGCCGAACAATACAAGGGAGGACAGGCCTGAAGGATATATACATGATCCGATTCATATTCCTGTGCAGGATCCGTTCCAGGTTCCTGATCATCAACGCTTTCATGTAGATCCTGATGAGATTGCACATATATTAAGGGATCAGTATGGATTAACTCCTCAGATGGCTAACCGCCCTGCATATCAAAGACCTTTCCCAGAAAGGATCATTCATGAACACCCTCTCCCAAGGAATTTTCGACCACCCGACTTTCATGCATTCTCAGGGGAGGACGGATCTTCCACCATAGAACATGTTGGTCGGTTCACAGCACAATTAGGAGAGGTTGGCAATAACCCTTTTTATAAGTTACAGCTGTTTGGTTTGTCTCTTACCAGAACGGCGTTTTCATGGTTTGTAAGTCTACCTCCTGGACAAATTCAGACATGGGAAGGATTGGAAATGGCATTTCACGCTAGATTCTTTAATCCTTTACCAGTTGTTTCTTTAACTGATTTACTTGAATTGAGACAGTATCCAGAAGAAACTGCTTCACAGTTTATAGAAAGGGTACGATTGATGAAGGGACGATGTCCTACGGTAATCAGTGAGAAAGAGATGACCAATTTAGTGGTCCGGAATATGCATAATCGCTTAAGAAAGGCACTCACTGCCCTGGATGTTGAGGATTTGGCAAATCTTGCATCCAAGGCAGGACGTCTAGAGTCTTTGTTCAGAGAGGAAGAGCAGCATAACAGGCGTAATAGAGGCCAACATATGGCGAGTATGGGAACAGAAACATGCGACTTTGATTTTAATCAGTCAGAAGAGATGGCAGCCGAAATCCTTTCTGGAAAACCGTATGTATGTCCTAAATTGAAGCCAGTACCAGGATCTGAAGGAAAGGAGCAACCGACCTTTGATAGTTCGAAAGCTGATGAAATCTTTGATATCCTACTGACTGATGGGCAGATTCGTATTCCAAAGGGCCAAAGACTTGCCACTAAAGAAGAAATCAAAGGGAGACCATATTGTAAGTGGCATAATTCTTTCACACACACTACAAGTCAGTGTACTCATTTTAGGAAGGAAATTCAAAAAGCCATCAAGACAGGTCGGCTCAAATACATCACTTTAGGTGTAGACCAGCAACCATTTCCGAAACTAACAACTGCAATGGTTGACATCCAACCAAGTTCGGAAACAAGGAAAAGTTCGGTCAATAGTGGACAAACAGGGGAGCAAACTAGTCCCGGAAAAAAGAAAGGGAATCAGCCAAACAGCAGCCGACCGGAAGAACGACTCAAGGTTGTTGAAAGGCCAGTCGCTGAAAAATGGGACCGTCCAGACGGTTCTTTTAACGTGGAAGTGAAGGAAAAGGTTTTAGTGAAAGACCACCCGACCAGAAAAACGGGTTCAGTCGGGAACGAGTGGGCTCGAAATAAAAAGCCTTTACCCGTTGATATAGATCCTCGTTTCCCAGGTATGAATCGTACACAGATTCGCAATGCCAAACGCAGGTATGCTGCAAAGTATGGGAAACGAGTTCCTGCAGTGCAACAAAGAACCGACGAACAAACTGCGGCCGACCACTTGACAGGAGATCAGTCCATTAGAGTCTTTACAGAACAAACGACCGACGAGCAGGGAGCGGCCATTCAGTCTCCAATAAGTCGGTCCAGTCGGGTCTGGTCAGGAAAGCAACCGAAGGACGGATTAGGAGCTTCCGACTATACCAAAAGAAGTTCGTCGGGACAGGGGAAAGGTAAGGGAATGGCACATGAAATAATTAAAGGTTTTAGATGCCAACATTGTGAACGGATCAACATCAATCCATCTCTGGAAGAATTTCGTATTGAATCCTTGACGGTTCAATCTCGAAATGAGACGAAGGAAGAAGTGGTGCCTACAGAGGAAAATTCAAGATCTGTTAAATCTCGTCTGGGACCACGAATCCCTTGTCGAATGACAGAGGTTAACCAGATGAGTGATGAACCGACGTGGGCGAGTCTGGTAGATGATATTATGGACGAACCTTTATGGGCATTCTTGGCAGATGGCGAATTAGAGGAAACAGAGTGGGCAAAGATTACAGATTCTGAGCCTCAGTCGGAAGCACCTTCAATTGTGTTTCCTCCTATTCCAGAGGGTGCGAACTCCCATTTGAAACCCCTGTATGTTAATGCTCACATTTGTGGGAAACCAATCACAAAGGTTTTCGTGGATAATGGAGCAGTCTTTAATGTTATGCCATTGAAGACTCTCAAGAAGCTAGGGAAAGGAATTCATGATCTGTCCCCTGTGGAATTCGAAATGACAAGTTTTACAGGGCAGCCGACCAAGCCTGAAGGTATGATGGTTGCCACAATTGAGGTCGGACCAAAGAAAATTTCCACTGTTTTCTTTATTGTGGACGCAGATACCACATACTCTCTTTTGCTGGGACGAGATTGGATTCATGCCTCTCAATGTGTGCCATCAACCTTGCACCAACAGTTAATGTTCTGGGAAGGAAATCAGGTCTTTAAAATGGAAGCGAATGACAACCCATTCGACGTAACAGAACAAGTGGAAGAGTCAGTGTTTTATTCTAGTCATTTGGCTCCGATGTCTCAGTTGTATATGGCCAGGGAATACCCAAACAAGGGTTATAAAGTCACTGGCCAGAACTCGATGTTCTATTAAAAGAACACCTTTATTGTATGGCTCATGATAAAGCCACACCCATTTCTGTATAAGTTGTTTGTAATGGAAGATACAACTTTAGAAGTATGTAGTTCTCTTATTAATAAGTTCTATTTAAAGCAGTTATTACATAAAGTAGAAAATAATAAAGAGATTCTGGATGTTCACCTCCAAGAAGATGAACAATTTCGTTGGCCCGACTTATTAGAAAAAACAGAACCAACAGCTTCATCACAAGACCCGTTATTGGAGTTTAATTTAGGAACCGAATTGGTTCCAAAAGTGATCAGGTTAAGTGGTTATTTGTCTAAAGAGCAACAAACAATGATGCTTGAAGTTATTAGAAACAACATTGATTGTTTAGCGTGGGATTATTCAGAGATGCCTGGTTTGACAAGAAGTCTAATAGAGCATCGATTGCCCATCAAAGAAGGTTGTAAACCTTACAAACAACCTCCAAGGCGAATGAGTCCAGATCTGATGCCTCAAATCAAGGAAGAAATCCAAAAACTTCTCAAAGTGGGTTTCATTCAACCTTGCCGTTATGCGGAGTGGCTGGCTAATATTGTGCCAGTGGTCAAGAAAAATGGTAAGATAAGGATATGCATCGACTTCAGGGATTTGAATCTAGCTACCCCTAAGGACGAATACGTGATGCCTATGGCCGACATGCTGATAGATGCAGCAGCAGGGCATAAAATCCTTAGTCTGATGGATGGCTATGCAGGTTATAACCAAATATTCTTGGCAGAAGAAGACATTCCTAAGACAGCATTCAGATGCCCAGGGGCTTTGGGTATTTATGAATGGACAGTCATGCCATTCGGGTTAAAGAATGCAGGGGCAACTTACCAAAGAGCCATGAATTCAATCTTTCATGATTTAATTGGCAGATCTATGGAAGTGTATATTGATGATGTTATAGTTAAATCTGCCAGTTTTGACGAACATTTGAGAGATCTTGAAGAGGCATTTGAAAGAATGAAGAAGTACAAGTTGAAGATGAATCCGACCAAATGTGCTTTTGGAATATCAGCCGGGAGCTTTCTAGGATTCTTAGTTCATGAGAGAGGAATTGAAATTGATGCCAATAAGGCTAAAGCCATTCTTGATAGTCGGCCACCCAAGACGGTTACAGAAATCCAAAGTCTGTTGGGTAAGGTGAATTATTTGAGGCGTTTCATTTCTAATGCTGCTGGCAAGGTCAGACCCATTACTAAATTATTGAAAGCTGGAAAAATTGCCTTTGAATGGGGTCCCGACCAACAAACGGCTTTAGATGCTATCAAGCAGGCATTGGTTCATCCTCCAGTCTTGATGCCTCCCAAACAAGGTCGGCCACTCAAACTTTATTTGGCAAATACATATGAAGTGGTTAGTTGTTTATTGGCGCAGGATGGTGATGACGGGAAGGAAAGGGCAATTTACTATCTCAGTAAAACCCTTACAGGACCAGAACTGAATTACACTATGCCAGAAAAAATGTGTTATTCATTGGTCTTCGCTTGCACTAAACTCGAGCATTATTTGCTGCCCAGAAGAGTTGAGGTCATATCAAAGGTGGATCTCATCAAATTGATTTTACAGAGACCTACTATGAAGGGCAGACTCATGAAATGGGCCATCAAATTGGCTCCTTTCGATCTTCAACATTCCCCGCTGAGGGCAATTAAGGGACAAGCAGTAGCCGACTTCTTGGCAGAATTCTCACAAGTCGGGTATTCTCTTTGTGATAGTGTCCGACCATTTAGTTGTGCATCATATCTGGATAATCTACAGGTCGGATGTGTGCCTTATATAAGTACCAGAACATGGTTGATGTTCTTTGATGGTTCTACCTCTGGAAACAAATCGGGGGCAGGGGTCTTTTTGCAAGGACCTGATGGTCAAAAGATCAACTTACAACTACGATTGGAATCCATGACCCATAATTCGGCAGAATATGAAGCTTTAATTTTGGGTTTGGAGGCTTTAATTGCCAGGAAGGTCCAGTCTGTAATCATAAGGGGGGATTCTCAATTAGTAGTCAACCAGGTAAACAATCAATATGTGTGCAATTTCCCTCATCTTCGCAGATATAGGGACATTGTGAGTCGGCTACTGACAAGAATCTCAGAGGTAATAATTGAGTTCATTCCGAGGAAAGAAAACCAACGTGCTGATGAATTGGCTCAAAGGGCATGTAAAGGAATTCTGGAGGATATGTGGTCGGAGGTCAAGTCGGGCATAGAAGGAAAGACAGACCCGATCTGCGAAGTTACGGTCGGGCAGGAGACTATCGGACAGGACCCCGACTGCGAAGTTACGGTCGGGCAAGAGGATATCGGACAGGACCCCGACTGCGAAGTTGCGGTCGGGCAAGAGGATATCGGTCAGGAGTCCGACTGCGAGGTTACGGTCGGGCAAGAGGATAATGGACAGGAGCCCGATTACGAAGTTTTTATCGGACAGAAGTCCGATGGCGAAACAGTGTCCGATTGGAGAACAGAGCTTATCCTGTATTTACAGAATCCTGGTGCGAGTGTTTCAATTGCGACACGATTGAAGGCTTTACGTTTTCAATTGATAAATGGAATTTTGTACAAGAGATCATTTGAAGGTTTACTTTTGAAATGCTTGGGATCTAAAGAAGCTCTAGAAGTGATGACAGAAGTACATGGTGGGATATGTGGAGCTCATCGGGCAGGTCTCAATATGAGATGGGCCATTCATCGCTTGGGTTTTTTCTGGCCTAAGATTTTTGAGGATTGCATACAATTTGCAAAAGGCTGCCTGGAATGTCAGAGACATGGAAACTTGAATCATTTGCCAGTAACCGAATTGCAATTCTTGGCAAAACCATGGCCTTTTAAATCGTGGGCTATGGATATTATTGGTAAGATACATCCTGCTTCATCGAAACATCACTGTTTCATTTTGGTCGCGACTGATTACTTTACCAAATGGGTGGAAGCAGTTGCTTTGAAAAATGTGGATCAGAAAGAAGTGATAGACTTCGTTTTGAACCAAATTATTTACAGATATGGTATTCCTCAGTCTATAACAACCGACCAAGGCTTGGTCTTTACAGGGGAAAAGTTCTCTAATTTCTTGGCAGAATTCGGTGTTCGGTTACATCATTCTTCACCATATTATCCCCAAGCCAATGGACAGGCGGAAGCAGCAAATAAGATTATCATTGGGATTATAAAGAAGATGATTGAAGGGAACCCAAGAAAGTGGCATTTGTTATTGTCTCAGGCTTTATGGGCACATAGAAATGCCAGAAATACGGCCACAGGGTTCTCACCTTACCAACTTACGTTTGGCCAAGATGCTGTTTTACCAGCCGAAATTCGAGTGTCATCTGGCCGAACAGAATTTACTGATAGTGATCTTACAAAGGAATACCAACAAATTATGTTGCAGCAGTTAGAAGATTTGGATGTTAACCGTCTCCATGCAATAGATCGAAGTGTGAAACAGAGTGAAATCAGAGCAAGGAGTTATGGAAAGAAAGTTCTTCACAGGACATTCCAAAAAGGAGACCTAGTCTGGAAGACCATTCTTCCTACATATAAGAAAACCGATCAATTGGGAAAGTGGTCACCGAATTGGGAAGGACCATACATTGTTCAAAAAGATATTGGAAATGGCGCGTTCATTATTGTAAATCATGAAGGTAGAAGAGTACATGATTGTATTAATGCTAAATATCTGAAGAGGTATTATCCTGCCTTTTCAGATAACAAAACTGCCTGAAACCACATATTATTCAGAACCCATTTATGGGGGTTCGAACCTACTGGAAGGTTCATTTCTGTTAGTCATCGTGTAGTTGTGAGAAATTTTCTGTCTCTGAATCAGACTTTTCATCCCAGTGAGTGGATATTAGCTCTGGTTCTTCTTCAATAAGATCTTCCAAGTCTGGTCGGTACCTTTCCCATTGGCTTTGCATGTCATCTAGATCTTGATGGGTACGTGCTTGCATGTCTGTTAGGGCTTGATGTTCACGGTCAACAATGGTACGCAATCTTGAAAAGACTTTTCGTTGATTGGAAAATATGTTATCCCAACCAAGGTCTGGAAGTATGGTTGCTGCATGATTTTCAATCATTTCCATGTGATGATGGAGATCAGGGATGCGGCTGAGGATGTCATGAAGAGGTTCATACCCCTCAATGACTTTTTCCATCAGGAGGATGACGCGATGAATAGTTCTTCTACCTCGTTGGGAGAATCGGAATTTGAAGTCTAGTTGCTTGAGTATATATAACAAGTCTTCTGCATGGCCTCCAATAGGGTGATTACCTACAAAGAAGGGTTGAAGAACACCCTCCCAGTTGCTTGATGGAACATGAGGTCGGTCATTCGCCATGTTTGTTCACACTTTCAGTGTTTTGATTTTTAAAATATGCTTGGGAATATGTTTCTTAAAATGTGAGAAACAGTGTTCTTTTAAAGAAGGAGTTTGGTTCGTTTCCTATAAAGTTGGGAATTGAAAGGTGATCCTTGTTTTGAGAGAAGAAAGAAAAAAATGGATTACTAAGTCAGTTGTTGTTACAAAGGGGGAAATATTACAACAGTGCCCCTAGGGCAGTTTTTATTTGTGTCCATTTGTTTTCATCCCTGGATAGCCTTCTGGTAATGGCAGCCGTCTGATATCTTCTGATGAATTGGGATCGGGCTTGGGTTTTCAGCTCTTGATCCAATTCAGCCTCATTTTTGGTATACTTCTCAAGCAGATGCTGTTCATTGGTAATTTGCTTATCCAGGGTAGACTGTTCTTTCCTCAGCTCCCGCAATTCTGCCTCCTTTTTCTGAATGGCATCATCAACCAGAGCTTTCGTGCTAAGGAGACCACCCAGTCTTCCAGTAGTCTGCTGAAGGGATTCTCGAGTCTTGGCCAAAGAATTCTCCAGCGTTGTTTGATCGAAGTCGGGCTGGGGGGTTTCGGCTGACAGAAGGCCAATGACTAACACTTCAGTCTTGAGCTCTGTAAGTCTTTCCATCAGCCGATGCAGAATGGGGACGGCTGGCGATTCCGTTGGAGTGTAAAAAAGAAGGCCGCCAACCGTCTGAATGAGTTTGTCCAATAAGTCGGATCTCAATTCTGAAAGGGGATGGTTAATGGCCTCAGTGAATATGGTTCGGGCCTCCGCTGGAACCGGAACAGTCGATAGGACAGCTAAGTCCGAAGGCCCCTGCAAGTCCTACAATGTCAATAAGTATTCCAAGGGAGGTGCAAATTTATTCAGACAAGATATGTGTTACCTCTGGGCGGACTGCTGTCAGTGAGGGGGGCAGCAATGAGGTCGGTCGAGTAGGGCAGACAGCTGGTATAATAGCAGCCGACTCGTCGGCTGCTGCGAATGGTCGCTGAGGTGCCGACCTGGGTCCCTATGGAAAGTAGTATTGGAAACAGTTAGTGTTTTTCGAAAGAAAAGTTATGACATGGATTGGTTTAATCTTACCAAATTAACAGAAGTCTCCGAATCGGATGAAGACATTTCTTCCATTTCTGGAGGTTGGGCTGCCACAGGTGGTTCTTCTGCCTGCCATTCGATGGCTAGGGGGGGCGCCGCTGCTGGTAGGGCGGCTGCAGGTTGGACGGCTATATCTAGAGCCACTGCAGCCAGGATCTCCGGGACACCTTCGATTTCGGGATCAGCAGCATCAGGGATGTCGTTTTGAGGGTCAGCTTCGGCGAGGGCGGCTGGTTCTTCCTTTGACATAGATGAGTCTGATGCCATGTATGGCGGCCGACCCATCTGGGAAGTAGTCCCCTCGCTGTCAGAAGAGACCCCTGCTGCTGATGGGTTGGGTGAAGGTGTCTGTGGAAAAATCATGAAGATGTTTGTTGTTTAATATATTAAGGTTGATCATCCGAATCCTAAGTCTTGCTGATAAAGGAACTTACTGGTTCTATAGGCATTGTTGGTAAAGATTGTCTCCTGGTCGGGGGCCTGGCCCGACCACTCCTCGGTACGGGAGGAGGAGTTTGCCTCCGCGTCGGGTCCTCCGCCCGACTGCTCATTGGCAAATTGGTCTGGACCAAAGGCCCGATTGAATGGTCGGTTAGTGCTGGCGGCGGTTGCGTGGTCGGTGTCACCAAGGTCGGTTCTGGGGAATGAAATGAGTAAAATCAAAGTTATGATATAGTGAATTGGTTCACGGTGTTAAGAAACATTACCAATTCGGGGTCGGGTCCTTGCTGACGTCCTAGTTAGTCCAAGGTCTGCTAGTGTTTGCTGGTCGGTCTCCGAGGTCGGGGGTGTTTGCAGCTGGGAAGTTTTTCTTTTGCGCGTGGGACCCCCAGATCCGATTCCCGGGGTTGTTTGTTTTTGGGTGCTAGTATGTATCGCCGCCCCTAGAACCAGTCCTTGGGGGGGGAGGAGTACGTTCAGCAACCGATCCTCGTCAGGGGATATCAGGGACCATACAACCGACCACCATTCATTGAAAGTATCTACAATCTCAGGGTTGGAGCGGAAAGGAATATAAGAATTGGAAATTATATACGTGGTGAGCTGGGAGATATAAGAATGGATTGATTTAGGAAGGACTCGTCGGTCGGGACTTTGAAAAATTATTTGGGGACACGCGACGGGTCCAGGGATACCTTGGCAACAGCCGAACTGGCGCGCCATGAATTGAGGTTCATAGTTAAAAGTGTAAAAAGTTTTCTGCCCTTTTTTATCAAGTTTCTTGCTACTAAAAAGAGACCTGGGTTTGAGGGCGACGTCCCAGGCGAAAGGATAGGTGGGATGAGGACAAGGCTCAGGAGTCGGAAGCGGGTTTGGTACTGGAAAGGGCCAAAAATGGTCGGGAGCATAACCCGCATATTTTTTATACATAGAAAATCGAGAGTTACTGCGGGTATCTGTTAAAATGGCAGTTATTATTGGATCGGACGATTGGAGTTTATTGCGTCCTGAGCAGAGTCGGTTGAGGACTAATCCTAAATGTTTTTCAGATGTTGGCATAGTGGGCGGAGATCCTAAGTTAAACGCGTTGGGGAAGTAAAGACGGAACCAAAGTTCTAAAAACCAAAAAGGACCCGACGCGGCAGTGTCTAATTTCCTATTATCGTTATCTGTTAAACGAAGGCTAACCCTGGTGAGTCCTTCGAACAGATTGGCTAAAAATAGGGTGCCAAGGGAGAAGAACCGACCTGACGCAATATGAATGGCCAGGTCGAGGTGAGAAGGAAGGACACTTTTGGAAGGGGAAACAATGACGTACCTACAAAGCCAGAACAGGATAAAGGCAGTATGCTCCCGGTCGGTTACAGGGGTCCCTGGAGCCCCTTGCTGGTCGGTTGCGAACTTTGTCCAACCCCATTCCTTCACACCTTGTAAAGACCATCCCGGATGGTCTTCTGATGGCTCCTGCCCATCTAGGGCTCCCATTACAGGGTCTTCACCCACGACTGGGAGATGTGCGATCATGGCCACGTCCATAAGAGTTGGGCCAAAGGGGCCTGATGGGAAGAGGAAAGTCCCATTTTCCGCATTCCAGAAGGCAGACATGGCCAATAACACCTTCTCATGCAGGTTGATAGGCATGGTGGACAGCAATATTGCTTGGTCGATTTTTTGGGAACGCCATTGGGTCTGGAAATGTTCTGCTACTCGTCGATACCAAGCGCGATACAGATCTTTTGGGTCTGTGAGATGGGTCTTGATGCTGTCCCGGATGCGAACTGCTTGGTAGTTGGGATTGTTGATAGCCAAGGCGTTGCGAGATTCCAAAACTTCCCTCATCCGATTTGAATCTTCAGGAGTAGTGCAATATGGACGGATCGTCGGAGTTAGTACTTTCGAGGCTGAAAATGGACCTTCTGGAAGGGTTCCGTCGAAAGGAAGGGCAGGCATGTATTGATTCGCCATAGTTAGAATGTTTTGGGATTGTGATTCACACAGGCTTGTATTGCGAAGATGGAAGTTTATCAGGCGTGTTTCAGTAACTGGTGCAGTTGCTAAGGGAGTTTTTCAAGAGGGTAGTGATTTATGAACTTCCAAACATTGATTGTTAAATGGCGTTTGAAAGTCCCTTGGCGGCGGGCAAGTTGTTACGTACGAAATTTAGAATTAGGTTAAAAGCCCAAGGTAAAAAAGAAGAATGGGCCTGGCAATAGGGTTGATTGAACTGGCTGAAGGACACCGTGAGGAAATCAAGGAAAATAAATTTATTTATTTATTTCTAAGGAAAATACAGGACGGAAGGTTCTCAGGTCGGTAGGTCCTCAGGACGGAAGGACTTCAGGTCGGTAGGTCCTCAGGACGGAAAGACCTCAGGTCGGAAGGTCTTCAGGTCAGTAGGTCCTTAAGACGGAAAGTCATTAGGACGGAAGGACCTCAGGTCGGTAGGTCCTCAAGACGGAAGGACCTCAGGTCGGAAGGTCTTCAGGTCGGTAGGTCTTCAAGA
The DNA here is from genome assembly GCF_009805555.1 of Andrographis paniculata. Classification (NCBI taxonomy): domain Eukaryota; kingdom Viridiplantae; phylum Streptophyta; class Magnoliopsida; order Lamiales; family Acanthaceae; genus Andrographis; species Andrographis paniculata. The sequence goes on along the minus strand of NW_026137621.1, from coordinate 3,898,601 downwards.
CGGAAAGTCATTAGGACGGACGGACCTCAGGTCGGTAGGTCCTCAAGACGGAAGGACCTCAAGTCGGAAGGTTTTCAGGTCGGGAAGTCCTCAAGACGGAAAGACCTCAAGTCGGAAGGTTTTCAGGTCGGGAGGTCCTCAAGACGGAAAGACCTCAAGTCGGAAGGTTTTCAGGTCGGGAAGTCCTCAAGGCGGAAAGACCTCAAGTCGGAAGGTTTTCAGGTCGGGAAGTCCTCAAGGCGGAAAGACCTCAAGCCAGATGGTTCGCAAGTCGGGAGGATTGGCGGTCGGACCCATACTATTGTAGATTGGCAGTCGGGCCAAAAGAGCGGAAGGTCTGTGGTCGGCTCAAGGAGTGAAATATAGGGAATTTTTGGTCTGCTGGGGACACGTGTCAGCATAAGAAAGGTTGGAAGACGGTTGAGAAGGAGACGTTGTAACCGTTCGGGTGACGGTTTTCAGTACGGTTTCCCAGGGAATATTTAAGGATTTGGATCATCATTTGGCAAGGGATCTTCAATCAACTTCAACAAAGCAAAGTCAGATTTGGGGATCACCACTTTAAATTTCAGTCTTTTATTTTCCAGTTTATTTTCTGTACCATACAGTGTTTAGAGATTCCTAATCTCAGGCATTAATTAATCAAGTTTAAGGATATTTTCTATATCTTTGAATTTTACTTTATTTTTGTTGAAAAATTACATCAACAGACTGATTGTTACATAAGATATATTTTGAAAAACATATAAGAGAATTAACGATGTGAGATTATTATTTTTTCTTAGAGAAATTAAATGTGTAAGTATTTGTGATATATTTGTGAATAAGTATAATATTGAAATATATAAATTATTGTGAATATAAAAATTTCTTTTACTAAAAAAATAAGCATATATGTGGGATGAAAGAAGTGTATTACTGTCTTGCCTCCGTCCATAAATATAGTCTTAATTAGGTTGGACACGAGATTTAAAGAATATTGATATTATATTGATAGTTGGTAAAAAGTATGGATAAGAGATGTTTTTTCTCTTGTGTGTATTAGTGTAAAAAGTAGCGGCAGTTATGTAATAAAAATGAAAAAATAGGGTAGTTTTACGGTGATATGGTTATTTTTATGGAAATAAAACTATTGTTTTAGAATGAATAAAAATGATAAATAAGACTATTGTATTAGGACGGAGAGAGTATTATTATTATTTTTTTAATATGTTTATTGATATTTTTATATCTTTTTAAAGTACAATTACTTGTAAAAAAAAAAATTATAAAAATTTAGGAGTATCTGATATAATACTATAAAAATTTAAAAAATAAACAAAGCCCAAAAATAGAATAAAAAAACATTGAATTATGGGATGATTAAATGGGCGCAGATTCCCACGAGATTTAGGTTTCAGTTAAATAAATAAACAGTATTAATCGGGATCGCCAAAAATCTCAAAAATTATTTTTTTAATAATTAACAAAATTATATTCCATCAGGGTGAGCAGGCAAACGCCGTCTACACCGCCGCAACGCCGTTAACCAACGGCGTTATTCCGTAACGGAGACAAACGAACCCACCATTCATATTTACTTATTCGGCAATACGAAAACGAAGAACAAACCACTGTACGTATCTCTCTCTTTCTCTCTCTATACATATATATATGTATGTATGTGTATGTGATGTAGTTGTAGAAGAGAAAGGAGAGTTTTGGTGCAACTAAGTGGAGAGAGAAATCCAGATATACTCAATTTTGATCTCTGTGTGGTCTCTGCAGCAAATTTTGTGTGAGTTTGGATGTTTATGATTGTTTTGGGTGATTTTGGAAATCGTGTTGATTGCAGAAGGGCCTACCATCAGTCCCGCGGAAGTCACTGTTAGGATCACTTCAATTTCACGCTTCCGTGGGTGGTTCTGAAGAATCTGGAGCTGAATTATGCAGTATGCATCTAAATTGTGATGATACAGTGCGCGCATATATACATATATATGTTTTTTTCTTTCTGCTCCGACTTTTATTGGATTTTGGATCTTCCTTGCCTTTTTCTGTTTTTATCAACTTCTTCGAGAATTAAGTCGATCGTGAAGTCGAGAGAATTTTGTTTGAGATTCCAGTTGAATTTCGCCTAATTTCAATTGAATTTCGACTTGCAGATTTGGTGAGGAAGTTGTAGAAGGTGGAGTTGATTTTGATGATTTGAAAGTGTTCGCACTGCGCGGTTGAGCGAGTTGTTAGAACAACTGAAAATCAGCATAAATCTCAAATTACCTTTGTTGTGTTGGTGAAGAATCTGCGGCTAATGCGCCTCCGATCTTCGTATTTGGAGGCAGATCTGATTCGGAGCTCAATTCCTCAAACCTTCTATTTCCATCACCAAAAGTTTTCCAGAATTCAATTTGATTAGGAATTTGGTAATTCTGCGGATTGAAAATCGAAATCGTGGAGATCTTCATGGAGTTGCCTTTTGGAACCGAAGGTAATTGAAATCACGAACATCGTCACGCGTATTCTCACCATATACCGTACCAAAATTGCAGAAGAGCTAAATATTTCACTCGAATCGTATGAACTTGAACAGGTAGAAAGGCTACCCATGATTTTCTCTCACTGCACTCATCATCATCCGCACATGTCGTCCAGCAAGATCCAGCACCACCACAAGGTACATACATGTGTTCCATTATTCTCCTTTCATGCATTAAACCACTTTTCATGTCAGATTATTCTCTTTTCTATTTTTGTTTTTTCTTAACAAATTAGAGGAGGTGCGCACAACTTTCATTGATTATACCCAAACCTGAATTCTGAAGAAACTCCTAAATTCCAAATTTCTTCAAACCTCATCAGATCAGGCACATAAATTAACGAAAACAATCACCAATTTCGATCTTAGTACTATTGAAACTGACGAAATTACCGATAACTGATATGCAGCCACACAAAATGCACTCTACGTTTTCGTAAATAGATTGGTCGATTATTTGCAAGTGTCGAAAAAGTTAACTAACATTAATACACCATTACGTCGTTATGATTGATTTGATTTTGACATATTTGCAGACAAAAACTTGCATAATTAAATTTAACTGTACTGTACACGCCTTGACATCGAATTAACCCTTCCCTTAAATTTTAAGGTTGTTATTACTACTTGAATGAAATAGGCAAATAGCAAATAGATAAAATAAAATAAAATAAAATAAAATAAAATTGTGTGAGATTAAGGTAAGATATATTATTGGAACTTATTAGGAATTTCACCTTAACCTAATATATGTAGCGTTTAAATAATGAAAAAAAATAAAACAAATGAATCTAACTTGATTCAATTAGTAATGTAGTCAGATTCAAATCTGCAAATTAATTTAGAATTTTGTGTTCTTCAAATCTACGAAAAAATATCTTTTGATAGAGTTTTTGTCGTTATTTTTACTATCAGATATGAAAAATAATGAATATTTTGTATGAATTGGGATCACAATCATTCTTTATTATTTATTGACTTTATCACATAATTAATAATTTATAGAGTTTTTGTACATAAAAGGTCCTGCACTTAGTAAATATATTTAAATCTAATAAATTTATAAATTTAGCTGATAATCAAATAATTATATTTAACCTGTATGGTGGGGTTGGGATGGGTAATTTTTGCATGATTGTTTTGTGGTGGGGAAGGGAAATATCCCACGAGTTGGCGCAGTTAATATACCCGTGACTGTGACTGTGACTGTAACCGTGACCTCATCGATCGGCGTATGTTAAATCTGGCCTTTGTCTTTGAGGGTGGGCCATGGGATGGATAGGCTGACATTGCTAAATCCCAAAAGAGAGAGGTTAGAACCTAGCTAGCACGCGAGGACATCGCATGACCCTTTTCGTCATTTCACTCACCTTTTCCTTTTTGAAAATGGTTGTACGTCCTCACCTCTATGGGGAAAGGGTAGTCTTTAAATAGAAATAGCTGTTAACTACGATTAGGCATCACCTTAATCTAATTAACTTAACAAGGGTTTTGCTAAAAATAAATATTTCCTCAGTCTGTATTTGTTATGCTAATATTTTAATATAAAAATAAAATGGATAAAAATAAAATGAAAGTATTATGAAAATTTATTAAAGAATTAAAAAGTATATATATGTAAGTAGAAAAATAGTAAAAAATTAATTGTTCACTGAAAAGAAAATTAGTGTAAACATTCCGATGGAGTGAATATCTTGGGTGACATTGTCAGATTTTTGAAGATTTATTTGATGTAGTCAGCAGAAATATTTAACTATATATTAAGCTAATGTGATTTAGGCTAGACCCTTTGGTTAAATTGGTCGACATTTGAGATTGAGTGTTGTTGTCTTGGTGGTTTCTTGATCTATCCCATCAGGTGAATAAATCTATGAACTGTATTTGTATTTATTTTTATTTTTATTTTTTGGAATTTCTATTGAGTTGTCTGCAGATTAGATCAATTTAACTGCTGTGGAATCCCAATAACGTTAACTTTAGGTGGTGGGAATTTAACAGTGTGACTGTGATATAATATTGTTATAGCATATCTGTGTATCAGCAATATTGTCCAGAGCTGTAGTGATTGCATCATTTAGTTCATGAATAATGTTATTTTAGCATAATACACTCGTCGATAGCTATTGCAAATTTTCACATTATAAAAAAATAAATAAATAATAATATTAGTTTAGCGAGGGAAGGAGAATCAATGATCAATTGTGACCTTACTTTCATTGGTTGAATTTAAAGCAGTTGAAAACTATTCTTACTTTTTGAAGAAAAAAAAAAATGCTTGGCGACCTCATTAGCGGTTCAGCAACTTCCAACAAACTCATTGGACTTATAATTATACTTTAATAGAAAGAAAGCGTGATGAAGAAGGGAGAGTGAGACTAGGAACCGCCACTATCATTTGATTTTTGTACATGTTGTCGTTTGAAAAGTGAAAACTATACTATTTGTTATATAAAACAAATACATAGATTATTGAAAGACAACATATAATACAATCAACTTAACTGGTTGTCTGTCTTTTGTATTGAAATCAATAATAGTATATATTGATAACGTGTTATTAGTTTATATATACTAACATTATAGTATTATATTAGCATTGAAATCAATAATAGTATATATTGTTCACGTGTTATTAGTTTATATATACTAACATTATAGTATTATATTAGCAATTAAATTGATAGGAGTATATATTGTTTGAACTATTGTCATATGTTTTTAATTCATATACTTTATTTTCACTATATCAGCGTATAGATTGTATTGCTTATTTATTTAAAATTATATGTATTGGCTATCAATAATTTATCTATCTGTGTAAGTACTAGACTTTCTTTTAAGAGAATTTTGAGAGTTTTAAAAATATAAATATAGTAAAATATTATTATTTAGATATATGATATTTTTTAAAATATATATATATTTGATGTGATATTTTTAAAAAACAAATTTAAAAATTTGTTGAGCAAACAAAACCTGTAACAACCTCCAGGCAGAATCTGAGTTCTTTTCTGTTGCTGTTTTATGTTGAATGGCAGGTGCCTACCTGAAAACTCACGACTTCTTACAACCACTAGAAAGAGTTGGGAAGAATCAAACAACAAGAGAAGAAAACAGAGGTGCAATACCTGCTGTGGAAAAGCTGCCGCCGGCGGTGGAGCACATTCTTCCCGGCGGCATTGGGACATACAGCATCTGTTACATCAATCAAAGGCCTGCTGCTTTAAAGCCAGAGAGGAGCTTATTTACAAACACACAGCCACAGGCGAGCAGCACTGCCGCCAAGAACGATGAAATCGAAAAAAACTCAAATTGCAGTTCTTACCCGGCGAGTGGCTTCTCACTCATGTGGGACGAATCTGCGGGAAAGACAGGGAAGGAGAATATAGCAGAAAGACATCCCCTGCAAGGTAAATATAACAAGTGATATGTTGTAATAAATGTCGGATTTTTATGTCTGAACTGTGTTGGAACAATTTGCTGAATGCAGGGGATGGCCAATGTCCGCCATTGATGAAGAATAGCAGATCGTCTTCCAATCACAATGCTGTCAATGAATCCTTCAGCTCTTTCTCATCCTCTCAGTCAGTTGGCTTTTTTCTCTTAATTTGTTACTGTCATTCAAATCTATTCTTAGATTTCTTTTTTGGTTAATCCTCTCAGTTCGTAGTTTGTTGGTTTTTTCTCACTTTCCTTTTTTTATTATCATCTAAATGATTTTAGGCATTCGACATATCAAAAGGGGCAATGTTTCATGGATATGATTGCATCCAGCAACAATGACCACGACGACGATGAAGAAGAAGAAGATGATGAGTTCCTCATCAAGAAAGAGTCTTCACCTCACCCAAAAGGTCCTATGCTCTCCCCCTTCATTAAAACTTCTTTCACTGTATTCCACATTATATATACACTCACTGCTTATAATATCGATCTTTCGACAGGTAATTTGTCCGTAAAAGTTGAAGCAAAAGCAACCGAGCAGAAACCAAACACGCCGCGCTCCAAACACTCGGCCACAGAGCAACGTAGGCGGAGTAAAATCAATGACAGGCAAGTCCAAAATTTCATAACTAACATGCATTATGTTGCATAAAGTATTAGTATATCCTGTCAAATTCTATTTGATATGTTGGCTGCATCTAGGGGTGGGCAAAAAAATCGAATTGAATGGCCGAACACTGCATTGAATTGAATTGAATTTTTTGTTAATCGAACAAATTCGATTCGAATACAATACTGTATATTTGATATTTGTTCGATTCAGTGCTGTGCGGTTCGATTTCGATTTTTTATATATTTTTTTTTCAGTTAACCGAATCTATTTATATTATTATATCTTAAAATTTAGATTAATAATTATATTCGGTTCAGTTTCGATTCGACGTATTTCAAATATTTGCAAATATTTTTATTTTATTGGAATTTAATTATTTTTTAATGTATTTTTTTAATTTCGATTATTTGCAAATATTTTTTATTAACCAAAAATTCAATTAGAACATGATTTGCAATTTCGGGTATTTATTCAGTTCGATTCGAATATCAAATACCTGCATATTTGTAAATACTCAAAACCATGCCAACCCCTAGTTGCATTAGTAGATCTTGTATAATGAAATCAATTATAGTATATGCTATATGAGCTAGTGTTATGTGTTGTATTTATATTATATAAACATATAACTTGTCCTGATTATTTATACATAATGAGTTGTCGATATATCTTACAAATGCATATATATATATATATAAGGCTTTTTTGGTTCCAACCTGAATTAGACAAACTCAATTAAGTAGAAACACAGAAAAAATTCACTTCAGAAACTAGTATGCTTCCTAACAAGTGATTCATGCATACGAAAATCGCCCGAATAACGCATTATTTCGACTATAATCTAAGTCAGCCTCATGTTTTGTGTCACACAGGTTTCTGAAACTAAGAGAGGTAATTCCGAACAGCGATCAAAAGCGAGACAAGGCATCGTTCTTACTAGAGGTCATCGAGTACATCCAGTTTTTACAAGAGAAAGTTACCCGATACGAAAGCTCATACCATACATGGACACAAGAACAATCAAAGATTACTGACTGGGTAAAAAATCAAGAATTACATTTACTGCAATAGGCAACAAACATGATCAAAGTAACATAATTAACTCGAACATTTATCATCCATTCAGGCAGGAATTAACCAGAAGAATCGCCAAATAGCCGAAGGCCTCATCAACCAAATGCAAGGAGATAAAACCAAATGCAGCATAGTATTCCCTTCGAAGGTAGATGAGAAAAAACCCGGCACAGACACAAGCAATGCAGCACCAATTCATCCAAAGATTGCAAGTTTTTCAAAGCAAGTATCCAATGCAGAGGAAAGATTTTGCGATCGTGATCAAGAACTTAATATTGAGAGCGGGACAATCAACTTCTCGAGCATCTACTCCCAAGGGTATGAAGATCTTTCGACACAAAGAATTTGTTATAAAAATATTTTGATGATCCCATTCATCTTAGAAACTTATCTATATATATATATATATATTTTAGGTTGCTCGCGGCTCTAACACAAGCACTACGTAAGTCCGGAGTGGACTTATCGCAGGCGAGCCTGTCGGTGCAAATCAAGCTAGGAAAACGAGCGAATGCTGCGCCATCATCAAAGGTTCTGTGATTTTGCTAACCTTTTCTTTTCTTTTTTTTTGCGAAGTTTTACAATGTTATACATTTGCGATAAAAGTTCGATCATTTTACAGGAACATGATATTCCAACTGGCCATCGGGGGGTGGAGGATCCCGACGAGGGGGCGGTAAAGAAACTGAGGAGTTGGTGATGAGCAAGGGGGTACAGTACAGAGTAATACACATACTCCTCTACTATTCTTTGGTAGATTAAATTTGTTAATTAATTTGCATTCTAAGTTATGATCAATGATGCCATTTGCCTGCTTTATTGACTGTGTACATGTTATGTTATGTTTTTGTTTCAATATGCTTAATTAATTTACTTGCTGATTTCTCTGGAAATATCATATATATATATATATATATATATATTGTACCTTGATTGTGTATTATAACTAATTTATTTTGTAGTATAATAAATGTAAGGTTTTCATTGTGACTTTTGAGAAGCTATGTCCTGTTTTTGATTTTGAAGTTTTCATGTAATAAGTTGTTAAGTACTTGCATGCTAATTTTGGGGTGTTAGTGAATTACTTTCTCTGTCCCATGTTGTCGTTTCTATGTTCCACCTACTATGTCACTTTTTTTTTTTATTACACACTTTAATCTTAATTTATCTTAATCTTAATTTATAATTATTTATATTATAGAATAATTATTTTCACTAATACATTATAGAATAATTATTTTTATATTACTAGGGATAAATATGTTTTTAGCTGAAAACTATATATATATATATTTGGTGGTAGATTTTATAATTTTATAAATATCTTTATAAAAAAATAAATAATTTTATTTAAATTACACTAATATCAAAAAAAATTTATTTAAATTACAAATATATCGTTACACATATAACCAATTAATAAAATAATATTATTTTTTAATTTACTAAAAAAAGTCCAAAAAGGTACGGAAGTATATTTTATCAAAAGAATATAGATGTATTTTTTACAAGGATAGTATAAATAATTAAAAATTAAACAGAAATCCTGACGAACAATACATACATCCCTCTAATCAATTAAAACGAATAGAATGTTCATAGCTCAAAACAGCAACAGCAATTCAACAATGGATATCACACACAAAAAGAGAGCCTTCTTACAAGCAATGCATTATTCATAGAGATGATTCATTGTTAATAATCTTCACCAATAAATCTAAAAAATTGGCAGTTAAAAAAACTGATACATAATATCCAAAAAAATCAAAAACAGCTCAAATAGATCATCAACAGATTCAAGGCTAAAATTATCGAAACCGCGCAAGATCAATAGTCCAGCAATAAGAAAACTGCGCGATCGCATCACTCGCGGCGCAAAACCAGTCAATAATATATATATATATAACCCGCGCGAATGGCAACGGATGTGAATTCTATGCACAGAACGAATAATCGACTTCTGAGGGGTAAAAAAACCAACGAAGGAGCATAATCTAGTTACTGCAGTACCTCTTTTGCGCCGTTTTGTTTGAGCCCTCCTCTTTATAACCATTTATCCTTTACGGCGCCACTTTTCTTGAGGACTGTCAGGATTTAAATCCAATCCATCGATCCATCATCCGCAGCTGCAGATGATTTCATGCGCGAAACTATCCAAAATATTACAGCGGCCGTTCGATAACTAAATGGTGGTTAGTGGTTCGTACTCTTGTGGTTGCAGACATTCGTGAGGGTTGGCGTAAAAATAATCCTCTTCTTTAGGTCTATCCGGGATCACCGATCGTTTGGATGGTTTTCCCATTCGTTCGCCGTGCGCACTTTTAACTGCAGTCGAGAATTCTTCCCAAGAGAGCGATCCCGAGTTGTACTTGTCTATTAAGTCGACTAGCAGCCTTCGGTCGAGTAGAATGGTTTTTTTGTACCCGAGGAATCTGAAAACAAAAGCCGCAGCAAATGGTTATACCGAAAATGCCTAATAGTCCCTCTATCCTCCGTCCCATAAAAAGGACATTATTTGTCGTCATTGTACTTAACATTAAAAAAAAATTCCTATATTTGTATAACTTACTCCACATATACCATTGTATTTTTATTATAAAAGACTAATAGATGTATTTTTATCATTTTCTCTTACGTATTGATACAATAATTAATATTTAAATATCAACACGCAAACAAGTAGTATCTGTCTTTTCATAATAAATAATATTGATTCTTTTTAGTAATGGTACTCTCCACTAACTTAGAAAGATTCTTATATATTACTATTATTTAACTAAATTATCCCATATTTTATGGATAAAATTGTATTTCTATATTTATATTGTGCTACATTTCAAGATCTACGTGCAAAAAATAAAACTGATACATGCATATAAGACGGAGGGAGTATTTTCTTTTTTAGTCTTTTCGAAGGTGTAAACTTACGGAAAATAAAAGAAATAGCATACCTACGATGTCCCTCGACAACTTTAGCCATGTTACCATCGTACGTGGGGATAAAGATATCGCTCTCCAACGAGACGAGATAGTCGAGGGCAGCCATTTGAGACGAGTGGTTTTGGAAAAACCGCAGGTCCGATGGCTCCAACAGCGTCTCCTTCCTCACCTATCACGATAGAATCACAATAATCAGTCGACGTTAACTGGAACCTCGACATTCGATTACTCCCCTACGTATTTCTTACCAAATTTGGATAGGATGCCGTAAGTCGGGACAGTCGTCTTTGCCCACCATATATCTCTCCAGCAGCAATGTAGATTTGAATATTCCGATCGATTCCCAGCGCCTGCAATGTGAGCGACGTTTCCTCAGGCGTCAACGGACATAAACCTTCTTTTCTTTTCATGTCCGAGTCGATTATCTTCTCCTTCCACCACGGGTACGCGTATCTGCGAACAATTGAAAAGTTATTTTTCCAAAAACACATATATATATATATATGGTTCGGATTCGCAAATATTTCGATTAGGGTGTGTTCGTTTATAGCATTTCTTCAAAAATGTACTAAACATCAGATCAAACACCTGTTTTTTATTTTTTATATTACAGTAAAAATCAATTTTACATTCAAAACATTACGTCAATACCTATTTATATCACATCGTACAACTATTTCAATTCAAAAATTTTAATATTCAAATCTCAAACCAAAATCCAAACGCCCAACCAAACACACCAAGTTGCTACCTCATTCTTGTTAGCTCATCGGCTTCTTCAGCATTGCAACCCTGCGTGCATCCCGAAAACGCTAACATGTCCATTTCGTACCGTAGATGAAGCACTAAAAAAGGGCCCTTTCTCCGTAATATACTGATAACCTTTCGACCCAATTCTTCAATCTGATGAGTAAATTTCAGAGCGCTGAAGTTTACTTTGCAACGAAGCCTCTGAATTTCCTTAGGCTGGTTATTGTTTGCAAGACGGGCATCCGTTCGATTCAAATGCACGACTTTATGTTTCTGAATAAGAGGAAGAATCTGCGCCAGTAACACAAAAGAAACATAAGTAAACTCGAGAATCAGACAGATCAAATAAGCGAAACGAAACATCATTTGATCAAGGTATAAAATCGTTAACCTGATTGCGATAGTAAGAGATGTCCGACCAGCTGATAGGCGCCATTGTATAGACAATCCCGAGCTCGACTCTCCTCTTGACCCTCGGAGGAAGCTCCTTGAGTATCCGTACTTCGTCTCTCAACGATGTAATAAAATGATCCACGTCGAATATGTCTTGAAACTCACTACACAGAGTTATAACAATCCCATCAAATTTTCAGAACACTCGAATTTTCGATTCACTAATTCACATTCAGCTCACCTCGGGTCGTTCCAAAATGAGGTCTTGTCGAGTTCGGGAACTATCAACGTTACATTGAGATCTCTCGCTATGGCAACCATGTCGCATATCTACATACAAAAGATAAGTTCAGACAACTGCCTCGACGAATTTTAAACAAACAACCAATCTTAAGTTATACGAAGATCATATAATCGAGAAGAACAAAACCAACTCACCGCAGCTCGCATTTGATTAAGCCCTCCATTACACGAAACCATAAGATACCCGTTGTTCTTGTAAAACCCTACCGAAATCGCAAAAAGTTCAAACATATAATCAATTCCCAGCAGCAAAACAACACAACAAATCACATAACACAATCAACAAATGTAACACTAATCTTCTGGCTAAAAATGCATACCAAAATCGACACATTTCAAGTACTATTGTTTCCGCAAATATCATTTCTCCTCTAAAAAACATCACATTCAACAAATAATTTCCATCCAAAATAATTTCAAATCTGACGCATTCCAAAAACACTTGGGCGGAAAAACTCACAAAGCACAACCAAAACTAAACAAGGTATGAAGGTATATCAAAGCTAATCCTCACTCTTAGGCGGAAGAACTCTAACAGGAAGCTCCGGCAAGGAATGAACATCAGCAATGACGGCGGCAGCCGCGGATTCTTGCGAAAAACAAGAAGGCCAACCCTTCAATACTCGAGGCCCCCAGCTTTCACTCAAAGATGTTAACTGAACTATGCAGGTCCACAAAAGAATCGAAGTCATAGCCCTTATCAGCCACAGCTTCATCCTCGATCTCGACACCATTCCACCGCCATTGCCGAGCTTCTCTAATCTATCCCCTCCAAACGACGCCGTTTTCAGCCCCATTATTTCCCAGCGTCTCCGCCTCCTCTTATGGTTGTTGCCGCTCTCCTCACCAACCTTAGCCGCACACATCACAACCACAGCCCCATACACAATGCCGCCTTACCAAATCCCCAAATTAATTCCGGCAATTGCTGCTTTTAGGGATCCAATGCGCGATAACCGCCGACGATGAAAATGTCTTAAAGCCGTGATTCATTCATTCGAGACGAAAATCGAACGGAACCGACGCAGTAACAGCCGTAACAGAACTAAGAAGCGCTCGATCTCGATCGACCCCCGATCAAAAGTGGTTTCGAGGTTTTTGGGGGCGAAAATCAACAGAATCGTGTCTGTATCAATGAAATTCTCCGGAGATCCAGCGGATTACAGGTCGCACCGACGGCAGGAACAGAGAATGCGAGGAAATGAAGGAGGATGAGGCCGAGACAGCAAGGAAAAAGCGTGTCGGTTGGATCGAATGAAAAATGAAAACAAAATATGGATTATACACATCCGAGAGCGCGTGGATTGTGAAAATTGTGTGTGCGAACGCCGCAGAATCCGCAGAAATCGAGAAAATAACGGTGAAAAATCTAAAGAGTTACCTTGTCCCTATCCTCCCTCCTCGTTTCCGATTGGATCAATGTGAAATTGACGATGACGCGTGATTTGATTTTTATTTTTTTTTAACCCTAATCGAATGTTCATCCCCAATTCGCGATCCTCTGCAGTAAGGTCCACTTGTCATTTCTAGGAAGAGCCGTTGATCATTCGACTCGTTAGGGAAATGTGCGGCTGAGATTAGCGGAAGAGGGAGAGATAGGAGAGGTCGTTCGCAGGGGATCATTTCTGGTACAAAATTTACAGCCAATTGATGAGGGCCAGCTCAGATGGACCCCACTGGAATTATTTTATGTCAGACGTGTCAGCGACTCAACAGCTGTTGTTGGACACGTGGCGATACGAGATGATACCATAACTACCCACAATTTCTCGTGAGATATCCCATGTTCGAATTAAATATTTTAAATCTGTTTTTATCGTTTTATGTTCTTGAATATATAAATGGATGGAAATTGGGTCGGGTGAAGCCTAACGGGTCCGGTTTCAGAGCCCCGCGGTATGAACAGGGTCGAATGCAGTTGAAGTGGTTTGGTGGGCATTAAATAATAGTAAAACCCAAAACGGCGCCGAACTCCGTCGTTTCATTATTGACTACGTTTATTCATTTAACATGCTTATATTTTTGTACGTTAATTTTAAATTAAAATAATTCTCTCACCATTCATTTTTGGTTGCCAGTGTGTAAACAATTTCTTATCTTTACCCTAATAAATAATAAATTATTTTTTTATTTTTTATTAATTACTATTTAATAAAATTTTATAATATTCATATCTCAAAATATCATTAATATTTTTTCGTATCCAAACAAAAGGATATATAATTATACCGGATAGAATAAGTACAATATTCTGTATTAAAAAAAATATAACAAAATCTAATGAATGTCTGTCTGTCTGTCATTAAGAGGTAATCACGGAAAAGGAATATTTGTCCAAGTCCATCCTAGACTTTCCACTTATTTTATTTCGACCCCTAATCTCATTCACACACTATTTCCAATTTACACCCAAAATAGATTTCAATTAGTTTCAAACTCACCAGAATGGACACTCTGCACCCAATCCAAGTTTTCACAGCTGCAAATCTTGTCGAGAGCTGAAGGATTGATTTAATAATAAGAATAAGAAATAATAAAAATAAAATAAAATAAAAAAACAATTTTATCAATTATGCAAAATTTCAACAAAATAAAATAAAATAAAATATCACATTCTTCTTCTTACAAAAACTTTCTATTGTTACTAGAATTTTTCTAAATTTTTCAAAATTTCTATCTAGTCGGTGTCTTTTTCAATTAAATTATAAATTTATTATCTTATCGAGCAATTATTTTCAATTAAACCAATTTTTTAGAATACATATGAGCACAACCTCGAGTTCGAGTCTTACCGAGCCATGGTTGATCAGATACAGCTATTGAGCATTGCTTACCTTAGCTATAGTTTGTAGAAATCGTCGTCGAAGCTGCCGTCATCTGACAATCAGAAATCACACAATGTAAGGGTTGAGACAACTACATCAATGCTAAAACAATGGTTAATGGATAATAGTTGGTTAAAAAAAAAAAAAACACCATTTCGAATCGGTGCTAAAATAACATGGATAACGGATAATGTCAGCTCATGAGAAAGTTTAAGGTGCTGATGTTGTACCTGGACTGTCATCGTTGTCATCAAAGTCTCCGAGGAGAAACACATCCAGATCCTTGTCGGAAGAGATTGGCTTCAAGTTATTGCTTGATGTTTTCGAATTCTCATCTGCTTTTCCAAATCTTATATTCGATGAGACTTCATTTGTTTTATTGACTTGAGCTTTTGTAGCTTCCCGAAGCTTAACCTCATCCATGTAGCGCTTTTCGTAACTGTAAAACAAACCATTGTTTACAAATACTTTTGGAATTTTCGGCACTATCATCAATGGTAATTTATTTAAAAAGTATCACATCAAATATTCAATTTTTTACTATTCCCAAAAATTTTAAAAAATACGAAAAGATAAACTTGCACAGAGAAATATAGAAGAAGAGGAATCCCACATCAATCCGATATTTTGAAAACTCTAAACGCTTAAAGGCTCTGATCTCTTTGAGATATTTTTTCAGTTTCTTTACTATGTAATCCTAACGAATTTGTATAAAAATAGACAATTCCATTCACAAAACATATATTCAACCCCTGTTCAAACACAATCTTTTAGTATTATGTAAGAAACCGAATCAAGTTATATACAAAAATGAGCAACTCTTCATGTAAGAGACTAAAACCATAGCCTTTGATTTGGGGAGGATGATACTTACGGCGCAACATAACTGTTAACGAGATTGAAGTACACCCTCCAGAACGTTCTTTCTTTCATCAGTCGAGGGCATAACTGATACCTTAGCTTTGAGATTTCCTGAGGGAAGAAAAAGCATATATAAGGTTTGAAAATGGAGTTTTAAAGCACATTTCACACAGCTCTTTGTATAAACTTGAAGAACAGGTTTGGTGCGCCTGCAGCTAAATTTGATTTCCTAGTTTGAAATGCAACAAACTGAAATGAAGATAAGGGTTGCAAAAATCTATTTTAGCCTTACATGTTTCATGATTTCATCTCAAATAATGTTTGGGAATTAGAGTCGATAAGATCATTGCTCAGATGGGGACAAATGTCCAATTCGAACAACTCTACCTTTGCAATTCCAGCGAAATGAAAAATTGATTTACTGCCAAATTGCTTCCAAGTGGCCATAAACAGGGGCTGATCATAGATATAATATTAATGCTAACCTTCACGGTCGCTACAACAAGCTTGGCATGCTTTTCTTGCCATTCAGTGAGATCTTGCCGGACATTTGCCACCGTAGGAATATCAGCTACCTCTGAATCATCTGCCCACATTTTAAAACAAAAAAAAAAAAAAAAAAAAAAAAACCAAGAAAGTGATAGCACCCAAACATCAGATGTCAAATTGTGTGGACACTAAATGAAAAGTTCGAATTAACACATCCTTTAAGAATGATTAGGTATTCCATCAAGAAGAAATGCATATATTCTGTTAGATAAGTTGTGTTATTATTTGCCATTAGTGCAGCAAAAAATTGTAAAAGTGAGCTACTTAAGAGCAGTGTTAATCTTAGATTGAACTCATTCAATTCCTGTATGATGCTGTTATATTCAATAAGCTAATCGTTATGAACAACAATGCTTCGTCTCCTAGGTTAGATTCCACCATTATCGTTCAGATTAGTCCCAATCATTTCAAGAAACAACGACAATCATCCACTTCACATAATCAGTAATTGGTTCCCAAAGGCATACGCTGATATCAATGAACACAACTCAATTCAATATACATATATATATATGTATGACTGAATGTATATGTAAAGTTAGCTAAAATCAACCATGACTGAAAGCATGGGACAGCATACCTCCCACAGGGAAATTCCTAAACGTATCGGTCGTAATCCCTTGGACAAACTGCCTCAACTCATCCGTGACGCCAAACTTCTCAGGATCAGCAGCAGCCTCGTCATCGCTCTTCTGAACATCAACGAGATCGCTCAGCACCGCCGCCGGAGGAGGTATCTGCACCGCAATCTCATCGGCGCGCTTCAAAGCCTCGGCTGCGAATTCCTTGGACTTCTTGGTCGCCTCAGCGGCCAATTCCTTTGATCGCTTGGAAGCCTCGAATACGACATTGGAAAGATTCGCCGCAGCAAGTCCCTGCGTCAGCGCCTGCGACTTCTTCGCCGCATCCTCTGCGAAACTCCGGGCCGTACGCCAGAAATCCATTGCCGCTCTGCTGCAACGCAGAATCAGAAATTACCATTCAAATTCACAATTAAATACATTAATTAATTAATTATTAATCAATAAAATCTCAGGCATGTTAAAATTTAGGGTCCGATCCCAAAAAAAAAATTGAGGGAAAAATATTAGTATCAATATAATTACAATTTATTTTGATTAAAACTTAATAATTTTAGTTTTATTGTCAATTAATTTTGATTCATTTACAAATTTAATAATTTTGATTCATTTAAAAATTAATAAAAAAATTGATACTTACCGTCTGAATAGATTGAAATTGTTTATAATACTATTAAAATTGATATTTTTTATATTGTGATCAAAATAAATATATTTTAGTTATATCATAATTATTATTGATTTTTTCCTAAAAATGATTTTTCATTTTCATTCTTTCTATATAAAAAATAATTTTTAAAGAAATAAGTAATATGTTTCCCAATATTTTTTCTATATTGTTCTTTTAATACTTAGTATATCCTTCATCGTTTTTATATAACAAGTAATATTTAGATTTCGAAAATTAAATAATGTGATGAGAAAGAAAATTGCAATTTATATTTTATTTGAATTATGTGATGAGATAAAATATATTAATTATTTTTTATTTTGAAATATTGTATGGTATTTAGAACATATCACAATAGAAAATATTGTCGGATATATAAAATGGAAGGAAATAATATATATTCTATTTTTTAAAAAAAATAATCAAAATATAATATTATTTTTGATATTGTCTATTCATTTCTATAACTTATATAAAAATAATAATAACATTTTGACCTTTATGCTAAATTAAAAAATAATTAACATTTTGTGTAAAAAATTTTAACATTTTTGCCTTTACTTTATATGAATTTAATATGAATCGAAAAGTCTGAAATTTGAAATTAATAAATCCAAAATCAAAATTATAAAATTTGAACCAAATCAAAAAATTAGAAATTACATAATATATTTAAAATTGATAAATGTATTACTTTTTGTACTATTTTTTTTAAATATTAAATTATAATTGTGAGTTTTATATTTTTATTGAAATATTATACTTTTATGAAAATATTAAATATATACAATAAAATATATTAATATATATTATATTTCTATTTTTGGATTAATTAGTTTATTATATCTAACTGAATCGATTCAAAAATTTAAAATTTATAGCAGATTAATCCGATCCAATCCAAAAATTTTGAATTAAATTTTAAAATTCGATTCAGTTCAATAAAAATTTGGGAGGTTTGAAGTAGTGAATGAACATTTGAATGAAGGCACTTTGGATCTAATGGGGTGTGTCCTTTATTTTATTTTTTTTAAAAAAAAAAATTTAATAAACACAATTCATGAATATATTTGCACGGCCGTACAAATGTATTTATAATAATTTTTAATTTTTTAAATAATAATAATTTAATAAAATATATAGTTATTTTGTAAAAAATTAAATTTTATACTCGCGCAGTCCCATATTTATATATGAATTTGCTTTTTGCACGAAATTTTAGAAATATTAGTATTATATTGGGATAAAATATAAATAAAGGTAAAAAAGACTAAATTACCTTATTAGTATTGTATGATACAAAGGTAATAGCGTCTGTGTAATATATTATAAATTAGAAGGATATTTGTAATGATAGGTAGATAGTACAATTACTATAAAATAAAATTGACACTTTGTTATGGGACGGACCAAAATAAAAAAAAAAAAAAGATAGATTGTTTAAGGGACGTATGGAGTATAATACAATTAAATAAGAAAAGAATATAAATATTCATTTATGATTAACACAAATTAATACTCAAATTATCCATTTTTAATTTCATAAATTTAATTTAATATACATTTTACATCATTATTCTTTTATCTATCAAATTAATACACATTAAAATCCCCAAAGTCAAACAAACTTACTAACTCAAAAGAACGCAATTTCTCAAAACTACAAAATAATTCAAATTCAAACCAAACTCAAACCAAATTATTTTATTAAACATTATTCTTAATTGATTATAATTTATATTAAACTATATTTTATTTTATTTTTTTATTTTTTTTTAGTGATTTTCAATGTTAGTGGAGGAAAACTAATTTTTCTTTTATATATATATATATATATATACATGTTATCGCACTTAAAGTAAGAAAAGGGTAATGCGGTTAAACTGTAGATCGAAATTTATTATTTTATATTTTTATTTGATCAAATTGATTATTATCATCGATGCACTTACACTACATCTAATATTGTCTTCTTTGATTTATTTACAGGATCATCATGGTAAAAAAAGAGGGCAGATAAAAAGTTGGGATCCGAAGAGACTGTCTAAACATTGCCGAATGATTTGTTGCTACTTTTTTCCGTTCGAGTGATAGATTTGAACTTTTGTTTGTTTGATTATTCTTCCAAATTTTGTTTAGATTTTTTATTTATTTCCAATCTTTTTTTCACGACGTTGGATGCTAAAAATTATTCGTCAAAATTGTCAAATTGAAATGACAAATACAGAGAAGAAGAAAAAACACAAAAAAAGAAAGAAAATGTATAAAAATTCAATTGATTATAATTGTAAATTAAGTTGGTATTTTTATTTTTATAATTTTTCCTTTTTTTTTCTATGTTAACAGTACAAATTTTGCTGCAGTGATATTGTAATTAAATTTTTATATTATTGGGAGATTGATTTTACCATTAAAATTATAAAAGAAAAAATTGTTATTATGTATACGAATAATTATATATATATATATTTTCTTATTACAATGGATTATCCAGTTTTTTTTTTTGTAAATTATAAATTAATAGTTTAAATATTTCTTTCGTAAAAACACGTATATTGTGTGTAATAAAAATACGTATTGTTTGTAAAATTATACTTTCTTTGTTTCATTTGTTTTTTCACTATTTTTATCCATCTATTCAAAATATTTGTTTTCGGTTACAATAAAAAATAATTCAAATACTATTGATTTTTAAAAAAAATATTATTTTTTAAATTTTACAAAAATAAAAATATAAAAATTATTTTAACTAATAATATACTCTATTCGTCTGCCTCTAAGGTCACATTTATGTACTTAACATTAAAAATATCATTATATTTGTATAATTTTTTTATACAAATAGTACTATAAGACACTAATAAAAATATTTTTTTATACAAATAGTATTATAAGACACGAATGAAAGTATTTTTTTAATTTATACTACGTTTTGATATAATAATTAATATTCAAATATCAATATGTATAAAATAAATAAGACCATTTGAGCATTATTTTTATTTTTTAATTCACTGTAAAGAAACTAAAATAATACTACTACAATATTCTATTGAGAGGGAATATATTACTTTAAAAAATTAAGATTAAAAAATAATGTATCAAAACTTACAAAAACATTAGTCATAGTTTTTTGCCCTACCATATTTATATCAAAAAACAAAAAAAACAAACAAACAAAAAACCCACAACATAATTTTGAATTAGGATAAAGAAGGGAGTCCCCCACGAGGGCCATGTGCCTGTCTCCGTTGTCCTTAATGCTTATTAACTACCCAAACTTACAATTATATACGGTGTGTTTGTTTTGTATTTAAATTTAAATAAAAAATAAAAATAAAATTATCGTGAGATATAAAAATTTATATAAATAGCATAAAAATAATAATTGTATGTAATATATAAATTTATTTTTGAGAAATGTGTTAAAAAAATTCTTAAAAAAAAAAAGCAAATATGTGAAGTCCTCCCTCAGTTCCAGTATAATTGAAATATTTTGTAACGGACATCTAATAACGTTTAATAGTTAATAATTGTAAATTATTATATTATTATTGTTGATGCCGATTTTCAACAATAAAAAGTAAAATCCGAAATAGAAATTATCTTCGAATTTAATAAAATAAAATGCCTGAGATTTAAGAATCCTAGACACCGTATCATACATAAATAAACTAGGAAAATAAATATTACAGACTGAAAAAGTAAAATGGTGATCCTCAAAGCCAATTCACTAAATTTGACATCTATTGAAGGTGCTTTCCCATCATAGACCCAAATCCTTTAAATATTCCCTAAAGAAATGTTCTAAACCGTCGTCTGGTCGGTTACAGCAACTGCTATCAACCGCCCACTAATTTCTTCTGACACGTGTCTTAACAGTCTCGCTAACCGCTCCTGCCAATTACAGGACTTAACTGGCTCGACCGACAACCTCTGAACACCTTACCTCCTTAAATGGGCGGCTGACCCATCTGACTACTCATGCCGCCCGCAATACCCCTGGCTCCCTAGACGGACCGCAGGCCAACCAACTCCCTTGAGAACCCCTTAATCAACTGATGGGCCTAACGACGGGCCCACATCTCCTCCTAGTCGCCTTTTCAGACGGATCATAAATCATTATCCGACTGAGAAATCGTCTGGACCATCCACCGACTGAACCTACCGAATAACCCAACAATTGACTAACCGATCAATCCAGATACTAACTGGTCGTTAGACTAAATGACTAATCAGTTGTCCACTCGAGCGACCACCATTCAGTTCCTTCAAACAGCTGAACAACCATTCGTCCAGACGATTCATTGGTTGTCCAATCAAGCGACCACCATCCAGTCCTTTCAAACGGCTGAACAACCATTCGTCCCATTCAGTCCCTTCAAATGGCTGAACAACCATTCGTTCAGATGGTTCATTGGTCGCCCGATCAAGCGACCAACTGACCGCCCTTTCAAGACCAAATGACCGGCCAATCGATCAGCCAATTAACATGTTGCTTAATTAAGCGACCAATTAACAGACTTTTCTTTCAAATGGGCCCTAAAAGCCCACTTTCCTCTTGTCTGACCTCGTATCGACCGTTTCAGCTTTCTTTGTCTGACCTTATCTTGTCCGACCTCTTTATCGGCCGTCTCATCCTTCTTCGCCCAACTTCCTTTTGTTCGACCTCCGTATCGGTCGTCTTATCTTTCTTCGTCCGACTTTCTTTTGTCCAACCTCCGTATCGGCCGTCTCATTTTTCTTCCCCGATTTCCTTTGTTGACCGACCTCTGTGTCGGCCGTTTCATTCTAATCACAGGTTTCTCCAAAAAAAAACTCATTTCTTAATAACACTTGGACCGTTTGGCTTATATTCAGACTCATTTAGGATCCCACTGTCATTAACAGATCCATTCTCGAAAAACTTTGCACATTGATTTTTCTTATTCAACAATTATATTATTTTTTATATGATTAATAATATCGATCATTTTAAAAAAGATGTGAAATTGTAAATGTATGAAAATATATATATTTTTAATTTCCATACTCAAATAAGCTAACGAGGTCAATGAAATATTAATTTAATTTGATATTTCATATGTGAAAATAATAATTTTAAAAATATCTTATTCATTTTTATTTTTTCTTGTTGATGAATAAGCCAAATTGAAATGTACACAATACAAAATGGATGGCAAGTAAATCATAGAACACCCCATTTATGTTTAACTTAAAAAATAAAAACACACTTGAGATTAAAGCCATTTTTTTTTTTCTATGCTTGACGTGGGAACCCAAAGCCGCTACCCAAAAATGCGCGACGAAAAAGTCACACTAAGCGAACCCATGACTTTACGGTCACAAGTCCAACCTCTACGCCACTAGATCATTTCTTACAAGACAAAATTAAAGCCATGTTTGCATGTATTTATGGTGTTTTGAATTAATATTTTTTAAATTTTACGTTTTTTTTTTTCTTTTCTTTTAATGTTTATCAACAAAATTTATTTTATCTTAGATACCATAAATAATATTCATGGATGTCTTTCACATAAATATTTTTAAAATTTTTATTATTATTCTTCATTTTTTATTTTAATATCAAATATATAACTTTTTACTAGTTCTAAAATTTTCAAATCTATTATCTAAAAGGAACTTGTGATATTCCAGAGTTGAGTTGAGTCGAATCGAGTTCAAAAGAATTGATTAAACTATTAACATGTCAATAATATTGACATTTTTTTAAGTTCATTTAAAAAAATTTATACTTAAGCATTTAAAAAATCTTCCAAGAAAATGTTCCTATATTTGACGAACGAAAAAAATATTATATTTACATTTTTAAATAACACAACAAATCATTTACCTTAATCAAGACAATAATTAATCTTTATAATTTTATTAGAAATAATTTAATAATAATAATAGAGTGTAGTACTAACAAACAAAACAAAACTTAAATAGTGAAAACCTAAAAACATAAACACGCGCACTATAATTTGTTGTTGGTCCACGTGGCAGCGTTCAAACCACTCGACACTCAATGATTGGATGATAGAACAAAGAATCGTCGAACAACCTAGACCGTCAGTGATTTTCCCATCGTACACGTGTCCCTGCATGAACAAGGACCGTAGATGAAGACTGCCCCCACCCATGCAAATATCTCCACGAAACGGAATGACTATTTTACCCCTGTCCTCACGCATGGCCGTAGGGGTGTCGTCGTAATATCGCTTCCCCACGTGACGATCAGCGTCACCGGGCGGTTCCGGAGGGCATTTGCGTCATTTCGCAGCGCGTGGAGACGTAGAAATACTTGAAAGTGGAGGACCCGTTTTTAGGGATATTTGTTTGTCAGTGAGATTTGGGGAGAATTTCATTTGAATTTTAGGGTTTGGAAATGTCCAATGGTTTGTAGCGATTTTTTGATTTGATTGGAATTAGAATTGGATTTGGAATTGGATTGATCTGTTTTCAGGCGGAATGCAAGGCATGCACGCCGTCGGCGGCGGCGGCGGCGGGAGGTTTTTCGGTGGCGGAGATAGGCGGTTGCGGCAGCATAACCACCACGGAGCGGTGGCAGCGTTGAAGTGTCCTCGGTGCGACTCGTTCAACACGAAGTTCTGCTACTATAACAACTACAACCTCTCTCAGCCGCGCCATTTCTGTAAGAGCTGCCGGCGTTACTGGACCAAAGGCGGCGTTCTCCGCAACGTTCCGGTAGGAGGAGGCTGCCGGAAAACTAAGCGCGGCAAGCGTAAAACCGACGCAGATGCTCCTTCAGGAGACCGTAGCTCGAACGCGCGGAGTTCGAGCAGCGAGAGCTCCAGCCTCACCGCGGCGACGACGACGGCGATTTCGACGCCGACCTCCGCCTTAGCGGCTGCGGAATACGGTTCGGCTTTAAATAACACGCCGTCGAGCTCAGCCGCAGCTTGTACTTTCTCCGATTCGAGATTCCTCAACGCAAACGTTAACTACGATTTTCCGGTGAATCAGTCGGCGGACCGCCGGATCTTCGCGACCGAGATCGGACGCTTCGTGAACCTACAAGCGACGCCGCCGTCCGCCGCTGCGATGGAGGAGGATTTCGGCGTAGGCAACATTCCGACGACGTCGTACGAGCAGGTACAGAGAGAAAATCAAGCTCCAGGACCGAATAATCCTTCACCGGCCAATGTGACGGCCGCGGCGACGGAAGAGCTAAAGATGCACGAGATTACGGCAGATGTGAGCCACGCCGTCGGACTGACGGCGCTCGATTGGGGAGGCGGCAGCGGCGGCGGAGGAGCTGGACAAAGAAATGGAGGAGATCAGGATGAGGAGCTGTTTGATCTAACGGCTGCCGTTGATCTTGCGTACTGGAGTCAGCCCCAGTGGACGGACGGTGGAGATCAATCCCTTAATTTTCTTTCCCAGTAAAAATAAAATATCCTTTTCAAAATTTTACGATTATATATAAGTATAAATATATTTTTATATATTCAGTTGTAGTTGTGTTTTTATTAACCAATGAAAATTTATAATTATATATATACACAGATATTTCTTTCTTACAGTAACAGTCTGATTTTGGTTGGTGTATCATTTTAGAAACATAGGGGTGATAGTATTATTATTATTATTATTTTTTTTTAAAAAAAATTTTTTTAATAATTTTGAACGTAAATAAAAATTGAGCAGTTGATAAATCCTTCCATCCACAACTTTTCTTTTTTTTTTAAAAAAAAAATGGATAAATTGAATGTATAATAATTATAGCATATTTGTAAATAAATATAATATTCAAATGTATAAATTTTAAAAAATATATAAAAATTATTTGTTGAACATTTTTTATATTTATGTTAAACATATTTGGTGATGCATGAATCCGCAGCATGAGGTCATGACAATGTATAATTTTTCTTACAAAATATTATACTTTTCGTCCCATAACAAAATATTTATTTTTTATTGTATTTATTTTTTTATTTAATATTACAAATACCCTTACAACTTACAATATATTATATAAATGTCATTATTTTTATATCATATAATACTAATAAGATTATTTTAGTCATTTCTATTTTATTCATACTACGTTTTAATATAATATTAATATTTTAAAAATCCTGTGTAAAAAGCAAATGAATACCTAATTATGAAAGAGAGAGAGAGAGTAGTATTAAATTATTTTTAATTATTTTTATTTCAACAGAAGTTTTTATACATATTTTTTTAAATAAATTATTTTATTTTTACAAAGAATAGCAATTCATTAAAATTTTGAAATTAGACTAATGTGTTATCTTGATAATTATATTTCAATTTATACCATTCATTCAATTTCACAGAATTTATGTATAAAATTACAATATCTTTTAACAAAATATAACATCAAAATAATTTTTTATTTTTAAAAAAAAAAATCGACTAAGTCAAACACACCCATAAATATATAGAACTATAGAGTGCATTTACTTCAGAGTGACCAACCAATAATTATTATTATTATTGTGTTGTTGTTGCCTTAATTTTTTTGGTCTAATTCTAACCTAATAAACAATGTAGGGGCCGGTTTTTTATTTTTTGTTAATGCTTTCTTCGTCAAGATGTATATTTATTTTTATTTTATACCTAATTTTAAAAATAATATTCCTTCCGTCCCGCATACCATATCCACATTTTCGTTTCTGTCTGTCCCACTTTTCATATCATTTTTTTTTTAGAATATGATTACACACTTTAATCTCATTTTAAACTTTTTAATTTATTTTTTTATTTTAATTAAACTAATTAGTTATCTTAATATTAATTTATAATTATTTATATTATAGGATAATTATTTTCACTAATACACTCTTAAAATACCGTGTATACAGTGTAGCAGATACGATATGTGAGACGTATGGAGTAGTATTTTAATTAAAATAAATAATTAAAATTTGTGTAAAGAATTATTGTTTACCTTTGGTGTAAAATATAATGTAATAGTAAAATAAAAATATTTGTGTATATCATAGTATTTTGTAAATAATTATTTTAGAATTAGACAATACAAAATAAAAATATATATATTTTAAATAGAATAATATAATATATTTTAAAATTAGATATAGTTATTGTGCTAATTAAGGTAAATTAACATCATACATTCCACAAGTAATAGTGGAAAATATCAAATTGATAAAGTAATATATATATGAAAAAATACTAAAAATATCAAAATTATTGTATATCGTAAATTTTTATATAGTATAATGTTGTACCGAACTTTTTCAATATGGTAACTGCATATCATTGTTGGTATTATATACCATAAATACCATATATGAGATTTTAGTATTCGATATATCGGTATATATCGATAATTTAGTATATTGACGCTGAAATAATTAATTTTTTAAAATATTTTAAAAATTATAATTTTTTTATTTTTATTTTTATAATTTCGATATTTTAACGTAAAATATTATAGTTTGATACCATACATGCAATTCAGTTAGAAATAACTCGATACGGTATATCAATAATACTGGACCATATTATATACCGTACCAAACTTTTTTGTCTATTAAAAAAATATATCGATACCATACCGAAAAAGTTCGTTATACCGAAATTTGGTATTTCGGTATTTTTATGTACAGTATGCGCTATTTCGGTAATTCAGTATTTTTCATCTATAAATTGAGTACACCAAATTATTAGTACAATATCTTAGTACGGTAAAATAGTATATAAAAAATTTTAGTACGGTATATGCGCTATAAATTTGGTATGTAATATAGAACTATTCCTACCGACAATCAAATTCGATAAATTTGATGTATATATTGTTTATAATTAAAATTTTATTATTATGACTGTTAATTGGTATTTAAATTGTTAAAATTATTTAATTCATTTTTTTATTTAATTGATATTGATTTACAAACTTTTTGAAAATAAAATAATTTCAATAAATAAAATATTAAAAATTAAAAAAAATACATTTTATACTTTATTTCAATACTACATCAAATAAAAAATAGTTAAAAATTACATTTTACTACAAATATTAAGTTAACTAACCCAATTTTTTTTAAAAAAAAATTATCGTAATCAAAATTTATTAAACAAAAAGAAAGATGACTATTTTAGCCCATTTGTTCTTTTATTATTTAAAATCAATTTAAATAAATATTCAAATCAATACTTTATTATAAATCAATTTCGGGTGTGTTTTTTTTTGATGAGTTTGAAAAAAATTTGATTTAATTTTGATATAAAAATAATATTTGATAAAATATTTTGTGAAATAAAAAAAATTGTAAACACAAAATTTAAATAATAAAATTTAGAAAAACTGCGGTAAAAAAACGGACCTTTCGTATTACTGTAAAACAAAAGGTAAACATGAGAGGTTGATTACACACTTATTTATATAATAATTCAGATTTGCCGAATATTAATTTGACCTCTAATTTACTCTTGATTAAACATACAAAATAAATTAACGGTCGAGATTAAATTAAATTACTGAATTAGAAAAATTCAGCATAGGATTTGTTTTTTAAAATCTAATTTTATTCTTGTACTGTTCATTTAAAAAATTCTTTAAAACAATTGAACCAAACACTTGTGTTCTTTTATGGGTTTTAGCATAAGTTTTTACTATTATTTTTTTTTCTTTAAAAAAAAAATATAACATCGAACAATTATTATTATTTATATTATATTATAAATTTATTTTATATTCAAAACATCACATCAATATCTATTTATATCACATCAAATAACTATTCAAATTTAACTTTTTATTATTAAAAAATTCAAATAAAAAAAGTAAAACTCAGAGACAAACACACCATGTGTTTTTATGTGATTCCAAACAAAAATAAGTATTATTCATTTTAGTATATTTCTAATAAAAATATAATATTTTATCTAACAAGCTATCAAATTAAAATACTATTTAAATAAAATTTAAATATAATATTTAATTTTAATTCAATTTTAAACCACAATTTTATTATCATTTGAGATATAAAAAATACATCCTCCTTCTCATAACAAAGTATCAATTTTTTCATTTTAGTCGCTCTCGTAACAAAGTATCCATTTCCTTTCTCAGTAACTGCACTATCTACCTAGCATTACAAATAATCTTACAACTATCTGCCTAACATTACAAATACCCTTACAACTTATAATATATTACACAAATATCATTACATTTATATATCACAGATACTAATAAGGTTATTTTAGTCATTTCTACTTTATTCATACTATATCCCAATATAATACTAATATTTCTAAAACTACCGTGCAAAAAACAAATGGATATTTAATTTCGGGACGGAGTAGTATAAATAATATAAAAATAATAAATACTTGTAATATATTAATTGTTTTAAATATTTATATATTTTTTAGAATTGTGGAAGAATAAATCCAAATGTACATAAAAGTTTTTTATAAATTTTGATAATATTTATCTATAATACTCCCTCCGTCCCACTACAGTTGCTTACCATTTTTGTCTGTCACAAAACAATAGTTTTATTTTCATAAATACTCGTATCACCATAAAATTATTCTTATTTTTTCATTATTATTACACAAATGCCACTACTTTTTACACTAATATACTCACAAGAGCAAAAAAAATATTTTACGCATATTTTTTATCAAATATCAATATAATATTAATATTCTTAAAATTTCGTGTCCGGCCCAAACAAGACTATAATTTTGGGATAGAGGGAATATATTTCTTATAAATAAATGGAAAGTTTTAAATATATATTATATTTGTTTATTTTAAAAACAAAAATATAAATTTTTTAATGAAAGCATATGATATAATATTTTTAAAAAATTGAAAACATAATTTTAGTATTATAAAATTTTCAAAACTCCAAAATAGAGCCAATATTTATTCAAAATTTCGTTACCGTTCATCAAAGTTCTGTTAAAAAAAAAAAAAATAAAATCATATTAACTTTTTATTTTTTTAAATATCAAAATTCAATATTTAATTTTTTATTATTTTCAACTAATCTTTCGTCCATTTTCAAATCTTCAAAATTACCAACAAACGGAACTAAACGTTAAAAGGAAAGCCCACACATACTGTCTACGGTATTTCTGAACTTATTTTATTTACCGTTAGGAAAAAAAAAAGAAAAAGAAAAAGAAAAAAAAAAGAGGAAGAAGAAGAAGAAGAAGATAAGCCGCCGATCCCCAATTCCGTTGCTGCAACTGCAATCGAGCGAGGATCCATGGAAAGTAGAGTGTTTGATTCTCAGCAGCAGGAGCATTTGCTGGATTTGCATGATGGCAGTGGTTTCGCCTCGGATCCTAAGACATGGCTCACCGGTGACGACATAAGTCGGACGCTGTCGTCGCTCTCCGACATGGCGGCCTCCGCTTCTGCCACAGGGAATGTCGACCGCGAGCTCTTCAATGATCTAGTGGAGATGGTGCCACTCGTCCAGTCGCTCATTGTAATCGCTTTCCTTTTTTCTTCTGGATTTCAATTTTTTACTGTTAATGAAATTACTGTATACCGATTCTTCAAATTTTGGTTCTAGGAGCGGAAACCGAATTCTTCGTTTACGCGACGGGGTTCTATGGTTTATACTAAGGTTCCGAAGGTAATTTCGTAGCTCAGCTGCTTTTTGGTTTCAAATTTATGGTTCTAGTTTTTGAATAATCTGGGAATGATTCAGATTTCGTTGAACTGTGTTCTACTAAATTGCACGGATTGGGTAATTTCGTTTGAAGAATGCAGTAGTTTGAGTAACTGACCGAACCTATGCGAAAACCTCATTTTAGTGTATTCGTTAAATGTTTTTCTTTTTTTTTTGGTTTTGAATGTGATGTTTTTATTGTTACTGTCTCAACTGTTAATTTTAATTTCAATCTGTTGATCAATTCTATATATTTTCCAGAATTTCTTGTTAGCTTGAAGATTGTAGTACTTGTTTAGCTAAATAAGATCGATTATCAGCTTCTTGAATCTATTAACTGTTTTTTGCTGATTAGTTATATGTCTATCTGTCTGAATTTACTCATTTGCTTCATTATTATTTCACCTAAAAATATCACAGTTTATACTAAGCTAATCTAAGAAGAAGATTGGTTTATATCTTTTTACAATGCTATGTTTGGTTTTTGGATCTGAGGTGGAAAATGGAAGGAAATAAGTGGAAAATTTATGTTTTTGGTTTGTAAGGTAGAGTAAGATAAGTACAATAAGAAAGAAGATTATTAATAGATGCAAGATTTGCTTCCGCGTAAAAATGATAGGAAAAGGAAAGGAAAAAATGAACATAGTTTTCGCTTCATCAATGGGAATTTTGTCAATGTTTTTGCCTCTTCTTCGTTTTTTTTTTTTGTGGGGGGGGGGGGGGGGGGGGGGGGGGAGGGGGGGTTTGGGGGGTTCATTTTATTTTCCTTTGCCCTCAAAAAATGCATGAAACAAACATAGTTTTGTAGATGATACCATCATTGTTGTTAATCAAAGCTTTCAAATCGTAAGAGGGAGTCAAAGAGATGTGATTTTCATCAGAGGGTGATGCTTGCATTTTTGTGTTATGCATTATTTGCTTATAGAAAACAATTATGATCATTAAGTAGAAACTTTGGGGTGCTGTAAATATAGTTGTAGTTTATTTCAATATAACAATTTTCAATATAATATAATTATGACGTTTTTCTTTGATGCTGATGTCGATTTTATTGCAGGCAACTGGAAAAAGTGCTGCAAGCAAAAAAAATAGGGACCGGGGAGACAAGGACCAAAACTACAATGCAGCTAACAATGTGGACGGATGTGCTGAGAATTTCTCAGTCCGGTCTTCAGGTTCCTTGCTCTCTGAAAAGGACAGAGAAGAACTTGTAGCTTTGCGGGATCAAGTAGAGGATCTTAAGAGGCAAATATCAGAAAAAGATGAACTTCTGAAATCTGCTGAACTTGCAAAGAATGAAATGGCTTCCCTTCAAACCAAATTTGATGAATTGACGATTGAAGTGTCTGAAAAGGACTCACTGATCAAGTCCACTCATCAACAGCTGTCTGATTTAAAGGTCTCTTGAAACCCTACTTTTCATTTCCCCCCCTTTAATTGGTACATTGAGTTACCTTTTCTGTGTGTGCTCGTGACATTCGAGCTGAATATCCTCCACATTATCTCAGCATATGCTCTCTGTATGGATTTCGGGTTAGCTCAGTTCTCTCTTCTGCTTTTTCCTGATGCATTTTATATCAATGACACCAAACAGAAATAACCAACGGCTAGAAGGATTGTTTGTTTCTCTCGTCTGGTGATACTTTTACTCTTGAATTAACATTGAGCCCCTTTTTATAAAGCTTTGATTTAGCAAGTGACTAAGAAGTGAATATCTATCTTTCTCATGATTAAATTTGTTTGATATTTGGCGATGGACGGAGGAAAAGTATTGATGCAGTATATATTTTTTTTTATGACGTGGGAATCCGCATCCGCTACCCGAAAGAGTATATTTGAACCTATGAATAGAGGGAAGATGATTGTCTAACAAATCGTTAATGAGATTTTGTCATAGCACACTACACAAATGTTCATCACTGTTCTAAGAATATTCCATACTCATATAGCGTATTTTGATATTTTGTTACAGATAAAACTTGCTGACAAACAAGCTGCTGTGGAGAAATTACAATGGGAGGCCGTAACTTCTAAGTCAAAAGTGGAGAAGCTCCAGGAAGATCTAGACAAAGCACAAGGAGAGATTTCATCTTTCATGCTATTTATTCAAAGCTTGACAAGGAATGATGTCGAGATGTCTCCTGAAGATTATGATGATGTCTCTTATCCACTTGATGATAACAGTGAATTGGTAAATCTTTTTCACCCGCTACAGGCTTCAAACCACCGATCTTATATCAATATATGCTTTTCTTGGTTACCTTAACCATTCTCTTGAGTTTCTGTGAATTGATCTTATTTATACATGTAAATATACTTCTGCTGGTGAAATTTAAATCTTCAGTACCAAGTGAAAAAACTCATTTATATTATTATCTTACGTCAATCTAACTTGACTAAATCGAGCAGGATTATGAAATGGATGTACAGAAGCTAGAAGCTGCAAGAGAAGCTTATATTACTGCTGTGGCCATTGCAAAGGAAAGGCAAAATGAAGAATCGATAGCTGCTGCTGCAAGTGCAAGATTTCATCTCCAGTCCCTCATTGCTTCACAAACCTAATCCCGAGCAAGAGTGATGAACTATTATTAGGTTGCCAGATGCAACACTACTCATTTACCAGTAGCCCACAAATGTAAGGTTGTTTTAAATGATTCTGATGGTTTTTCATTAATGAGTGGTTGTGTGTTCATTATATTCCTAAATGATCTACACTGTCGAATTTATGTTAGTTGGGATCATAATTTAACAACTAGATTTGCATTCTATTTAATCCACTGTGACTTTATGGTATCGTAACTAAGCAGTACCTGCACTCTCTTAATAGAATTTAATTTCGAACTTTTTGCTGACAAAAATAAACAAAAATAAAAAATGGGCTCTGGATAAAACTTTTGTTACTTTTGCTTCTTATCTGCTTCTTTAATATTTTGTAGGTTTTTGTACATACTGCACTTATGCTTCTCTATTTGCCACATGTCGGCCTGCGTTAAGTATTTGCTACTTTTGGCATGCATGTTTTATGTGTGCAATAATTGCCCCTTTTTAGAATAGAAGACAAATGAAATTTGATTGTCGGTTATTGCAAATAACAGAATTCTAGCATATCCAACCACTGTGAGTGAAAGCAATTCTATAATTTCGAAAATTCTATGCAACATTTTTTTTTTTGTCTGTAGATAACAAATAGTTAAAATCTATAACAATGTAGGATGTTGTGAAATTGTTCTTGTTCCAGCTTTTCTGCTCTAGGCATGTGAACGGGGCTTCCTGTCCATTCGGTGCCCACTCTGCATGTAAATTGTAAGCATAAGTTGACCTATCCGATTAATATATTATATGCACAGTATATATATATATATATATGCATATATGTATATTTGGGTTTAAGATTACTTACTCAGGGAAGGTGAAAGAACCTGTGCTGCTGCTGCCCTCGGATTGACTCGAAGCACCGGAATCTAAAGGGTATGTTTTGCTTTCATTTCCTTTGTCTACATGGCTTTCGACGTCTTTTGTTTTTCTGTCTTCATCTGGTGGCCATTTAGTGCACATTTTATTGCTTCCCTTTTCGTCGTGCTATAAGAAAATTAGAGAAACATTTAGGCATGTTTGATCATTTATAAAAATAGCTACTTTTAGGGCGAAATAGTTGAACCTATAGCTTCTGTTTGGTTTTTTTTTGCGATATATTAAACGAAAGGGTCGAAGAAAAATATCTATACATACATACGTACATATATATATATATATATTGAAGGAAAAAGAATGGTCGAACCTTTTTATTGCCCTGTGATGTGTTAGAAGCATCAGCAGTAGTTTTTGTTTCTTCATTGTTTTGTTGACATTCTTCGGATGAATTCTCTTCATCTATCAAGTGCATTTTTCCGTCCTCTCGGAAGCAGAAAACTATGTAATCTTCCTCTGAAAATGCAGCCTCCCTTCGCGCCCTCCCGGCTTTATACCGATGGGAACTTCTCTCGACTGATTCTCCTCCTCCCTCTTCAACATTGCACAATTTCTTGGCATTTGTTGACTCTTTGACACTTCTTTTACACCCGCTTTTCGAGTCGAACACCTTGCTCCCTTTTGAAGTTTGTAGCCTTGGTTTGCTGAGGCAGATGTCGGGTTCTTTATCTGAAACTAAAAGTGCTCGAACAATTAGATACACATATATATAGATAGATAGACTTTTAGATAGATAGACAGACACACACACTTTCTTAGATGATCTAAGAAGGATTCTAATGTCGAAAAAATGAAAGTTTTTTACTCGAGTAGTGAATTCGAGTCCCCGGGGGGGTCGAATTTTCGACGGGGGGCGATAGAATAGTGTTGGATGAGTTAGTGTACCTAAGGGAATATGGCAGAAATGGAAGCAA
The DNA here is from genome assembly GCF_009805555.1 of Andrographis paniculata. Taxonomy (NCBI): domain Eukaryota; kingdom Viridiplantae; phylum Streptophyta; class Magnoliopsida; order Lamiales; family Acanthaceae; genus Andrographis; species Andrographis paniculata. Next base: position 3,864,045 of record NW_026137621.1, on the reverse strand, counting down.
GAGGCTAAGTCTTTTACTTTCCATGGCACAAACTTGGCGTGGCAATGCATTGTGACTCTGAGCTCATTCTTCTTCACAAGAATCTCTCTGCACTTTTGCTATTATATATCTCTGTGGACAAAAATGATGCTTTTAGAGAGAGAGAGAGAGAGAGAGAGAGAGAGAGAGAGAGAGGGGGAGAGAGTATAAATGGAGGATTTTTAAATTTGAAAAGAAGATAGGAAAAATATTTGTGGGGGCATTTAAAAGGGGGGAGGCATAACGTTCATATGATGTAGTTATTACATGCATTCATGGTATGGGATGAATTTTTGGGGATTTTTGCGTTGCCTATCAAAAACAACTAAAATTATTGATATATATATATGTATGTATGTATGTATAGAGAGAGAGAGGGGGTAGAGAGAGAGAGAGACCATTAATGGGCACTATTTTGAAATTGATAGAGAGTTATGTGTGGCTATTGATGGTTGTTTTTGTCTTAATGTTTTAATTAAGTAAAATTATGGTTCTTCAACCACCTCTCCTCTGTCTGCGTTTGTTTGTACCATTTTTAACGTTTTCAATTAAAACTTAAAATTCAACCTACCACTACCACTATAATACTTACATAGATATTGTAAAGTTTTTTTTAAAAAAAAATTGGAAGTATTATTATTATTATTATTATTATTATTATTATTATCTGCTGACTTGTGTTATTCCCTTGTCCGAGTTTATTCAAAATAATATATCCATTTTATTGTCGATCTCAACTATAGGTATCTATTTTTCGACCCGATCTAACGTAACCGTGAAATATGGACAGTTTTTGTTACAATTCTCGTTTGTTTTAGATTTCTTGAATTTGAAAATTTATATATAAATTAGTTTCTTTGTCCACCAACAACAACAATAGACATAGTTCCTTTTTTTTTTATTAAATATGGACTTCAGATATTAAAAAAACATACACTATTTTACATAAAAATTACCGGATATTCCTTTTAACATGGACTTTATTTTTTTTATTAGATTTAAATCTTTATAATTAAGGATATTTAATTAATTTTTAAAAAAAATTTCTGACAAAGCATCGCACTAAAGTATTGTTTAAATCAAAATCGATCAGACTGTATCTTTTGGTAGACTAAATACAGCCAAAAAAAAAAAAAAAGCCAAATTGCAAAACCCAACACAAGTAGTAATAGAGCACAATATGAATAAGGTTTGATCTTGTTTAGGTCAAAAATTATTCCCCACAATGAATAGGCGTGAGAAGAACAACAATATATTTCAAACCGTACCAATCTCAAAACTTCTATACTCTAAAATTCTACACATATATATATGTCCAAAAACGTCCCGACAAGCGGCAATGGATCGATCGAACGGCGAATGTCGACTACGCGAAAACTATTCAAGAATCCGCGCATACGGTCGATTTGATCAGATCGATTACGAAAAATCAATTCAAGAATCCATGCATGCATGCATTTACGATCGAGCGATCAATCGATCAACTTATAGCGCATTCTTGAAAATACGGGTGTTCGAAATTCACGTACCGTTCCCAAAGAGGCCTATACTTGGCAATGCTCAGCTTCAGCCACGGCTTCATGTTCCCATTGAAATGTATAGTCGCTGCCGTTTCAATCGTCCGGGCATCAATATTTGGGTCGTATCCCAACCCCAAGACGTGCCATCTGCGGTCGAGAGGCTCAACCAAACCGTAGAACGACAGAAGCCCCGGCGGGAGAGTACCGAGCTTCCAAAGTGACCTGTCGACATTTTGTTCCTGCCAGTAATGATATTTACCCGTCACATTCGCCTTTCTCCAGGCGATCAGATCGAACACGTTCATCCCGAACGCCCACCCACACGCCTGCGGGTCGAATTTGGTGCTGATAATCGGGTTCGAGAAGTTTAGGTATTTGTAGTACCGGTGGAAGGCTTCGAGACACGTTTCGACTGCACCGTTGACGTTCCCGTGCAGGTCGATCGAAAAGAGCGGCGTCAGGTCCTTCTGGACGACGACGTCGTCGTCGAGGAAGACGATCTTTTCGAGCTGCGGAAAAATCTCCGGGACGTAGAAGCGGAGGTGGTTCAACAACGAGACGTACTTCGGGTTCTGGAACTTGGGCTCATCGTCGGCGTCGAAGCCTTCAAAGTAGTATTTCCTTGTACCCGCGATGTTTTCCCGTTGTCTGACGATGGGTGAATACGACTCGTTCAACCAATCGAACGTTTCGATGTTCCGAACTTCCACCGTCGCGCCTCGGAAATCGTTGCTAAGGACCCAAGCCTGCATTGCGCCGTACTTTATCCCGGTCGACACGATGTGGAACACGAGCTGCTTTGGGTGGTCGGTGTTGGAGACGGTCGAGTTAACGACGACAGATGCGGCTGCAACGTTGTCGGTAAATATACAGAAGTGGTAGAGATTGTTGTCGACGAGCCGGGGAGAGTTCTTCGATTCTTCTGCTAGATTCGATATCGACTTGTTCTTCAGCCAATCAGATGTGAGTTTGATGTCAATGCACTCGAGATTCTTGGGCATCGACTCGGCGGCCAGCTGTCCGAAAACGGTGCTTTGAACGGTGGCGGCATTCGCGCGATCTTCCAACGACTGGATGAAGTTCTTCATGGTCATCATCGTTGTTGAGATGTCGTAATGAGCGTCCTGAGCTTTGAAAATTAGGGTCGACAGGCTTTCGATGATCGGTTCGGCTTCTTCGAGAGATATGGGGTCTTGTCTCTTTGCGGCTTTCGACAGAAGTAATTGGCAAGTTCTTATCCTTGAGCTGAGCTCCCAAGCAAGATGGAGATTGTTGTGTTCCTTTGCGATAATGGCGTAGGCTTTGGCGAGGATCATTTGCTCGGATAATTGTCTCGCGTATGATCCGGCGATGGCTATCTCTTCGGTTGTGTTACGACTATTGTGAACAGCTCGGTCATTTCTGGGATTTATCTCCTGGAAAATAAGGAAAAGTTTAGAAATAAGCACGGTAACTTTGTTGTTGCACGGGAAAGATCTAAAGTTTGATGTAACAGATCGTGAGAAACAGTCGAATACTTAACAGCATATAAGAATGAAATGCAGAATGTCAAACTTAAGATACTCTGATCTTAGTTCCTTTTAGAAAAACTCGAAGCAAGTTTAAGCTATAACTTTAGCTATAGTTGACTTTTTTCGAGGTTTACACATTGCAAGAAAACATTCAAGTTATATAACATGACCTACACGATCGATCGAACCCATAATGATGATGCTCTGCAGATTCAGTGATTGACAAAGGAATTATTTTCACAAGAATCGGGTACAAACTAAACTTGCTTTTTCCTACAGATGTCGGATTCTAAATTGTATTAAAATCAACTAATCACCGAGGGAATGGAGTAAAACAGTAACAAATCATTTGTACTCTCTAAATTCAAAACCTTTACGGTTTTGTTACGTCGATTTAAAGGGAGCTATCTACAAATTTATAAAGGCTATGGCAGATGCTTATCTACTTGGCTATTAAAATCTCTAACATGCAGGGAAACACTAGTTTAGATAAAAATAAATAAATAAAACCGTACAATAAATGCAAGAAATGATCCAAGAACGTCATCACTGTAGTGTCGAAAAGGATTGAACCTCTAAAGCACAGTCTATGGATGCCCATTGATCTTTCACTATTCTTTAGTTTCCGTATAAACATGTCCCAACATTCATCTAGTATTTCAAACAACCAATCCGCTCCAAATTTCCCGTTATTATATAGTCAAAACAACAGAAAATTGTATCCAGGGTGCCAAGGATTAATTCACTATCTTACTCTCCTATGATCAGCAAATTAGCTTGTACTGAAAACTTGGCAATCCAAAGAAGGATATTCAATACTATTGCTTGCTTCCCGAATATCCTTTTCAACATTGAAATGTATTAATGTCTTCAACATAAGTCCAACCTCTAATAAATTTTCACAATATATGTATCAACACAAGAAAATGTCACTAGTTTTAATCTTCACCTTAGATGATCATCGCAGGCAATTAAACCAACACAACTATCAGCCAATCTAGTTACTCCAACAAAAAATTTCATGCCAGAATACAAACCAACTACAGATTCACTAAGTAGAAAATCAGACCTAAATTATATTATCTAATCGACTAGTTTCTGCCGACGGAACGAACCAGCATATCAGCAGGGCTGCTATTCATCTCAAATATGAATTTAATCCTGAATAAGGTTGCTACACCACAATGTGAATTTTGCACAAAATTATAACTGCAAATCCATTACAATTTGCAAAGCCTCAAACACCTAATTCCATGATAATCATTCAACAATGAAGACAAACATTAACTAAACTGATACTAAAGTTCACCAAACCCTAATGACAAGCATTTGATCTTCAGTTTACAAGCAATTGAACATTTTTTATCTTCAAAATCATGCAGCACTCATTCAAACCAAAGGAGTAACAAAAACTAACAAATCATGCAACAAACAACTAGAAAAAACACAAAACAACACACAATTAGAGATAGTGAATTTCACTCAGACGAATCTTACCAAAACAGGTTGCTCCACACGATCTCTGCCGTGGAAGCTTGGCTGCACAGCAAACAAAATCGCACCTACAACGAAGAACAGCACCAAAACCGCCCAGATCCAGCACGATAGCTTCCTTCTAACCGGGCGCCGATAGTCGGACGCCCGCCGCCGCATATTTCGCCACACGGAACGCAACTCCCCCAATCAGATCCGATCAAGCGCCAATCCGATTACTCAATATACAAATAAAACCGAATCCGCCTCCGGATCAATAAATCCTCGAAAAATCCCCGCGCCTCCAAATCAACAAGTTCATCCAAAACTCATCAAAGGCGATAATTAACCAACCGACTCCGCCGGCGCCAATGGAAACGCAGCAAGTGGTCGGTCGGTCAGGTGATCCGCCGCCGCAGCAGCAGCAATCAGCGCGGAATCGAGGATGAACGAGGAATCAATGCAGAGGCGAGTTCAGGAATTCCAAAATCCTAGCGAGCATTGATGAAATTGGGAGTGATACTGAAATGGCATTCCTTTTGCATTGAATTAATTCCCCCTTGGCCTTGTGTTATGTGCGAAGTGTTCTTACTCTAGGGAGCAGCTTTGCCAGTGCTAATAAAAGACGGGTATCAACCTCACATGACTAGCACGTGCTTGGTTTTTCCTTTTTCCTTTTTTTTTTTTAAGAAAAATAATTGGAATCCCCTTTTCTTTCCCTATTTTTTTTTTTTTTATTTTTGTAACTTTCGTGAGGTTGCGATGTAAAACTCGTTGACAGATAAGTGAATAATGTAATAATATATAATGTAAAATGAAGCGGAAGTGGGCCTATGCACACAATCATGTATGACACGTGAATTTGAAGGCGTTGAAGCTTTGACCCTGTAATATTATCTTAAAAATTCACCTCAAACTATCGTACCATCTTTACTGTACTTATATGATGGTAACATAAGTTTGCCTAACATATTTGATAGCAATATTGGTGCAGACTTGCTCATTCGGTTTGGAGCCGCCGGTTCGAACCGTCAGTTGTCCGGTTTACGAACAGGCGGTTTTGGTTTGAACTGAAATTGAGCTCAAATCAAACCGAAACTGTCAATTCGACGGTTCGATTTTGGTTTGTGTTTGAACTAAACTGTAAATCGCAGATTTAGACAAAATTATATATATATATATTTGTAAAATTATGCCTCCTTAAATCGGCGGTTTCAGTTCGAACCGCCGATTTCGGTTTCAAACCGACGGTTTGAGTGGGTTTATTTTTTTAAAAGGAACGGTCAAAATTAATTTATGCAGATTCGACGGCCGATATTTGATGGAACAAACTGGCGGTTCGAACCGAAACCGAAGCTTTTGGCGGTTTTTTTTAAAATAATTCTAAATTTGCAATAGTGTGATTTAATTTAAAAATTAACTTATTAAACAATTGTATAAATTATAACTGTATTCTTAATTATTAATTAATAAATTGATAAATAATTATTTTATAAAAACGAAATATTATTTATATAATTTTTCACAAAAATACAAAGATTTAGTTAATTAAAATCGGAATCAAAATTAATAGTAAAAATTAATATTAAGAAAAAATCAGAAAAAAAAAGTAATATAAATCGACGGTTCAAACCGAAACCGTCGATTTATAAATCGTAATCGAAATCGTCAAACCGTAATCAAAATCGTCATTCGGACAATTCAATTTCAATTTGAAATTCGAACAAACCGTAACCGACGGTTTAAGCGGTTTGGCCAAGTCTATATTGGTGTTGTACCACCGAAGCATCCGAAATAGAGATAATATAAGTAGGATGAATGTTATGACCGTGCATGTTACTTTTTTTTAAATAATAGTATTTAAATAAAAATTTAAATTAAAGTAGAAATCAAAGCAACCCTGTGACTAAATGAGGTTTGACACTTTATTATAAATTGTGCATCAAACTGCGTTGACACTATAGTACAAAATATATACTCCGTATTATTATTTCGATTTAAAAAATAATTTTAAAACGAAACCAGAATAATTCTGTATCAATTATTTTCAGCGATGCTTAAAATAGAATTAAAGAGGCGGACGTTAAACGGAATCTTTTCGATCCATAGATATAAATACACATATGTTTATCAAAATATGAAATTTTATTCAATACAAGAGCGGCAAAGAAGAGAGAATATACCTTTAACCTTCATCCCTTGGCGCCCCAAATTCCTGGAGGTAAAATTTATGGAGGAATCATTAATGAATTCGATGTTTATTCTTTGTTTACTCCGCAATGAATATTAATTTTCGGTTGATAATGGTAATTGCACGGTTATTTTTCGATGGACAATTTGAGGACTCGATTAGGGTTTGAAGAGTTAGAAAGGGTATTGGGAAGCGTGTGTATGTGATTGATGCAGGCTTAATGTTTGGTTATCAATGTCTCGGATTTCAGTTTGTAACTCGAGCAATATGTGTAGGTTGAACCTGTTTGGCAATGGGAAGGTATTTAGGCTGAAGATAATGGCATGTTTTGGTTGGAATTATGTTGAAGCAATTGTTGTAATTCGTTTTGGAGTTAACAGGTCTACGGTTTTGGTTTCTCCATATTATGTTTAGCAGTGTTATTCTTCACCTCTAGCGTCGATTGGAGATATGTTATTTGATGTTTTATTTATATGAATGCTCTAGAGAGTGTTCTCTTGTTTGAGAGCACGGCTGTCATCGAAATTAGTTATAGGAATAATGGATTCATGAGTGAAGATTGCCCATACTTTTTCTTGATGGAGAATTGCTTACAGTGTATTACAAGTTGAGTATAGCCGAATTGAATTGTAATTTATCATTTGGGATTGTCTAGTTATCATGCTAACATTTAAATTCCTCTAATTTTATAGTTGGCTTCAACTTTTTCGATATTATTAGTAGAGGTTCATCACTGGGGGATGAAAAATAGTGAATAAATTAAGCTAAGTGCCGGAAATTTCTTGCATACCTATGGTTTAATAGTTGTAACTTTTGACAGGAATGGTTGGGGAAAGGGAGGGAGGGCCTGTGATGGCAAAGCCATCTGAAAAGTTTTCCTTAGATTTCTTCATGGGAGGGTCTGCAGCTGTCGTAGCAAAAAGTGCCGCAGCTCCAATTGAAAGGGTTAAGCTTTTGTTGCAGAATCAAGGAGAATTATTGAAGAGGGGACAGCTTCAAAAGCCTTATGTTGGGGTTGGTGATTGCTTCCAGAGGCTCTTCCGGGAGGAGGGCATTTACTCATTTTGGAGGGGCAACCAGGCCAATGTCATTAGATATTTTCCTACTCAGGCATGTTTGCATTTGTCAATCGGGCCTTGTCTCCTTTAATTTTTGTGCAAAAGTGTCACATTCCTTAACTTCCAGAAAATTTGAATTTGAGGAAATTCCTTGCATGACAATCCTTTATATGAATGAGTTTGTATTTCGTGACAAATCTGTTAACTTCCTAGGTGAATACACTTGGCATCTTTAAATTCTCAGGAGATCCTTTGGTACATGTTGTCTTTTCATTATGATATATGAAAATGATCTGTAGAATACCCTATTGTTATAGTTGTCTAAGTTCGGTGTCTTCTCTTCATGTTTCAAATTGAGATGTTCTGCTTGCTGATTGGGTGTACTGCAGAATCATGTAACATAATTTTCTGACTTTTTTGAAGTGCTCGAATCACTAGGAGACTGGATAACTGTAAAAGAAATTAAATGTTGTATGATTTGCAGGTTGACTTAAGTATTCACCGAGGCACATACATAATTAGAAGAATAAAATGAAGAACATCTTGTCTCATCTTACATGCACATAGAAGATCGAAGCAATTTTTTCTTTTATCACGTGACAGTTATATTTTGTCTTGTTTTGCAATCTTCTTTTCTCTTCATGAATCATATCATATGCACACTTTCATGCAGGCTTTTAATTTTGCGTTTAAGGGCTACTTTAAAAGTCTCTTTGGTTGTTCAAGAGAGAGAGATGGATACATCAAGTGGTTTGCCGGGAATGTGGCTTCGGGAAGTGCTGCAGGGGCTACTACTTCTTTGTTTCTTTATCACCTAGATTATGCACGGACTCGTTTGGGCACGGATGCTAGGATATGCCCTATCAATGGAAAGCGGCAATTCAATGGACTAGTAGATGTATACTGTAAAACCTTGTCTACAGATGGAATCCCAGGTCTCTATCGGGGGTTTGGGGTTTCAATATTGGGAATTACACTTTACCGAGGAATGTATTTTGGGATCTATGACACATTGAAGCCTATTGTTTTGGTTGGTCAATTACAGGTTAGCGAATCTCATTTCATAGTGGTTTACATAATAAAACTTTTCCTAGCGGTCATCTTGTCATTTTAGTTTTACATAACATGGTGTGTTCTTGAAAACATACAATGCGTTGTAACTAGTGTATGTCATACATTGAACCCATTTTTTAATCATTTACATTCTTTTGAAGTTTGAATGTATATTATATGCATTTTTTTGCCTTGGATGTTGTTTACTAGTTCGAGACAAGGACTTAACAACTACTTTATTTGTCAGGACAATTTCTTCGCTAGCTTTTTCTTGGGTTGGAGTGTGACCACTGTTTCTGGGGTCTGTGCCTACCCTTTTGACACCCTACGACGAAGAATGATGCTGACCTCCGGACAACCAGTGAAGTACAGCAGTGCCATGCACGCCTTTCACCAGATTATTCATGCTGAAGGTTTTACAGCTCTGTTCAGAGGAGTAACAGCTAACATGCTTCTTGGTGTGGCTGGGGCTGGAGTACTTGCGGGATATGACCAGCTGTGCAGAATTGTATATAGACCTCAATATAGCTTTAACTCTCAGAAAGCATTCAAATGAATCTGCGGATTTGCATCATTTCTCATTGTTGAATGGTGAAGTGCGACAAACCATCATGAAAAACCTGATTAAGGTCTTTTCCTTCATTGCTGGACCATGGAAGGGAGATCGAAGATGTAACCTCTGACCAGGTACTCAAATCAAGGAAATGGGAGTTTATTGGCTGATAAGGGGATTATTCTTGTGTTGAATTCATCTTTCCACCGAAGAATCCAGTTAGAATTTGATTTTCTATTGAAGTGCACATAATTGTTTTTTGGCTCGTTCATTCTTGCTAACGTGTTTATGCATGCTCAAGCATGGATACATATTTGCATTGTAAAGTAAATAAATAAACTATATGTTACCTGTACAGTTCTAATAGCTTAATCTTATTAGTTGTGCTGTTTAACGAAAGATTAGTTATGGCCAGAAGCTGAATTTCTTACGGTAGATTCTCTATTGTATCTTGTGATATCTGTCGGAATTTCGTTTAATTATGTCATGGAGATTTGTTGATGTGTCAAATAGTTGTGCATCTGTTCTAGATAATACTATACCTACTCTGTTTGAAGTTCTGAAGATCTCACGCTTTAAACAGGTACGTTGCGCTTTCTCATTTTCAGTCCCTCGAATCAATTTTAATCGTGTATTATTTTTAACAAAGCTTCGTTTTTCTTGCAGATCATGGCTTATGAAGACGCAAAATTGAACGTGATATAAGGTACAAGTATGATATAATGAAGTTCTAATTTTTCTTTAGAATGTAGGAAATGTGAATCGAAAAGAATGTCTTCCTTTCAAGCTCTACTCATTTGCTTGTCTAGCGACATTCTCCTTGCTTTGATCGTTCCTATGACTGCGAAAAACTCGAACTAAGAACACCAAATGTTTTGCTAGGCCAGAAGCCAAAACTTCTTGTGGCGTTTTGTTGTGATTAGATATCCTCCGAATTTCCTGTTCTTCCTTCTCACTGCAATTGTCATGCAATTAGCATTTTGAATGCAGTAATCCACAACCCTGCTTCTGCTCCGTTTCCTCGACCATATAGTTTGCAAACGCCTTAGGAATGATTGCTTTCTGTGTCCCAAAACCAGCAGCGATACTCCCAATCGCTTAGCTTCTTCCACAATCGCCGCTCCCTTTTCCTTTCCTTCCCGAAATGCCATTTCTACTTGCACCTAGGTCATGATAGAACAAGAATTTGTCGTTATCTTATAGTGTCATCGATTGAATTTCACTATGGTTTGAAATGTTTATATTATGTAATGATCTTGCTTCATTGAACCATGTCTTGATCGAAGAACATTATCTGTAATATGTCTATTTACCTCTGGTCTTTTTAGTTGGCACTTATTCTTTGTTGCGCGAAGAAGATCATACGCCCTTTGATTGTTTTCTCCCTCGTCTGAAACATGCAGAACCATTAGTCGAATAACTGATAAATTATGTCCGAGCACTTTATAAATGTAGATAAATATGTTATCTTTATTACCTTGTTTGGCTACATGTAAGAGAATGAGTATATCGTTGCTCTGAACAGTGTGAGACAGCGCCCAGTCGAGAGCCCCTTTGGCCTCAGCGCTCGAATCCACCACGACCATGACTCTGTTCCCGGATTCTGGTAATAATTCATTTCTTGAAGTGAATTCGTTCGAAATCCTAGAATTATCTCCTGTCTTAATAAAACTTGCTGTCTTCTTGCGGTGCTGTATTGGCGAACGGATATACGTATGGACACGGGCGCAGATTCGCGTCGCGGCAGCTCGGCTCATTCGCAGTCCCGTCATTGTTCTTAACTTCATCTTCAAGGTAACGCTTCTAAAAAATCTGTATGTCTTTGTGCTCTGTGTGAAACTTGTCTGTCTATACATGTGTATGTATATATGTGTATATATATGTGTGTGTCTGTTTTTAAGGTAATTAGAGATGTTAGTAGAGGAAGTGTAGTGTTAGAAAGTTGGTTTTTGATTGTGTCAATGAACGTGCATACCTCTCTGAATTATTAGGCTGGTTGTTGAAATTATTCTAATGTCTTCATTTGTGCCTTGTCATCATGGAAATTGACCTTAGAAATACTATTTATTGTTTTAATTAAATGTATTTTTGTGGCATGGATGGATTAGCATCTTGTATATTATATAAGGAACAATAGGTTTGTTTGGTCAATAAATTTTTTACCTACATGATATATATATATATAAAAGAATTATACATTTTAATTCTTAAAAAATTTTAATTAGATTAATTAGTTATCTTAATCTAAAATTATTTTTACAATACGATAATTGTTTTACACTAATATATTCATAATTATTTACTAATTATTCCTCTCGTAAATTATCGTGTCTATAGTAAAAGGATACTGTAGCCGGGACGGAGGGAGGGAGTAATATTCAATAGCATAACATACTAACTTCATCTGTAAATTATGGGAAAAATACATTTGTGTAAAATTATAGAATTATAAGAATATTTTTAATATTAAATACAATAATGTAAAAACTAAATTAGATTTTTAGTCAGACGGAGGGAATATTATTTTTTATATTATCAACCTAATTTCTTATGCCTCAGGTTAAAAATATATATATATATATATATATTGAAGAAACAAACTTTTGTATTACACACATTGTATAGTTACAGTCAATTATGTAAAGAAATATTTTAACATCACAACAGAAGGATGCAAAAGTGAGTGTTGCAACAGAGAATAAATCATGGAGTAATAATAATAATAATAATAATAATAAAAGAATTTCTCTGTTTTGTCGTAATATTTTGGTTAGGTGTTTTGAGTATAATAAAATTATTATATGAGTTGCAATCACGACGTCTTGTTTGTTTGTGCGTCTGGTCAATTTATGGGTACAAATTGGGGACATGTTTTAATCAGTACACCGGACCTAACCAAACCTTTTACCATAGCAAAAATTAATATTTATTATAATTATTATTAATTTTGATCTCATCCAAAAAATAATAATAAAATTGGTCCTATACCAAAAAATAAATTACTACTATTATTTTTGGTCCCACCACTGAAATATTAGCGGGGCTAATATGGCGGTAACAAAAATTATTATTACATCCGTCCGGGCTCTAAGGATCTCATTTACTTTTTGCATGTGGTTTTTTAAATATTAATTATTATATCAAAACGTAAGTGTAAATTAAGAAAAATTGCAAAAATATTTTCATCAGTGTCTTATAATACTAATAAGTAAATTCGTAAAATTATTCAAATATAATGATATTTTTAATGTTAAATATAATGACGTAAAACGTAAATGTGACCTTTTAGAGAGTATTATTTTTTTATACCACCATTGAAATATCAACCGCGCGGTAACATAAACTAAAGTATCATTTAATTTGAATCAAACACAGTCGTGTTTAAATATTCATCAGATTTTTCATCCTTCTTGTCCAAATACGCCGGTGTTCAACCTAAAATAAATCGGTTTTCGTGGACGTATTGAGTAAAGATTTGGGATTGGGATTAAAGGGTATAAGGGTTTAAGTTTGGGTTTGGATTTGGATTTGGATTTGGATGAAAGGATTTGGGCGGATCAGGGAAGAAGCTGTTCGAGGCTGTTTCGGTGCTATTTCGCAAGAGAATTTGTTGTCCGAGAAGATGGCCAGAGCCGCCGGAGGAGTCGCCATCGTTTATGTCCGCCGTCAATGAAATTGCCGTCAATCAATTTGGAGTGCGGAAACGCAATTTTCTACGATTTTCATTCTAAAAAAATTATTCTATTTTATTTGAAAAGCATTTTGGATGTGATATAAAAAATAATAGTAGCATACTTTTATAGAAAATTACATTATACTTATAATAACTTGGGTACGTATGATTTTTTTGGTTCAAGCTTAAATCACTTATATTGGTTTTTAATCACTTATATCTTTGAAAATTATTATAATAAAATATTTTTAAAATTAAAATTAAATCAAAACTCCCATTTCAAATTAAAACCAAACAAACCCCTAAGTTAATAAACCAAAAATTATTTAGAAATGTTGTTCCGTAAGAGATGGTGTGGAGTTGGACTTATGAATGTGAGGTCATAAGTTCAAATACCCGAAATAAAATCTCTGTATTCTTTATTTGTTTTCTCATAACAATATATATTTTATTTAAAAATATTTATTATTTTCAAAATAAATCCAATGGAATTAGTTTTTGTTTGAGTTTGAATTTTCTATTTCATATTTTATTTAAACTGTATTGTAAATTGTAATATAATCTATTTTTTTTTAAATAAAATTATATATTTTTTTAGTATAACATAGTACATCCAAACAAACCCCAAATTTTGAACAATTGAGAGTCAAGACACACTAATAACACATACATTAGAATATATCATCAATTCTACGGACAAACTTTTACCATTAAATACATACATCACATGTAACAAGACACGGTATAAAAACAACGACGACAACAACAACAACGGATTAAAGGGACAAAATCCCTCCAAGCTTATTTCTAAATATCATATAACATAATGATACTCCATTTCACTTTTTTTTTTTCTCAATTTCTTTTTTACCATATTTTCATCGAGAATTTTATGTTTCTCGAGTATTCTTTTCGAAAATGGATCAAAGACAACATAGGCAAAGCAAGCTTTGGTACATTACAATATTGTTAAATGATGATGTCTTTACCTCTTAGTGTTTTTAGCCATCTGTGTGGTGCAACATCCATGAAGGTATCACTGAATTTGCCGACGACGGGTGTTGTCCCGGTGGCACGTCGACTTCTCCACTGTTCTCTCCTGGCGCTAGATACATTTGGCTGCAAAAGCACGAACGTCATATGTATATATATATATATATACATCGACTAAAAAAATTATGCTATCTCCGGATCGAGCGTAAAATGTGCGACTTTTATTTTCAAACTTGGGTATTCTTGCGTGCGATTTTCTATAAAATTAAATTATTTTATCTCATAAAATATCGTGTATATATATATAAACTATTATTTAAATAAAAAAAAACCTATATTCCAAATAAATTCACCCTCGTCGCATAATAGTGACATAAGAACTAAACAACGACTCGGGTGTGTTTGGTTTAAACCAAAATCAATATTATTCATCTGTATAATTTTTAATAAAAATATATTATTTTCTCTCATTAAATATGAAATCAAAATATTATTCAAATGAATTTCAAATCACAAATAATTTCAATAATCTAACTAGAACAAAGTATGCACAAAAATACTAAAGAAATAAAATTAAATTTAAAATAAATAGTAAAGAATAGTTTGCAGGTATTAGGTTCGGGTAGAGGTTTTTATCAACAATAATAATAAGATATATTACTTGTTTTGTTTCCATTTTTCCACTATGAAAAATTTTAATAGATTATTACTATCATTTTTTATTAAAACCATATTCAACACTATTTTTACATTAATAATTCTATATTTGCATATGACACGTGCGCATTGTAGACTCGTCACGTGCCATTTTTTCATAGGTACGCATGAATGTCACATACCCTATCGATATAAAACCACTAGAGTGACGAGTAAATACAAAACCATTTCCATAGATGATTTACTTAAATGATCAAAATAATAAATAATGCTATTTTCAAGATTAGAATAACAATTTTTATAATTAAAAAGATATATATATATATATATATGCAAGTTTAATTTGGTATACGATCCTAATTATTGTGTATCTCACCTATGTTGTTAAATCAATTAAAAATAATTTATATAATTTAATAAACAAATTAAATTAAAAAATTTCAAATCCGATTAATATTGAGAAAAAATGTTATTATTGGATAAATAATTAATTATTTAAAATTATAGACTTTGTTTATAATCCCACTTGTAGGAAATATTTTTGTAAATATTGCAAAGAGTGCCTTAAAAAAAAAAAAAAAAAAAAAAGTGCAATATTTTCAAAAATACAATAGAGACTCATTCAATTTTTAAACCATAAGAGATAATGACATAGACATTTCAAACCGTAGGTTAATTATAAATAAGTTTGCCTTTAAAATTTGTTAAAAAAAAAAATCTTGTTCTAAGTGGAAATAAATTCTTTTTACCATACTAAATTTTAATTTAATTCGAAAAATAATAATAATTTAAAAGAAAATTACATAGGGGGGTGCTTAATTTATAATTTTTCCATTACTTTTACCATATTATCGATCAAATTAAATTACCTGACATTCAAGGTGCTCAAAGGCTGCTGTTGGCTGTAACAAGTCGAGTTCACGTCGTGATTTTGCCGTTGTTCCCTCGAATTCGTCGTTAGTCCCAATTCCTTTTCCCTCTCTTTGATCTGCAAATATATGTAGTTCTTATTAGTACATCAAAGTAGATATGTTCGAAGAAATTTATAAAAAAAAAAAAAAAAAAAAAAAAAAAAAGATACTGCGATCAAATTGAGCATCTAGCATTTTGGGTTAGGGTAAAAATTGAATATTTACATACCTTCTTTGTAAGCAAGTTATTTTGCTCCTGCAATGCTTTGTCCTGAGATTCATATTAGGTCAAGGTGAAGCATCCATGCATAGGTTTCAAATCACACACATATATATATATATATATATATACTCCCTTCGTCCCGCAAGAAGGTTGCCATTTAGTTTTTGCGTCATTGTACTTAACATTAAAAATATCCTTATATTTGAATAATTTACTCGATAAATATCATTGTATATGTATTATAAGAGACTAATAAATATATTTTTGTTTTCTTTTTTTAATTTGTACTGCGTATTGATATCATAATTAATATTCAAATATCAACACACAAAAAGTCAATGGCAACTTTCTTGCGGGACAGTGGGAGTATAATGTTCTTTTAAATATTTAAAGAAAATCATTTAAATAAACAATGTCCTTATTTAATTTAGTCAACATACAACTTGATAAATCCTAAACTCTAATATTTTGACTTTTACTCGCAGATTAAGATAAATTAATATTTTATAGATATCCAACGTAATAAAGTACTATAATATCTATTTTTCTCTTAATAAGTAATGTGAAAAGTACAATGTATAGGCATTTTGGTATTTAATTTATAGTTACTTTTTCTTTAAAAAAAAATGAGAAGTTTTGATATGGACAAATTAAAATGACAGATAAAAAATTTATTTGACGGAATACGTAATAACAAAAAATGGAATAAAAATATAATACTTCATTCGTCCGATGTATTGTGTCCACAATACATTTATATCCCTCATGTCACTTTTTTTTTTCAAAAAGAAATATACATTTTAATCTTATTTTTATTTTTTAAATTTTAATTAAACTGATTAGTTATCTTAATTTTAATTTATAACTATTTTTATTATAAGGACATTACTTTTATTATTATATTTTAATTATTTATTAATTATATCCATCTTAAATTTTCGTATCTACATTAACATACACTATAAAAAGGTTTTTGTGTGTATTTTTTTGCTAATATATTTTTTTTAGATGAAATAGTTGTTAGAATATGTGTGTGTATATATATATATATTTTGTTTAAAAAAATTGAGTGATTGGATAAAAAAAAATTCTCAAAAGAAAAACATATAAGTAAAATATAATCAAACCTTTTTCTGAAGCTCAGAAATTGATTCATTCATGATTTGATTCTGCAGATAAAAATCAATTATCAATCACTAGAATAATCATCACATATATATATATAAGACAAGAAAATTGGGATGATATTGCAAATTCAACAAAAGTTTGCGATGAAATATAAGTATTTTGATGTAATATTTTGTAAGAGAAAATAAAAATTTGATATAACATCTTTTAAAAAAACAATTTGTATAGATGAATTTTAAAAAACGATCTGTATAGATGAATAGTGTATAAAAATAAAATTACATATTTGAAATACCACTACAAGAAATTATCAATTTTGTAACGAGGTTTTTTTGTTCATAAATTCACTTTTTCCGTTACTAATGATATTAGAGACGAAATTAGAGATGAAATTACGTTAGCTACGTGAACTTTAGGAACGGAATTCCGTTACAAATATACTATTTATTTTGTAGTGTACACACTATACATATATAGTTTTGACACAATTATATAAAATCGAAGTTTATTAATTGACGTCATCAAAAAAAAAAAAAAAAAAAAAAGGTTTATTAATTGATAACACAAAATCTATATTCTTCAAAACTAAATAAAATAAAATAAAGGGATACATTACCCTGCGAGTTCGAATGTGTTTAAGCGAAACATCGAGTTGATGTTCCAAGTTTTGCAGCTCCTTCATGCTAAGGTTGTCGAGTTCTTCTCCCATGTAATGCCTGCAGACATAATTAACACATATATGTTCATAGTACTGTTGTCATAAGATCATATGATCGCAATCGAATTAGCTGTCCTAACCGACCTTTGGTTCTTCTGCAAGACCTCCAGCCTAGCCTTAAGCTTTGCATGTTCTAAGGTCCAACTTCCCTGTTCAAAAATGTGTACATTAAGGTTTTGCTTTCATGGAAAAGATTATAACAAGTGTTTGTGTACTAAACCGTTGACTCGAGATCGGGCTCCTTCAGCTGCCTTTCAGCGTACGAGTACCTTTCATATCTTTCGAGGATCCTTTCCATGCTGTAAGGGTTCAAAATCGACGAGATATTATCCATACAAGTGTATAACACTTAGTTTCAATACGATAATTTTGTACACTTTCTAATGTAATAAAACATGAAGCATGTTCTGCAGCAATAGCCAAGGATCGACAACAATGTCAATTTTATTTTCATCGTAGTAATTTTTATACTAGGAACAAGATCTATTTCATCGAATTTAAAATTCAAAATTTTTTGCAACATGGATGGCTAATTTATATTTGCATCCAATTGTATTATAATCTCCACCGATATATTATAATCCAATGGCTATTATAAAAGGTAACAAGGTTATATGTAGGAGATTCAGAACATAGTTTTCAAAAATTAAATTAACAACTTTTTTTTTTCATGAAAAACAAAAGTCATATTAAAATCCTAATACTAACAAGAAAGCCTCAAGTTTTGCAAGTTCGCAGTCTTGCCCATTCGGTTTCGAACCGAACCGCCGGTTACGGTTCAAACCGAAACCGTCATTCACGGTTCGGTTTCGGTTTCTAACCGGCGGTTTACTTTTTTTTTTTTTTTCTAAATCTCTCCTACGCAGTGTAGAAGAAGAAGAAGAAGAGGAGAAGGAGGGAGAAGGAAAGGAGGAGGAGGAGAAGAAGAAGAGAAGAAAGAGGAGAGGAGGAAAGAAGAAGCAGGAGGAGAAGAAGAAGAAGAAGAAAGCCTGATG
Organism: Andrographis paniculata; assembly: GCF_009805555.1. Taxonomy (NCBI): domain Eukaryota; kingdom Viridiplantae; phylum Streptophyta; class Magnoliopsida; order Lamiales; family Acanthaceae; genus Andrographis; species Andrographis paniculata. Next base: position 3,845,370 of record NW_026137621.1, on the reverse strand, counting down.
ACCGGTGCGGCGGCGGGCTGTGATGTGTAAATGTTTGATTAGGTTAAAATTTAAAATTGTGTGTGTTGTATAATAATAATAATATATTTATAATAAATTTTTTAATAGATTAGTAAAATTTTATAAAAATAAAATTAATATTAATAATATAAATGATTATTAATATATTAAAAAATATAATATTATAATATTAGTTTTTATTATTATATAATTATATTTAATTTAAATTATCTTATTATTTATTACATCAATATTTTTATAAATTATTTTTAATTTAAAATTAAATTTAATTATTAATTAAATTTATTATTTTAATTATTTTTATATTGTAATAATTTAATTAATTATCTATATATAATTTTTACATAATAAATATATATAAATCAAATTAAAATCAAATTTAATTATTTTCAAAATAAAATTTAAATATAGAAAAAAAATAGAAAATATAAAAGAAAAATATAAAAAATTAAATATATATATAAATCGACAGTTCAAACCGTAACCGACAGTTTTTAAACCAAAACCGTCGGTTTATAAACCGTAATCAAAATAATAATCGAAATCGTCATTCGAAAAATTCGATGTCGGTTTGATATTTTGACAAACCGTAATCTTCGGCAATTTGAACAATTTAGACAAGGCTAAGTTCATGACCTATCCCACCCCTTTAAAAATTCTGCCTTTGGAACATATATTACGCTATATTTACTTTTCATGAAAAATATATTTCTCCCCCAAAAAATTAATGTATTAAACATACTCGTTATTTTTATATTACTCGAACAATCTTTCTATACTTTATATAAATAAATATCTCTCCAAACTATTTTTCTAAACAAACAAACACATACACTTTAAAATTTTTAATATTTTTTATCAATAATAATATTTTAAAAAAATACATTGTATCAAATATCAAATATTCTAATATTTTTAAAATTTTATAAAACTCAAAAAATAAAAAATAAATAAAAGGTTCACAACCCTAAATGGATACTTTGGTACTAAATATCATCATAATACTATTATATAATTTGAAGACATCATTGAACCTAAGACACAAACAAACAATAAAAAAATTCAATAGTGAGTGACATACTCAAACACAGTCTCCAAGAAAGGTGCAAAAAAAAAAACATTCAATTGCACATTCAGAAGGCTAAAAAGTTAGGTTCACTTGAGGGCTGAAAAGAAAAGATTAGTGTAATACTAATACTCTCTCCGTTTCAGTATTCATTTTAGTATGATCCATAATAAAATATCAATTTCTTCTTTTAGTGACTGTATTATCTATCTAATATTACAAATACCATTACAACTTACAATATATTACACAAATGTCATTGTCTTTATATCACGCATACTAATAAGATTATTTTGGTCATTTCTACTTTATTCCTACTATATTTCAATATAATACTAATATTTTTAAAATTACGTGTAAAAAACAAATGAATATTTATTTTTTAGACGGAAGGAGTACTAATAATAATAAACACTTGTTATTACTACTTCAACAACAATAACTCAAAAAAATAAATAAATAAAAAACAAACAAACAAATAAAAATACTACTTATTTTATTTTAGCATTTTTCTTGACATGAAAATGTTGCAAACGACAAATCTATGTATAAAGACACCAATTCTAAACTGTAGCCAGCCTGCAAGTGAAGCTGACAACTCCACCTGATTGCATGCACTATATTAGTACAAATACATGGTACCATTTTCTTTGAATATTTCACGCAATTTTATTTATTTCCCAATGAATACTAAATGCAAAAGGAAGAAGGCTGTAGTGCTATGAAAAGATAATAACAAAAGACATATAAAAGCCTGTAAATGAAAATTTATGCATGTAGGTAAGCCCCAGATGAGAAGTGTTTTGAATATCAAGAAAACTTGTTGTTAGATCCCAATTTGTTTTTATGAGTGGGTTTTTGTTTTTGTTTCGAAATGTAAAGTGATGTTTAGTACGGTTTTACAACAGTGAATAAAGGAAAAGATTTCAGAGAACAGTCAATCATTGTCATAAGTAATGCAGAAGAAAAGATGTGTTTATGAATTATGATCGGCAAAACAACACAAGTTAACAAACACAAGCTCAATCAAATTTGTGCAAATAATTCATATGAAGAACATAGCCATGAATTTATGTGAAGCTTTATGACAAGCAAAATCAGTAACAATCGCACCGATAGAGAGCAACCACGCAGAAAATTCATCCAAAAATCCCTAAAATCGTCCCCAAATTCACTAAAATCACGAAAATCCATCCGAAAACCCCTAAAATCATCCCCAACTTCACCAAAATCTAAAAAATCCATCCAAAACCCCCAATATCATCCCCAAATTCGCCAAAATCCAGAAACTCAAAAACCTTACTGTCAGAACCAGAAATTCGAGCAAAAAAAACAAAACCGGAAGTGAAATCGAAGCAAGCAGGAGAAGATTTTGCCAAAAAAATAGGTAATCGATCGACCGATTTACGAGAAGCAGTAATATACAATACCAAGAATCGGTAGCGTATTCGAAGAGCTTCCCCTTGGGGGAGAAGACGATCAAACCGACATCGGCGTCGCACAGCACGGAGATCTCATGAGCCTTCTTCAACAATCCCGATCGACGCTTCGAGAACGTGACTTGCCGATTGATTTTGTTCTCGATTCTCTTCAGCTGCACTCTTCCCCTCCCCATTCCGATTCAATTAATTCCCCCAAACCTAGAAAAAAAAAATAAAAAAAAAAATAACAGCCCCAAAATCAACACAGAAAACCCTTATTATCCCCCAAAATTGAGAGACGACGATAAACTTATACTGCACACAAATTAAACCGCCTTCAACAATGGCTAATTATGGCCACTCCTCCCTATATATATATATATATATATATATATGTACGTATGTATAATGGTGCGCGGAGTGTAGTGATGTGATGAGATGGAGATTGAGACTGAGATGCTAGCTAGGTCTCGTTTTTACCGTTTCTACATATATGCGCTGTCGATCTTGGCACCACTCAGATATTTTGCTTCCCCACTCCATATGGTAAAAAGTGTAGCCCACCACCATTACCATTACCATTACATTACATACACACCAAAAATTCTTTTTCATTTCTCACTCTACTAACCTCTCTCTCTCTATATATATATACATATATATATATATATTTTTTGTTTTGCTTTTTTCCTTTAATTTTAAATAGGAAAATTTTAAATTAAAATAATTATTTAGTGTAAAATTAAATTTTAATTAATATAATAAATAAAAGAAAATTGTTAAATTGTAAACTTGTACAAATAAACACTCTCAATATATTTTGTGTTAAAAGTCAATAATAATATATATTGTGTAAATAATTGTCGCGTGCTATCAGTAATATTATTTGCAATTTGTTATTATATATATTTATTCTTTATAATAGACTAAAAGTAATACTCGTTCCCCCTTTTCAATTTATAATATATTATACAAATATTATTATCTTTATATCATACAATACGATAGATTAGTCTTTTTATATTTATTTCTACTACATCTCAGTATATAAAAAGTAAATAATTTTATCATTTATATAAAATTAATAGTATCTTAATATTAATAAATTATTATAAAATAGATATATTGAATAATATATTGTCAATACTGAATAACAACAGCCGTGTATATGCATATATATATATATATATATTTATTTAATTATTATTATTTAATTTTTTCTTTCTTATCTATCTATCTCTTTACTTTTGGGTTTTCAGCTGTCTCTTTCTCTTGTTAAATTATGCATCATAATGTTGCAACATCCTTGGGTGGTTTCTGATGAGGGGAAAACTGGTTTTGGAATACTGCCCTGGTTTCGGAGAATTTCCTGTCGATTTTTTATTGGTCCGAGAGTAGGAGACGCTGTTCTGATCGGGGTTGTATGGAGGTCCGGGAGTTTGGAGGCCGGTTGGATCTGGACAGATGGTTTGTTGTTTCGACGGTTGGGATTTTTCTGGTGTTGGAGTCCTGGAGCGTAGGAGATAATTGTGTTTGTGACGTCAGGAGAGACAACGTACGGGTCCTTGCAGTTTCTATAAATATATAAAAATGTATCTGTGATTATTTGAATTATGTCTCCCATTATTTTACCACTTTTTATACTTTCTGAGAGAATATAAAAAAGTTTGTGGATAAAATTCCATTATTTGTTTTATTGTATTTTTAATTCTATTTATAAAATCAAAAAGCTTTTTTTTTTATCAAATCATTAAACTATAAGATGTTTATGGTGCTTTGAGTTTATCTAATATTTTTATACATTTTATTTTCGATACAAAAATTTATGTGTTCTTTAAATTTATTTAATACTTCGTATATTTTATTTTTGTTCGAAAAATTAGGTGAATAATACTCATTTCATCTACTTTTTAATGTTTACGTATTTTTATTTTTATTGTCTAATTCAAAGTTTTATATTTCCCCTGCCATTAACTATTACTTTTTTTTGTCATGCAAATATGTGTTCATTTTACCAGACACATGTTTTAATAAAAGTGAGTAATAATTGTTACTTTTTTTCTTTTATAGTAAAAAAAATACAAAAGTGTAATAATTTTTTACTTAGAAAAGAAACGAGAATATTTTTTTATGACAACCAAGGAAAGTGAGTATAGATTTGAATGACGGAGGGAGTATTATTCTCTTAATCCCACATAAAATTTTCATTTTTTTTTTTTATTTCAGGAGTCTTGTATAATTTGTCATTTTCCTTTTATTATACATTTTAATTATATTTAAAATTTTATAATTTATATTTCTTAATCTTAATTAAAGTATAATTATTTAATTTTAATTTATAATTATTTTTACCGGTATATTTCTTAATTATCTACTAATTATATTTTAATTAAATTATCGTATCTGTCGTAATGTAAATAATTTATTTGAGACATAGGGAGTAATAGGAGTATTTTTTTATGCTTATTTATCATCATATTATCACTTTAGTATACAATTATATTTAAAAGTAAAAATAATACTTCCTCCGTACCAGATACTGTGTAGCATGTCTGCTACACTGTAGACACGGTATTTTAGAAGGAGTATAATTAATAGATAATTAATAATGTATTAGTGAAAATAATTATTTTATAATATAAATAATTATAAATTAAGATTAAGATAACTAATTAGTTTAATTAAAATTAAAAAATTTAAAATGAGATTAAAGTGTGTAATCATTTTCCAAAAGAAAACTGACATGGTACGTGGGACGGACAGAAACGGCAACATGGACATGGGATCAGGGACGGATGGAGTATTATCTTTACACTATTATATCTATCAATTATTATTAAAATAATAATATTTCTTAATTCGTGTGCAGATGCATCCGAATTTTGCCAGTACTATCAACTAAAATTTAAATTCAAATACATTAACAACCGCAAAAAAAAAAAAAAAAAAAAAAAAGAAGAATAATAAAAAAAATCTTTAAAACTCTTCGAATGAACACAAAAAAATCGATACATAAAATTAATTATTTAATTAATCTCTAAAATGTTTTATTCAGCTTCGTTTATAATTTACATATATAAATAATAAATAATTACAAACAAAAATAATAAATTAATTACGATCTATTTTGAGAGAGAAATAATTAAAACAAATAGGAATTTTATTTTATTTATTTTCTTTTTTTTATATGCTGTTGACTGGCTGTTACTCTGTTTCATTAATAGTTCGGGACACGTCGGACACCTAAACAAGGGCTGTTTCCCCAAATAGGTTGTCGAGTTGTGATTGGTGGACACCGGCGTCTGGTCCAGTGGTCCACTTGTATTCTATTCATGCACATGTGCCGGTACCCTGTGCATTATGTATTGTACGGTGGACCATCGCAATACAAATAGAATTTGTTGCGGTATATTTAAAGCTTGTTTGATCTACAAACGCCCGGGACCACAGCTCCCAACCAAGTCTCACCACTCGTTCGTAAGTGGGCCTCTTTGATTTCATTGAATAGTGGTACGAGGAGACTCCGGAGCCCCTGGCGATTCCGTACATACTAGGATGGGAAGTGCCACGTGTCGAGACTTTGGTTGAGAATGTTGTCGAAAAGTATATGGTCGGGGAAAAACCGTCAATAAAATCAGCTCCCTTAAAATTACCGGTTTGTTTGACTGTGTTTTATATATATTTTTTTAACTGTTTTTATCTATTTTATTTTAAAGTATTGTTTTTTATTTTTTAAAAAATAATCATATATTAATATTAAAATATTTTAAATTTTTATTTAAATTACAAATATATTATTATACATACAATACTTTATATATACAATCAAATAAAAAAATATATATCGTAAACACTTTCACTGACCAATAAAATACTCTTCTAATCCCATAAAAAAGATATTATTTTTTATTTTTGTCTGTTTCAAAACAATGGTATTATTTTATAATTGAGTAATTCTATTATCTACATAACATAATTAATACCTTTAAATTTTTTAATAAATTACACAAATATTATTATTTTTATATCACATAATTTAATAATTGTATTTTGTTATTTTCACTATAAACCAATATAATATTAATATAAAAAAAAATTACGTGCAGAAAATAAATAGTGTTGATTTTATGCAACATAAGTAATATTATTATTTTTTAATTTGTTACAAAATTTCGAAATCCTATGCTTTGAGACATAGAGACTATGGGTGTGTTTCTTTAGGAGGTTTTGGAGAAATTTGGGTTTGGGTTTACTTTTTATTTGAATTTTGAGATGAGTTTGAATTTTGACGTTTCTTTTGGGTTTGAGTTTGGTTGGAATTTGAGGAGTTTCGATGTGTATTGATTTGATGGGTATGAATATAATAATATAAATGTATAGTAATTTGTATAATTTAATTATAAATTTATATTATATTTGTACATATATTTTAAAATTTTTATTTATTTATATTATAAAAAAATTTATTCTCTACAAAATGACATATATATTGTATATATTTTATTAAATTATAATTATTATAACTTTTTTTATATTTTTAATTTTTTTAAAAAAACAAAAGGTCTGTCCGCCGAACTTCTCCAAGCTCAAAACTGGGCTGTTTTGAGCTGGAGAAACAGACCCTATATTATGATGTAACTAAAATATATTGATGAATTTGTTATAATACAATATTTAAATGTTTTTTCAATATCTATAGAAATTATGGGTGTCTTGACTTGATATTTTTTTCGATTATTTGAATTATATATTTTCCGTAAGTATATTAAACTAAAGACTAAGGTGTTGTTCTTTGAATTTTTTTCAATTTTTTTTATCATATAATTTTGTATAAAAATATAATTCCTTATTCCCGGTAAAAAAGTAAGGATAAATGATTTTTTTTGTCCCTGTGAATATATTAGTGTGAAAAGTAGTGGCAATTGTGTAATAATAATAAAAAAATATGAATAATTTTATGGTGACATGATTATTTATGAAAATGAGACTATTGTTTTAGGACATATTAAAATAGTAAATAAGACTGTTGTATTGGAACGGAGGGAGTACTGCTTATTTTAATAAAACATCATATTTTAAATATATTCAAATCAAAATAAATAATTAAACTTAAAAAAATGAAATCAAATCAAATCAAATGAAGTCTTTTGAATTCATTCATCTTTTTCAAATTTAAAATAAATTTAAAATACTATATATAGTAAATGAATAATAGTAGTAGTATTAGATACTCCACACGTTTCATATTTATTGTCAATTATTTAATTACCAAAAGTAATAAATGTGTCCCTACATCATTATATATTATTTTCACTTATTGTCAATTATTTAATTACCAAAAGTAATAAATGTGTCCCTACATCATTATATATTATTTTCACTTGTAATTTTATTAGACATATGACAAAACGGTTTTTATATAAATTAAAACATATACTCATTTTTTATTTTTATTATTTTTAAAAAAAAAGGCAAAAAGAATATGTAAGTATTTGCGACGGTTACCGTGCTGACATATTATGTGTTGTACTAACATACAATAATACAATATTACTACGGACAATACATTATATAGTTTATTTTAGTTGTTTGAAACAAAAATATTTGCAATTTATATACTCCCTTCGTCTCATATCTATATATTCATTTGTTTTTTGTACGGAGTTTTAAAAATATTAGTATTATATTAGGATAAAGTAGAAATAAATGTAAAAAGATTAAATTAACCCTATTAGTATTGTATGATATAAAGGTAATGTCATTTGTGTAATATATTGTAAATTTGAAGGGTATTTGTAACGTTAAGTAGATAGTACAATTACTAAAAAAAGAAATTGATACTTTGTTATGGGACAAACCATAATATAAAAATAGATAGATTGTTAAAGAACGGAGGAAGTATTTGATTTGCGGTGATTGAAAAAATCAATCTCAAATTACTACCATAACCCCTCCTGTGATTATTACATTGTACCAATTATTAATGAAATATCAATATTTTTTAAACTTCGTATTAAAAAAATAATAATAATTTGTTTCAATACATTTGGGAGGTAGATACTATTAATTTTATATTGAGTATTACTCCCTCCGTCATTCAAATTTATTTTCATTTTTTTTTTTGTTATCCAATTTTATTTTTGTTTTCTTTTTTATTAAAAAATTATCACTTTCCTATACCAAAAAAGAAAAATTAAAAATTTATGTTCTTACATATTTTTCTTAAAATTCGTGTCTAGTCAAATAAATACACACTTGGATAAATGGAGGGAGTATAGAAATAAAATTGAAAATAGAAACAAAAAAGACATCTACTAATTTGATTAGATTCTTTATTCTATGATTGTACCTTCATTTTATCGGATAACATCACAAAAAAAAAAAAATCATAAAGAAATCGAATGAGATATTTTTGAAGAAAGAACACCACAATGATTCGATGGAATGATGAAATATTACTCCACCATTCGTTCCATAAATATAATTTTAAACGGGTTCGACAAGGGATTTAAGAAATATTGATATTATATATATCGGTAGTCGGTAAAAATTATGAATAAAAGACTTTTTTGCCCTTGTGAGTGTATTAGTGTGAAAAATAGTGGCAATTGTGTAATAAAAATAAAAAAGTAGGGTAGTTTTATGGTGATATAGTTATTGGAAATAAGACTCCTATTTTTGGACGGATAAAAATAGTAAATAAGACTATTGTATTGGGACGGAGAAAGTACATAAATAGCTGATTCTTTTGGGTTGTCCATATAGTGCATCAGACCGGACCGCGTACTAAAATTTGATCTACACTTTCATAGATGTTTGGATATAATTTTTTCTATAATTTACATACATGATAATACTAGTGTAAATATATAATTTGACCGCTTCTAGATGTAAATCATTTTTACGGCATTAGTAAATATATACTTGCGTTCTTGTTTTTTTTTTTTTTTTTTTTTATTTCCTATTTTATACAATAATTTTCAATAAAAGTATACTCTTTTCGTCCAATAAGAAAGTATTTTTATTTTGGGTTGTCCAATTACAAAGTAATCGTTTCATTAAGTACTTAATTTTTTTTTCACAAATACTTATACTTTACATCACATTATTACTTTTACACTAAAAAATAAGACAAAATATCATTATATTACTTTTAACTACCTACTATAATTAAAATAGTATTAATTTTTAAATTCCGTGTAAAAAATAAATGTTTACTTTATAGTCGGACGAAGATAGTATATAATTTTCATATTAAACATAGTATATTCAAGCACTATTTTATTAAATAGTAAAAATAAAAATATGTGCTAAACACACTTATAAATTTATACCTGTGTTTTTTTATTGTAATTTTGATTGTCTACTCTATAACATTTGTGATTTTCTGTAAAATTATACTCTTTTTATCCATCAAAATTGTATTTATTTTGTCATTTTAATTTGTTAACCAAAAGTTTGCTCATACTATTTTTTAGTAAAAACAGTATCAATTATCTCAAAGTTTTATAGTGTTTATTTACATTTATGTCATTACTTTTTCTTTCATTTAATCTATATTATATTTTTATCAATCTTAAAAAAAATTCCAAATATACTCTTACCGTGTGTTTTCTTTAGGGGAGTTTCGAGAAAATTGAGTTTGGGTTTGGAGAATTTTAATGTGTATTGATTTAATGGATAATGAATAAAATAATATAAATATGCATTAAATTTAATTGATAAAATTTATACTGTATGATTTGATTATGAATTTATATTATACCCAACATGTATATATTTAAATTTTTATTTATTTGTATTATATAAAATTTTATTCTCTACAAAATGACATATATATTGTATATATATATTTTTCCATTTAATTATAATAAATATTAAATAATTTTTTAATTTTTTTTAAAAAAATAAAAATAAAAGCATACCTGCACATTGTCGACGGATTGGAGGACAACCTCAAATTTGGAGTTTTTACTGTGCAAACAGATAAAAACCCTAAATTTGGGGTTGAAGAAACACACCCTTAATTTTTACTCAATAAAAATATAGAAAGTAACATTATAGTAGTACTATTTATTATTTTTTCTAATCTCTATTTCCAAAAATTTTAAGCACAATTTTGATTAAGGGATGAAGTACTATAATTTTTTTTTGTTTTTTTGTTTTTTTTAATAAAACATCATTTTGGCTTTTTTTTCTTTTTTTTATATTCTTATTTTTATTTTGATTTTAAACATTATATCAAATAATTATTTTATTATAATAAATAAATAAATAAAACATTGCAAAAGGGGTTTATTGGGGTTTGTTTGCCCAAACAAATTTCTACTTATACGAACTCAATATATATATAATATATTATTATTTTAAAAAATGTTAATATCCAATACAAATATTTTTCATATTATTAATACAAATTAAAAGGTGAAACTAAAATCTATAGTATTGTCAAATAAATATTTTATAAGAAAAAATAATATAATTTTATCGAAAATCATACAAATTAAATAATATATTTTTTATTTGAATAAAAACAAAGACACCAAATATTTCACTAAATATTTTCTTGACCATGGGCCCATCTACCACAACATTCTTCTCCCTATAAACATGGGCAATTTTGGGTTGGGCACCCAGGTGTGATCAAAATAGTTAAAATGCATTTAAATGAAAATTTTGGAAGTATATTGACAATAACAAAAATTAAATAAAGAAAGGATTTATTTATTTATTTTTGGATTTGAAACCAAATAACTCTATTCAATTTTTAATGATTTTAAATAAATATATATATATTATTTCATATTTTCATTCCATAAAACTTCACATTAAAATTAATTTTTAAAAAATCGAAAAAAATAGTAAAAAATTAATACTCCTATCTAATGTGATAATAGAGCCTGATTTTGTTTATTGTACTTCTAATTTGAAATTTTTTTATATTAGATAATACAAAGGTGTTGACAATATAAACAATAATGTGATAAAACAATAGGTTTATTTGTGAAAATATATATATATATATATTTTAAATAATTATTTTATAATTGGACAATTCAAAATAAAATACTATATATACTTTATAAATTGACAAAAAGAATATTTCATTTTGTGTTGAATTATCAAATATTTTTAAGTAGATTATATACTATAATTTTTTTTGTGAATATACATATATTTTATTCAAAAATTTCAGTTGGGTTAATAGAATCTAAATTTATTAGCAACGTATTCATCGCCAATTTAAATCATACTCATCCGCCTTCAATAATCTATCCAATTTTTTTTTTATTTTAATCCGTCTCATAACAAAATATTTATTTATTTTTTTTAGTAACCATACAATTTACTTGACATTACAAATTAACCTTCCAATTTACAATATATTACACAAATGTCATTAATTTTATTACTTTTATATCATACAATATTTAATAAAGTTAGTTTAGTCTTTTTACTTTTATTTCTACAACATCTCAATATAAATTGATAGATAGATATAGGACATCTCATTATAAATGGATAGATAGATATAGTAGGGAATGGAACATAATAAATAAATTTTCAATCACTTTTAGAAAAACAAACAAAAATAAACCAAAGGCATATGCAGCAGTAACTACTATGAAAGACCATAATAACAATAATAATAATAATAATAATAATAAGTTTCCAACTCACATAATGAGACAACAAATAAATCTAAGATCCCAAAAACAAATTTTAAATCTCATCCATCCTCATCTTCCCAAATAACTATATATATATAAACCGTTGCAATAAATTACCTTCCTTCTTACCTCCCTACTTGGCGGCGCCGGCGGCGTCAGCGGCGGTGCTGCCATTCGAGGGGTTGAGCTCGTCCCACGCCTCGATCCACGTAACCATGGCATCCCCAAGCTTGACGAAGTATTCGTCGACCTTGCCGAGCTTGGCCTTGACTTGCTTGGAGAGCTCGACGTAGCATTTCTGGATGGTGTCGCAGTCCTTCGGGAGAGTTACCGATTGGAAGAACGGGATCAGCTCTTCTTGCCAGTATATGCCTTTGTATTCCTTCTTCAGGTTTACGAACGGGTTGCTCGCTTTGCTGTGCCAAATGTACGGCAGCCCTGTTTTGACGCCGAGCCCCAAGTGGTCGCAGATCACCTGTCGACGAGGAAGTTACAGGAAATAAGCGAGATGAGTCGAGGATTATGATATTGAGATTGCCGGGTGGTTTGTAAAATTGTGCTTGGTTGCGTACCTTGACGCACCACCCCGCCCACATGTCGTCGTATCGACCGATTGGCTGGCCGTCGCCCATTAGACCGAAGTACATGGCCGGACCGATTAGCTCGCGGTTGAAAGCGAGATTCATTCCACACATTGGGAAAAGAGTTCCCTTTGGGATCGTCATTACTGCGTCGACGTACCTGGGAATAACATGTTATCGTTGAGCACTATTTATCTACCATAACTTTTGTAAAACAAAACATAGACGCAAAATTTTATTATTCACTCAAAAATATTAAATCAAACAATTATTTTTCATTTTTTATATTATATTATAAATCTATTTTACATTCACAATATCACATCAACATCTATTTATATTTATATTAAGTTAAACAACTATTCAAATTCAAACTTTTTACTATTCATAAATACAAACCCACAAAGAAACACATCCTATGTTAAATATATTCTTTTTCTAACAAAAAGTCTGCCCAAATTTTTACTAATACAATTTTTTTTTTCGAAACTTAAGCCATAAATTTTGATCGTGTAAATAGACAATTTTTATCATTCTAATCCTTTAAATGGATCATGTATAGAAATAATCGTATATCTAACTCGTCGACATTGTTGCTTTTCCTTTAAATTAGCAATCTATAATGTCGTTTTTTTTATTTTTTCCTAATGTTTATGACACAATAAAATTGATCGATAATACCATCCGAGATGGGCGCAAACGATAACTATTTGAGGCGAATACATACCTTGTGTTCCTCTCACGAGGTTTGACGAGTTGAGTTGGAGCATCGTAGTCGGGAATGTTGAGCCAGAGGCCATGCGAGACAGCAGTCGGGACGCCCCCACGGAGGCTGAAGGGGTATCCACGAACAAAGTCGGTGCCTTCACAATACGGGTCGTAAAGGGTGTTGAAGAAATACGGAGTGGATGGGGACAGGAGGTTCTTAATGTGCTGCTGGAGAGCATTGATTTCTTTGCCGGATGGATCTTTCGCAACCTGCGTTACAAGAATCAATGAATCAATTAAATAATAAACAACTCACCAAAACATCGGTCCCCCCGAAATAATGACGTTGAAGGCCAGGTAGGGCTGATAATGCTGTAAAGTAGAACATAAAGCACATGAAAAGGTTTTGGTGCATACCGACAGAATAAACCTTAAACCTCTTAACCAAAATTAGCAGGCGAATTTTAAACCATTTAATCTCAATCAATAGGTGAATCTCAAACTGTTCAATAGCAATTAAAATTGATTTCAAAGATACTAATCAATTGTATGAACACAAACCGAATCACAATTCACAGCAATTGCAAGAACAGGAAAAATGATGTGGAAGAAGAATTTTAGTCCTAAGTTTGTACAAATTTAGAGATCCAGAGTTCAGATCATATAATTGTTACATAATTAAGTTCAACTGACAGTGATAAAAACAACCGATCAAAACCTTCAGATCTGTAATTTGAATTAGTAACAAAGTCAGATCCACGTTCAGAGAACGTTAAATTAAGCAAATTGATCTCACAGCAAGTCCATGAATATCAATTCGAACATATGAATTTCAATCAGATCCACAAAACAACGGAATCAACAGTAGAAAAGCCATCTCAAAACTAAACCTCGCAAAAACCCAAAATCAAGTATCCGATTGCAAAACTCGAAATTAAAAACGAAGAGAGATCCAAACAAACAGCAAATGGAACATAGAATTAAACAAACAACAGAATTCAAATCCTTACAAAGCAATCATCGTCAATAGTGTAGATGTACTTCTTCTTCGAAACCATGTAGCCAAAGCAGCGGCAAGCAGAGTCCTTGAAGGAAATGCAGTTGGCCTTGGGACCTAAAATCCTGTTAATGTCGTTCCTATTGTACAACTCGTAATCAAATCCCTCAGGCACCTTGATCGTCTTCGACGGATCGCCGTCCTGCACTATGATGAGGTGATACGGCTGGAAGAACGGCCGCCACATCTCCAAAAAGTCCAAGTTCCTGATCGTCGGAATCACTATGTCGAGCTCATCCTTCAGCAGCGGCGTCGAGGATGTCGAGACTGCCATTGCTGAGAATTCAGAGAATTTCTTCCTTCTTCAACGTCAATTTGGGAATTTAGGTTTTGGTACGGCGGAATTGAAGAAAGCGCGGATGAGTATTTGAAGGCACGCGCCACGCGGTGGAGCACTGCTGGACCGAATGTCACGTGACCGGAGCGTGACAAACATGAACAACAATATTAAAAGTTATAATATTAGTATTAAATTATTATTTCCAGTAATGCGTAGTGATAAAAGTGAATTAAATTAAATTGGAGCGGCATTTATTATGGCGGAGGAAATGGAGAAAACGTGTTCTACAAAAGTGCGACTCTTTCAAAGTCAGCCGTCCCGTCCTCCGCTGTACTAAAATTACATCCTTTGTATCGTTGTTCTGTCCAGTTATGTTCCGACACATGTCTTCTCCTTCCAACGGTGTCACGTTACCATCGTGATAGTTTTATTTTAGTTTTTTTCTAATATTGGTTGTATATATACTACTTTTTATTAATATAAATTTTTATGAATATTAATAAAAAAATACAATATGTACGTACATTTAATAAATAATATATTTGGTCACTCAGTATTTTATCAGTTTCATAATAATTGATATTTTTTATACAACAATTGATATTTTTTAAATTTTTGATAAAATTTATTAATTTAAAATATATTTAATAAATATAAATCAATTTAATTAACTACATAACATATAACATCATATATTAAATATAATCCATTCAAAACCTCTCTATTTATATATTTCTCCTGAAAAATAAATATTTTTATCTATATTTAAAATTTTATATCTTTTATAAAATTACTTTATGTTAATTATATATAAAACTATCAATATTTTTAATTAAAAAAAATAAAAAATATTGTTACAATTCTTTGTTATCAATTAATTAATCATTATTACTTCAAATATTGTATTCGAAATAGGCCAATTATTTTATGAATGAAGAGTATTTTTTTTATGACAAAATTTTTCATAAGTATTATAAAAAAATACTTATACAATATATAACATATATTTTATATGTTGAATGTATTGGTGAAAAGGAAAGATAAAAGGAAATGTTAAAAACATTATCAAACAAAGTTTACCCACCATAACCTGTAATTAATATAAAGAAATTTGGGATATGGATTGAATTGAATTTGGTCAATGCTTGTGCTTAAGCTTTGACTTTAACATAGATTGAATTGGGCAAATAAAATAAAATAAAATTTAATTTTAAATTAATTTTGATTTTGAATTGTTTGAGTAAGAAAAACCATTGTGTATGGTTTTTCGAAAATGGGCTTATAGATTAGATTATGGGTTTTGGGTATAGGCCCAATAGTCAAGGCTTTAAAAAATGAGTTTTCTTGGGAGAACATGTGACTAAGTGATCGGTGAAATACAAAGGTCGGACAAAGAGAGGTCAGACGAAGCACAGGGAGACAATAGGCATTTAGGTCAGTTGGCATAGATGTCGGACAAAGAGAAGTCGGACGAAGAAATATGAGGCGGCCGATGCGGAGGTCCGGCAAATGGAAGACGGGCAAAGGGAGATGAAGCAGTGGACGTGCAGGTCGGGTGAAAGGCAGTTCTGAGACGGTTGGAAGAAGTCGCAACTAGCAATTGGATATGAAGGCACGACCTGATAACGACATTGGAGCGATTGATATGAGTTTTTAAATAGGTCTTTTCATGACCTCAAAGTTCATCTTCAATCGACATCAAATTCAGTTAAATTTCTTTTGGGATCATCATTTTTACTTTTCCAGTCTTTAGTATTCTTTTCAATTTTCATTTTATGTATCGTACCGTCTCTAGGGATTCATAATCTCAAACATTTATTTTATCAAATCTAAAAATAATTTTTATTTTTTGGATTTTACTTTTTATTGTTGGAAAATTACACCAACATGAATAATTTGATTACAAGTGGTCAAAATAATTTGTTGCAATTGATTCGTGTTCTAAAAGTTTTCTCTCATAAACCTCAGCAAAATTTATCTAAAATTCATATTTTCTGTTTCGGTTCGCGGAATCTATAATTCCGTTCAATTCGTTCTATCTTTAGACGCAATCGATGGCGGCCGAATTCGCTTCAAGAAAATCGCGTTATTCGCAAGGCT
Organism: Andrographis paniculata; assembly: GCF_009805555.1. Lineage (NCBI taxonomy): Eukaryota > Viridiplantae > Streptophyta > Magnoliopsida > Lamiales > Acanthaceae > Andrographis > Andrographis paniculata. Next base: position 3,828,465 of record NW_026137621.1, on the reverse strand, counting down.
TAGATTTGATTTTAATTTGATATTCAATTTTGAAACTTCGGATCAATAATTTTGCATTTCTCTGATTGATTTTTTTATTTTATTTTTATATATATTACTGATAAAAATTTTCATACTCAATATTAAAAAACACAAAGTAAACAATATTTTTAAAATAAGAATTAAAAACTATATGAAATTAAAAGTGAAATTATAAATGGTACTCCATCCGTATTTCTATGTTGGGACGTCCAATTACAAAGTAACCATTTCATTAAATACCCCATTTTTTCCATAAATACCTCTATTTTACATCACATCATTACTTTTATATCAAAAAAGTAAGGGCAAAAATGTCATTTTACTACTTTTACCTACTAACTATAATTAAAATACTGTTATTCCTTAATCTCCGCGCCAACTTGGATGGGGGGAGTATTATTTTAGTATTTTAAGAATAATGAGATTAAATTTATTAGTTATTGAAAATTAAGAAGTATTTAAGAGAATTGTGATATTGTTTTAGTCACAATGAGCTTATTTGTCTAATATATATATATATAGATATTTTATAATATCAATATAATATAATGATATTTGTAATATAAATCTAAAGATATTGTGAATAATAAGTATAATGATGTAGAGTATAAATGTAAGTTTTGCGTACGGAGCGAATGTAGTAATATTTTAATTGTAATAAGCAGTTAAAAGTATATTTTTATTTATTTATTTATTTTTTTGTGTAAAAGTAAGAGTGTGTTTTTTTATCAAATTTCTTCGTATTTGTATTATTCACAAAAAAAAAAATATTCCCCCAAAACATCAAATATATCAAATATTTATTTTTTATTTTATATATTATACTATAATTGAAATTTACATTACAAAAATTACATCAATGTTCATTTACATAACATCACCATTTCAATTCAAAAATTTTACTAAAAAAAAATATCCGAACTTTCAAACAAATACACTCTTAATATATAATACTCTTTCCGTCCACACATAAAGTATACAATTATTTTTGGCGCGGTGTTTAAGAAATAATATTCCCTCCGTCTCATTGAAAGGTTGTCATTTTCCATTTTCGTCCGTCCCATTGAAAGATTGCCATTTTTCATTTTCGTCCGTCCCAAAACAAGGTTACCATTTCATAATTTATGGGGTGTATTCAATTGGGATTTTAATGGATTTTTTTGGATTTTAATGGATTTTTTTGAATTTTAAAAAGTTTATGGAATTATGTGGATTTAAAAAATCTACATAGTCTAAGTTCAGTTTGATGAATTTTAGTAATTGACTTAGATGAATTTCTACGGATTTGATTGAATTATTTATGGATTTATATGGATTTTGTAGGATTGTAAAATAATTTTTTTACAAATATATTTTAATTATATGAATTTAAATCAAACAACAAATTTTATAAATATAATAAATAATTATTAATAAAATTAATTTAATATTAAAAAATAATATATAAGTATTAATAATGTAGAAGTATTGTAACATTGTAATACTACTATATTCTAAATTATTAATTTTAATTTTATAATTTTAGTATTATATTATCATTCAATATATCAAATTAGTTTTATATTTCTTTATTAGTTATTATTATTATTTATATAATATTTTTACATAAAAAGTAAATACGTATATAAATAAAATAAAAAATATAATTTATGATTTTTAAAAAAATATTAAAATAAATAAATAAATAAAAATTAACAGTTTAATAAAAAATATATATTTAAATATCTATTTTACCGTTATCGTAATGATAATGCAGTGTATTCGATAATTGAAAGAAAAGACAACAGTAATATATATTTATTGTGATAATAATATTTTTTAAAATTATATTTATAATATAAAAATTTATATTTTAAAAAAAAATCATAATAATTTGCTAATATATTTTAGTTTTAAATTATTATTTTTATTATAAAATTATAATAATAGTAATAAATATTATCATATTATTGATTACAACAACAACAACAACAACAATAATAATAATAATAATAATAATTTTAAAAATCTATCAAAATCTTTGATGATCATGAGAGATTCTTTCTTATACAAAATTTTTACAAATTTCCATTAAAATTCATAGACTTTCAAAATATATGGATAGTTGAATATCTCAAAATTTTAAAAGAATTTTAAAAGTCTATATTGAATACCTCGAGATTTTAAAAGATTTTTAAAAATTTGAATTCAATACCTCTAAATTTTAAAAGACTTTTAAAAGTCTTTATTGAATACACTTAGATTTTGAGAGTCCAACAAAATCATATAAAATTTATATTGAAGCACTCCCTTAATAATTGTACTACATATCTAACATGATAAATACCTTTCAAACTTATACTTTATTACACAAATGCTATTACTTTTATATTATACAATATTACTAGGGGTATTTCCGTCTTTTTAACTACAATCCATTATAATACTAATATTAAAAAATCTACGCGCAAAAGTAAACAACAATTTCGCACCGGAACCGGAACGGAGGGAGTAATATTTTAATTATAGTGGGTAGTTAAAAGTAGTGTAATGACATTTTTGTCCTTATTTTTTGGTGTAAAAATAATGATGTGATATAAAGTAGGAATATTTGTGGGAAAAAAATGAGATATTTAATAAAATGGTTACTAATTGGACATCCCAAAATAGAAATATGTATATTTTCTAACTGGAAAGAGAGAATAGTAAATTAAAAATATTTGTGAAAAAAAGCTGAATATTTTTAAAATAATTATTTTATAATTAAATAATTTAAAATAAATATATTTTGTAAATAAACAGAAAAAATATTTTTCATATTACCCTAACAATTTTTCATATATAACAACGTTAAAAACAAATTTATAAAAATAAATACTAAATATACAAACCCAAAATCAATTATAAATATACAGTTAAACAAACCCTAACACCCACATTAATCTACACCACCGCACCGCCGCCGCTGACCGGTTTATTTCTTTATCTTTCTTATGAAAAGCCGACAAACAAACTAGATCTTTAAAATATAATTTTAATTAAATTATTAATTATTTTAATATTTATTTTATAACATCTCTATTATATAATAATTATTTTTTATTAATTATATTTTTCTAATTTGTTTTTCTCGTCTAAAATAGAGAGATTTTATAAATAAATTTTCAATTTTATTGTTTAATTTTTTTTAAAAAATAATTTCTCTAACGAAATATTTTTATCAAATACTCCTCCGTCGGCTCGTCTATATGTCTTTTTATTTTCGTTTGTTCACTGTCATTTTTTTTTTAAAAAAATTATATATATTAATCTCATTTTAAAATTTAAAATTTTAATCAGGAAGAAGTATCATTTAATTACAAAAATTAAATCAATCAAAATAAAAACACAATAATTAAAACCGGTTTCGAGCCGGTCCGGTTCGATTGGGCAAGTCTAGTTTTTGGGCCCTTTCTTGGAGCCCTTCGTATTTCCACTATAAATACCCCTGTCCGGCGCCGCTTGTTCATACCATTCTACTGGAGTTGCCGGAGAGCTGAAATGGGGGGCTGAGTTCTGCCGGAATCTGTGGGGATTGGTGGTTCGGGAATCAAAACCGCGGATAATAATCGAGAGCTGCTCGATTTCTGACGATCGATTCCCGATTCCACCCATTCCTATAGGTTTCGGGATTTACCCCCTTTTCATATCCTGCGTTCTGTTCAAGCCGTTACCGTACTTAGGGTTCCTCCGGTAAGACGATTCGAGGTTATTTGTTTTTCACTTTGTTGATTGTGTATAGGTACTTTCCGATTGATGGACAGGTAACTGTTTTTCGTTGAAAGGAGGTTCTTCTCCACAGATCTACCCTTGCGAACTAACAACATCGCTACGAAGGGGATTTTGAAGCAAAAACTTCAGCTGTTTACAGATCTAGTTCCGATTCTTTGCGTTTGATCAGATCTGAAGCTTTAGATTTCTTATTTGAATTCGCGACTTAGTAGATCTGGTAATTGGGTTAAATTTCGTATAATAAGAAGACAGTTGTTCATTGTAACTCAGAAATAGCTTTCAGATCCATGCACGATCCTTATGTCTAATAAAGAAAATAAGTTTTCAATTCCTTGTTTGAATTTACGACTCTGTAAATCTGGTGATTGGATCAAATTACGTGTAATAGAACGCAATTATTTCGTTGTAATTAAGAATCGGATGCTTCATGATATGCAAAGAAGAACAAATGGAATCTGATGCAAAGTTCTTGGAATTTGGAATAATTAACCTTCAATTGTGGAAGAAACATGAATTTCGTCGTACAAAGTGAAACTCTAGAAGAACCCTAATTTGAGAATATGGCTCTCCAGAATGTTCTTATGGGCTTCTAAGGCCCAATCTATTTATCTGGACCTGGCCCGCTAACTCGAAACCCTATTTTCATGTGGTAAGTCTATAAAAGCGAAGGATGGCAGCCATTGTTGCTTGCTTCGAACGGGGAAGGCGAAATGGTGGGACTGGTGTCGCCGAGTTTTGTTGGGATTGGCGGATAGGAAGCCATTAAGATCTGCGTTCGAGTTGGATTTGGTTTCCTATTCCGCCCATTCCAATGGCGCTCGGGATTTCTCCTCCTTTTCACCGCTCCTCATGGCTTCGTAATCCTCCTGAATCTCCAGGTATGCTCTTCTATTTTCTCATTTGATACTAAATCCACTGAAGTTTGTTGAAATAGTTCCATTTCTCTATATTGAATTGTTTTACATGTTCGGTTTGATTTGATTGATGCATCTAGGCATGATTGTGTTATCTACATGGTAGATAAACGCTCAAATCATGGAGGTTCGACAAGCCTTGGTAATCTTTGTGAATCTCCAGGTACCTCCTCTATTCCTCATTCGATGCTAAAGTCATTGGACGTTGTTGAAGTAATTCCGTATCTCTAGATTGAATCCTGTTCTGTTTGATTTGATTGGATTGATGCATCTATGTATTATTGAGTTGTGTGCATGGTAGATGAACACTCCAATCGTGGTAGTTCGTCTTTTTCAATCAATTAGATCTGGAAACTTGCTGCTGATCTAATTCTTATTCTGAGTAGATGATATCGTGTGCTAGTTAAAGGAATCTTTGGATTTTCGTCAGTACTCGAAATCTCCACTGTTTCTTGAGTTTTTGCCCTAAATTTTCATACGATTTGTTTTGCTTTTCTGCTCACCTCTGAGCCCAACTTGACTTGATAACTTCATTGATTTGCACGCTACAGTGCGTTTTGATGAATTTTGAAATTGAAATGGATTTATTGATTGAGGTTATAATGTCAAAGTGTAGAAAGAATTCGGGTTGTTTATGGTGTGTTTGTTTGATTGAGTTGGGATTTGAATAGTAAAAATTTTGAATTTGAATAGTTGAATGACATATAAATAGGTGTTGATGTGATATTTTGAATGTAAAATTGATTTTTAGTATAATATAAAAAATAAAAATGGATTTGATATTGGAGGGGGGGAAGAATTGGATGAATAGTGTATTTGGGGAGGAATTCCCCAAACAAACACACCATATAAATAAATAAATTAAATAGTTATAATTATTGCTAATTTCCCCCCTAAAAACTATTAAATAAAATGTTTTTTTATTTAATATAATTACATAGAATCAAATCAAAATAAATGTTTTATTTGTTTTTAATAGAAACAATTTTTTTAGCAAAGAAAGTACATTGTTTTCTATATTTTTCATTATAAAAGAGAAATTATCATTCATTCTTATTAAAATTTGTATTCAAGTATTTAAGCATATGTTTGGATGTTGAAAGAATGGTATTTCAATAAAACTTAAACTCAATTCGAAATAAACTAAACAAAATTTTTATTTAAAATAATAAATTAATTTTTTTTTTGAGTAATATGTATTTTTTTTAAAAAAAAATACTCATGTATCAAAATGTATGCTCAATTTTTATTTTTATTTTTTTGTTGTCATCTAAAATTGTTCATACTTTTTTATTTTTTTAGTAAAAAGTTATGTTTATTTATATATATATTTTACTATAAGAAGTAAATATTATTAATAATCACTCGTATACGTTAAAACTTGTGAACACATATGAGCTTATTTTTTTTTATAACAGTGAGTATTATTTTAGAAAATACATCCAAGGAGATTCATCTATAGTTGATACGCATTCTCTACTTGAAATTCCGTCACTGTTAGGGATACATTTCTGATCTTCTAGTGATGATTTGAATTTATTTTTGGAGCAAGTGATATAAAATTGAAGAATAAATAGCCACACATTGAATAATTCTCAGAGTTTGTTCGTATGTGTAATTATTTACTACTTTTATGAGAGATCCCTAATGGTAGATTTATTAGTTAATTATAATTTTTTACGGAGTTTCTAGAGCTGTTAAGTGAGCTGAACTTGAGCTTAAGTTTAACCTCAAAAAAATACATGGAGAAACTATCTAGTTGAGTAGTTTTGTGCAGAAACTTTATAGTTTTAATATATATAAAAAGTCGAAACTAGCTCAAAGATTACCACAGTGTAGTTAAATAGTCAGTCTTGATTCTTAAAGAGTTACTAGTTATAGTTGCAAGAGGGTGGGATTGTATATTAATAAAAATACATTATTCTTTTTATAAAATATTATGTTAAAATACCATTCAAGTAAAACTCAAATAAAATGATTCAAACCAAAATAAAATGAACCCTTCTTCTTCTTTTGCTTTTTTTTCCCCTTTACTATTCGTATCTTAATTTCTTGTCGAAATTATTCACCCCTCATTTTTAATACATGTATGATTGTTTGGGGAAAATTTTCCGAGGTTTTTTTTATTATATCTTCAAAAATTCCTCCAAACTCAATATCCAAATTTAGAAAAATATGTAAAATTTTTTTATTTAATTGTAGAAACATTAACTTAAAAAAAGAAAAACAAAAGAACATACAAAATGTCGGAAGGGAAAAAAAAATGTAGAGTAGTATCTAAGCAATAAAGTATTATGAATCATTCTTGTGGCTGAAAGATAACATGAATCACTTGTGTTACAAAGTTTTGTATTGATTTAAATTTTAACAGGGAATCGAAAAAAAAAAAAATATCATAACCTCATGTTCTATAATACAAATTAATTACTGTACTAAAAGGATGTAGCACCAGGAACACTGACTATCTATCTGCTGAGTTCAAATGTCTCATGTCTCCCTGCCTGTTTTTATTTTTTCGCCACATCGAACGATTCGACAACTTAAAGCTCAGACAGGTGAAGTTCTAACTACCATTAGGTATGAAATCACTAATCTTAACACTCTCTATACATAGCTCTGTAATGCTGCTTTGATCGATCTCTACTTGTAACTGAAAAATCTAAGCTATTCGTCGAAATGAATATCCCCCGATTTAATCTGTTCTTATGGATTGTTCCTTTGTTGTTGATGGTATTTCATCAAGCAGGTGATTTCTTGTTTCGATAATTTTGTGGTTTTTTTTTCCTTAGATGTTCTTTGATTTTTGAATCCTTTTTAGAGTGCTACGATCCGTTGGATCCATTTGGAAACATTACGATTAAATGGGATGTGGTGTCTTGGACGCCCGATGGCTATGTGGTAAGATTTTTACATCTTCGAAAGAGTAGAGTTCTGTTTACATAAATACTTTTGAAATGTTTCTATGGAACATCGTATCAAATTTTTATCTCTAACTATTCTCAAATATTTTGGGGTGTGTTTTTTTTTTTTTTGTAGGTTTGAGTTTTTAAGTTTGGATTTTTAATAGTAAAAAGTTGAATTTTAATGGTTGTTTAATGTGATGATATAAATAGAGGTTCGATGTGACGTTCTGAATGTAAAATAAATTTGTAGTACTCCCTCCGTCCCTTATCTATCTATTCGTTTATTTTTTGTACGGAGTTTTAGGAATATTAGTATTATATTGGGATGCGATATGAATAAAGTAAAAAAAATTATAAAATTACTTTATTAGTATTGTGTGATATAAATGTAATAATATTTGTGTAACAGATTCTATGTTGTAAATGTATTTTTAATGTTAGTATGACGTATTCTTACTAAAAAAGAAATGAATACTTGGTTATGAAACGAATCAAAATGTAAAAATAGATAATTTGTCAAGGGACGGAAGAAATAAAATATTTAATTTAATATTTTCTCCGTTTAGTTGGAATAAGTATTTTAGGTATCATAGAATAATAAATTATTTATAATAAAATTTGATATTATTATTATTTTTTTTTTTATATAAATAGTATGGTTGGTATTTTAAATATTTTTAGAATTATATCTCAATAAAATATATATATATATAATATTTATATTATTTTATATAGAATAAAATTTTATACTCTATTTGTCTTGCTAGAAAGTATACGGTATTTCTATTTTGAGACATCCAATTACAAAGTAAGTATTTCATTAAATATCACTTTTTTTTTTTCTTTTTTTTTTCATAAAAGAACACAACCTTGATGCTTTTGCTCGATTTTTCTAAATCCCTTCAGTTCTTTTGTGCATGGTGAACAAACTCGGGATCAGGCCGTGGTGACGATGAACAACTTCCAAATGTATCGCCATATTATGAGCCCCGGATGGACGTTAACGTGGGGTTGGGCAAAGAAGGAAGTGATTTGGTCGATGGTCGGGGCGCAAGCCACCGAGCAAGGAGATTGCTCAAAATTCAAAGGTAACGTTCCGCATTGTTGCAAGAGAAATCCAACAGTCGTCGATCTCCTCCCCGGAGTACCTTACAATCAACAAATCGCCAATTGCTGCAAAGGCGGCGTCGTCGCCTCGTGGGGCCAAGACCCCGCTGGCGCCGTCTCGAGCTTCCAAGTCAGCGTCGGCGTCTCGGGAACTTCCAATAAGACAGTGAAGCTCCCAAAGAATTTCACCCTCCTTGGCCCCGGGCCGGGCTACACTTGTGGGCCCGCCAAGGTCGTCCCCTCCACCGTCTTCTTAACTCCCGATCGCCGCCGGAAAACTCAAGCTTTGAGTAAGCAAGCTCGTCGCTCGATCTGATTTAAAGAATTGAAATGATAAAACTATCTGCAAATTTTTCAAAATTTCAAATTAAATCCAGATTGAAAAGAATATTTTCTAGAGGATATTTAGAAAATAATTTTTGAGAGAGTTTAGTTATTCAAATTAAATCCAGATTGAAAAGAATATTTTCTAGAGGATATTTAGAAAATAATTTTTGAGAGAGTTTAGTTTATTGAAGCTATTTCATCGGTAAAAGAATTAATTTAAGCGTTTGATAAATTAGTTTTTTTTTTTTTTTTTTTTTTAAAAAAATAGCTTGGTCCTAAAAGATTAATTTTTGAAATATTTCATAATAGTTGTTTTATTTTAATTTATTACTTTTATTTTATACCTTAAAAATAATTTATTTCGTCATTACACATTTTAAAATATTTTTTTTTAGTATTTATTAATTATGTTAATATATATTTTTTAGTTAGCATATAAAATTACATTTATAAATTTAATATAATTGAAATTATTATTAATCTATTTATATATGGTATATAATTTTTGTTACACAAATTCTTTTATAAAGTATTTAAAAATAACAAAAACAGATATTTTTATAAAAATTTTATAATTTTTAATAAGTAATACTAATAAAAATTCTATACAACAAAAAAAACAATTAAATATTTTAAAAATAAAATAAAAAATATCTTTAATTGTCATTTTAGGTATAAAATATTAATATCAAATTGCTCTTTTACTAAACATACATTTGTCAACTAATTGTCAAAGACATTCTACTATGCAGTGACGTGGAACGTGACGTGTACCTACTCGCAACACTTGGTGTCACGGAATCCCCGGTGTTGCGTGTCCTTCTCGACGTTCTACAACGACACCATCACTCCTTGCCCGAGCTGCGCCTGTGGATGCCAAAACAAGAAAGAATGCGTAAAGTAAGAAACTTTTCGACTCATTTTAAACTTGTGCTCACCCGAGGTTCGATTTTGCTTCGCTTTTGTTGACTCGGGCAGGCCCGACTCGGAAAAACTGAAAAAGGAGGGAATAAATACTCCGAGGAAGGACAATGTCCCGTTGCTGCAATGCACGCACCACATGTGCCCGATCCGTGTCCATTGGCATGTGAAGATCAACTACCGCGACTATTGGCGCGTCAAGATCGCCATCACCAACTTCAACTACCGAATGAATTACACGCAATGGACGCTCGTGGCGCAACACCCCAATCTCGACAATGTCACCCAAGTCTTCAGTTTCGACTACAAGCCGCTCCTCCCGTATCAGTCGATAAGTACGTACTGATACTAATACTGAATCCCTCATTTTATATGTTAACTGATCGTTTCACTTAAAAGCTTATGGTTTGTTTATGATTTTAAATCAATACCTATACTGTTCATTCTATAGTTTATACGATTTTCAATAAGAATATGCTATACATTTTTACAAAATATTATATCAAAATATTATTTTTAAATTTCTAATCAAAATTTCAAACTCAAATTGAAACCATTGTTTCGTGAAATAATTTGAAGATATTTTTTATGTGTAGTATAGAAAATTGTATAGGGAATATAAAAATATTATTTGTCAACTTCTTGCATATTGACAATTTGATCCCGTACTTCGGTACTATGTTAAATGACCATTTCACTTAAACTTGTAGATATATGTATGTATATATATATATATTTTTTTGATAATATGAGAACCCGCATTTGCTACTTTCAGGAGGTGTGCCTTAGATAAATCTCCGACAGAACCTAATAGCTTGTAAATTGCAAGACCTGGAGGGGTTAAAGTTTAAACCCATAACCTAATGACCATCTCACTTCAAAACTCAAATTTGTAGGAATATGGGTCGTTAATTTACATATTATATGTCAACCTTTTGCACTTGAACAATCAATTTGACCTCATGTTTGATAGTATATAAAAACGATTATTTCACTTAAAAATTTAAACTTATAAAAATATGTATTATGAATTTAACAATGTATCATCGATATGCTTATTGGATGCAGACGACACGGGGATGTTCTACGGCATGAAGTTCTATAATGACCTGCTGATGGAGGCTGGGCCGTCGGGGAACGTACAGACGGAGGTGCTGCTGAAGAAAGACGCCGAGAAATTCACGCTGAGGCAGGGATGGGCCTTTCCCAGAAGAGTTTACTTCAATGGCGATGAGTGTCAGCTTCCTCCTCTCGATGCCTATCCAATTCTGCCTAATTCTGCTCTTCTTCTTCCTCTTCCAAATTACTACTACTATTTTCTTTTCTTTTCTACCATTTTTATGCTTTTCTTTGGTTGCTGATTCTGTGATAGTTTCTTTTTTGTGTGTATAATTTCTTTTTTCTTTCATTTCGTGTTCTTGGTCGTGGAATAATACAAAAACTGTACGTGATCCAAATTCGAAATTTGATCTGAAATCACTAGATTTGAACATCACACGAATTCTTTCAAGTCGAGTTTAAGTCGATTTGATTTAGTTTCAAATCATCTTAAACCCAAACAAAGACACAAGGAGAGCCTAAATATTTTTAAAAAATTAACTTCATCTAAAAATTCATTTTTATTTTAGTTTTTATAATTAAAATAATAATAATAACTAATTTCAAATCGACTCGAGAAATTCGAAATTCAATTTAATTTTTATATTTCGAGTTATTATGCTAATCTGAAACTCGATCCCAACAAATATGTATTTTTTCTGCTTCAGATTCGGATCAACCGATTTTTTACAAATCCAAACAAAAAAGATTTGAGATAGAACAGATTCGAATTTTTGGGTTAATTTTTGACATCTCTTAGAACCAGGAAAGTAGAAAATTACCAAATTGGGCCAAGCATAAACCCTAATTCGGACTGGCCAGCCCCAACCCAATCCAACCCTAAATTCACAGAGAGAGCGATATACCGCTTTCAATTTCCACCCAAATTATTCGAACCGCGATCGCCTCTACAGCATCGCATTAATGGCGATTTCACAATTCTATTTCTAGAGGAATTTCCGATTGACGCTTCTCCAAGCAACCGCGTATGCGATGATGCAGGCAAGATTCTGACTCTGAGACTCGAAATTTGGAGGTGTTATAGAGCTAACTAGGTAGCTCGGACGGACGTATTTGAAAATGCAGAGGGAGCTCTCCGTCAAGTTGCTCTCTAGAATCGCAAAAAATGCGCCGACGACCGCCGCCTCCGCCGGCGGCGGCGGTGCCAATTCGATCGTCCGAGCACAATTTCCCTTGTTTTCACCCGCATTCTCGAAACTCGGTGCGAATCCGTGCTCGCATTTCTCTGCACATTCGTGGAAGTTGTACGTCTATGGCGGACCTTGGGTGACGACTCGAGGTTTTATGAGATCTGTTTCTGCTGGGAGGTTGATGTCAAACGCTGTTTTGAAACGTACGGCTTCGAATCACGCTAGCAGAAATTTCCATTCGTTTGATTCCCGGCGCCGTGGCTGGTAATTTTTCTTGTTTCATATCTTTACAACTTTTGTATGATTTTGGTTATTTCCTTTGAACTTTTTACTGTATGCAATTTTTATGCTGTGCCACGTGAGATAGTTTAGCTAAATTGATTGTCTCTGTGGGTTATTGGAGAATGATGAACTATTTTTCTGCTAGAGATATATATGTTTAGTTTGTTTGGCTGTGTCTTTTGATTGATTGTTTGCTTATTATAAGAATAATAAAAAATTTGAATTGAAAATGTTCGTTGGAATTAGCTATGTCTCTATTGGTGATCTAATTGAATTTCATTCGTTGCAGCTTCGGATGTTTTCGATTGGTATTTTAGTCGGTTGCGAAAATATATGTGGCAACCCAACGAGAGTTAGAACAATTTTTGCTAATGTGATACACAAACCTGAAAATAAAAAAAAAAAAAAATTGCATAATTGTAAATGGTGTGTGATATTACACGAATATCGAGGGTGTGTTCTTTTTGTATTTTGTTTTGGGCTAGAAATAAAATAGTATTTTGATATGATGTTTTGTAAGATATTATAATACTCCCTCCGTCCATGCTAAGGAGTTAAATTTACTTTTGGCATTTAGATTAAGAACTATATAGTTGGTGGGTTTTTAGGTTAAAAGGCAAATTTGCCATTTGATTTTATTTGTAATGGAATATTATTTGCGTAAATAGGTGAGATTGAAAGGGTATTTATAATGAGCAGTAGGCTAGGTAGTTATTAAAAAGGAAATGTAACTCTTGTGAGTGGACATCTAAGAATAGAAAGTGTAACTCTTGTAGCAGGAATGATGGAGTTTATTTTTATTGAAAACCTTGAAAATTGCAACACCCTATTTGTGTTTTATTTTGGGTTTTCGGTTTTGATTTAGATAGTATTTTGATGTAATTCTTTTGAGAGAGAATAGAATATAATTTTATTGAAAACGGTGAACATTGCACGTATGGTGGAAGAATTGAAATGAAATGAAAGAGAATTGGATTTTAATATTAATGGAAGTTAATTTTTTGTCTATGAACACAATTGGTTGTGTGTCTAACACACATTCTTTCTGAGTTCAGTAAGATGATATTGCGGTTGTAGTTTTGTCCATTTAAATTTCGGTAGTTATGGAGTTTTTATACACACAATGAAGTAGAGAAGTACGAGTGAAGTTTATGACGAAAACCTTACACCATTTTGTTCTCTTAAACCTACTTTTGGATTTAATGTTAGCTTCTGAACTACACATATGTCTTTCGGCATAGTTCTTACAACCTGAAACTTTAAGAAGTGTGGTTCATTTTATTTTCTAGGAATTCGATGTTTGGAAGACTGACAGCTGACGGAGTCGTGATAGGCTTGATAGTAGCAAATGCTGCTGTTTACATTTTATGGAATATTGCGAGCCCTTCATTTATGGTGAAGAATTTCATGGTAAGTTACTCATGATACGTGAAGAGCAGATACGCTATTGGACATCATGTTATCTGTGTTATTAATTTACAACGCAGATTTCTGTGGACAATTTTACAAGCGGTCGGGTGCATACATTGATAACCGCGGCATTCAGTCATAAAGACATGTGGCATCTTATTTCAAACATGGTCGGGCTCTACTTCTTCGGGCTAAGTGTAAGAACACTCGTCTTGCTTCTTTTTTTTTGAACTTGATATTCGAGCTATGTTTTTTTTATATATGCTATTTCAGCTTAAAGAATTAGGCGGTAGAATGGACTAATAGTCGTTGATTTCTATTTGTTTGATTAAATTCTTTTTATATAAGCTTGGTTTCAAAGAACAAATTTTAACATTCAACGTTAAGTAATTTCTGTAAATTCTAATTGCTGCTTCCCAGATAGGAAGATCTTTTGGGCCGGAGTATTTGCTGAAATTGTATCTGTCCGGTGCTGTGGTCGGCTCGATCTTTTACTTGGGATATCATGCCTTCATAGCTTCGCGAATCCAGGTATTAATATTGTCCGGGTGTGTTTACTTGAGTTATAAAATGGAAAATATTAACCTAATCACATGTTTACTACGTGTTATTATAATTTGAGATAAAGTAAAGCCGGGATAAATAGCGAAGGACTATTATTCATTCGCTTGCGGGTTATAATTGTTAAAAGACTATATGATCATTGACAATAGCTAAGTTAGTATTTTATTCTATCTCATGAATTAAGGGCATTTTAGGTCAAATCAATAATTCTATGTAATAATCCGTTAAATTAGATATTAGTTATTTTATCATCTACTAACATAATTCATTGATATATAATACGGTGGTAACAAACCCTCCATGTCCTGCCCAAGTTAAGATCAAAATTTCTTCGATGCAAACAATGTCGAATTGGTGTCTCATTGAAGACCTTTTAAATAAATAATACTCCATCCGTCCACAAACTAATGTTTTATTTTTCGATTTGGAACGTTCAACTACTATTGTTCAATTTTTTTTTTTTTTTTAAATACAAATTGTACTTTTTTACCCTTCATTCATTTATTACTTTTAATTTCTATCTTACCATAAAAGGTAAATTTCTCAATTCATAAAAAAAAAAACAATTATTTAAGAAACTATACCGGTATACTTTAGGACAATAGAAATTGGACGGAGGGAGTATATACTTTTTGTGTTGTTACGCCACATTACAAAAATGCAATCTAAGATGGTATATGCGTGTATATATATTTGGTTGCGCGCATAATTGTTTCATATCTAACGATATGCGCATTCTTTATTTGATACTTGCAGAGAACGCCAATGTTTGGTATCGACCCTGCAAAAGTCCCGGGATTGGTAATCACCGCATTAATGTCTACATTTTTGTCGGGGAAAAAATTTGATGTGGTTTGATTTTAGGGTGCAAGCGGAGCCACAAATGCTATAATGCTCCTCGATATATTCCTCTTTCCAACAAAGACCCTCTATTTAGACTTTATTATACCCGTTCCAGCTATTTTACTCGTAAGTCTATTCCACCGTATAATTTATCTAGACAAATTCAACTTTTTTAAGATCTTCACTCGACTATGTGTCGATGACAGGGAATCTTTATTATTGGCAAAGATATGATGAGGATATTGCAGGTATGCATTAGATCTCCACATCTTCATTTCGCTGATGTTCTACATATATCATTCGATCGTTTTGTTTTTTTTTTTTTTCTTTTTTTTTTTTTTTTGTAACATTTGTCGTATTGGGATGGCAGGGAGACCATCAGGTTTCTGGATCGGCGCATTTGGGCGGGGCTACGGTTGCTGCATTAGCTTGGGCACAACTCAAGAGAGGACGTTTTCGTCGATTCTGAAGAGTAAGAAATCAATTGTTCTTCGGAAGGTTTCATTATTATTATTATTATTATTATTATTGTTGTTGTTTTTATTAGCTATGAGATGTTGGGTATCGCCATTGAAGTGTGGATCGGTTTCGAGAGACTTGAGGGAAGAAGAAGAAGAAGAAGAATGCCCTTATGGATTCAGGTCATAGGTAATTTGATAAGAAAATTCTTCCTAAATCCAGTCTTACACTTGACCTGATTAATTTAATATTATATATTTTTATAATTATTTAAATTTATAATTTTATACTTTTATGGTATTTTATTTTTCAATTTTTAATTGAGATGCATATTTTAACTTACAATTCAGTTAGTGCTAAGTCACTACATGATATTATATTTTGTGATTGAAACTTTGGAATTTTAAAACATTTAATAATTGAATTTTGTATTATATAGTGATGATTTATTATTATTTTTTTTTATGGACATTTGTTAATTAAATCAAGTTATTCTGTTGAAAAAATATATTTGGCTTCGCTATTCAAATATGTGATATATTTAGATCGATATTTGTTATTTTTTTTATATACACTTGCTAATTAGATCAAATAAGCATTAATTTGATTCAAAGAAGCTATTATTATATAATATAACAATAAAAAAAGGGGAAAAAATTATACATATTGGATTTGTTTAATTTGTGTTTAAAATTGAATTAATTTTAAATAATGTTTTAATGTAATATTATATGAAAAAAATAATAGTTCTATTTCTATTGCGGACCCCACAACCAAATACACCAATATAATTTATAAAATAAGACGGAATTTTCAAGTTGTTTTTGAAACCTACAAGTTCAAGGCGACGATATGGGTTCTAGATGGGTTTATTTTGATTCCAAATTTCACCTTTTTTTTTTACTATTTAGAGTCTGTATTTCTTTAAAAAAAATATATTTTTTTCTATTATAAAATACTCATTTTTAAGAAATATTTTTTTCTATTATAAAATACTCCCTCCGTTCCAGGAGAACTAGTCTTAATTGGGTTGGACAAAAAATTTAAAAAATATTAATATTATATTAATAATTCGTAAAAAAATATGAATAAGCGGTGGTAATTTTAGTAATAAAAATGAAAAAATAGAGATAATTTTACGGTGATATTGTTATTTATGAAAATAAAACTATTGTATTAGGACGGAACGAGTATTTGATTGTACATTATTTTAACACCAGATTAAAACAAATTTTTTCCAAATCCAATCAAAAGAAACAGACCCGATGTTGGGTTTCGAGGCCCATAAAACCCATTCCGAAGGTGTATTGTTGCCATATCTATCTAAGAGTAAAATTTTGTTGGTAAAGCATTTGGTTAAATTAAGATTATAATAAATGGGATGAGAAACAAATTTGCCAAATTGGAATGAGTGGCTTGGCTTGGCTTGGCTTGTTAAAAGCTCCATTTTAGGACAAGAAACACAGATGAAATTATGTCTGAATGAAGTGAAATTATGACAATGGAAGCAAGCTGAATCTCACATGGGGTAGGAGGAGGAGGGATATTGAGAGAGAGAGCAAACAACAATTTCATTTTCATTTTCATTATAAAACAAATCACTTACTTTCCATCTCCGAAAAGGTATCCGAGGGAGGATCCACCTCCCGGCGCAGCATGAACCTTAGTAGATGGTCGATCCTGTCATAAAAAAAAAAAAAAAAAAAACAAAAGTGTCGTGTCGTGTGTAAGTTTGATGCAAAAACAGAGCAAACAGAACAGCACAAACCGATCAAAGTGAAAATATATTGCAGATGTCGAGATAAGTCATTTTATAAAACAAGAAGAACGACTATTTTAAAAAAAAAAAAAGAGTGTAGTTACTTATGTTTTAATATCCATTTTCGCACTATACAATCTACAACGAATTTACTTTATCCGATAAAAGAAACATCAATATGAGCGTACTTTTCATCCAGAAAAGTAATATAAAAAACAATCGAATATAAGTAATCCATAATAATACAAGTTAACACATAAAATAACTAATCCATTTCAATGATGGCATTGCTCGTCACAAATCTCACTCTCACATAGGGAAGGTTAACATGAAGTTAATGGAAATACAAACCACCATGACAGCTTGATGTGACGTTTTATGAGAAAAAATAATATATTTTAATCGTGAACTATGCAAGTTCCATAGTAAAAAAACTGATTTGAAATGCAAACCTAACAAACCTGAAAATGTTCAATTTCAAGAAAACAAATCTATAATCATGTCGAGGCAAGGTATCGATCTAACAAGGAGATAATTATCATCACCAGATGCACATATCAAATAAAAAGCCTTAACAATACAGCATTCACTTACAGTGAGAAAGTTGCCGGTGTTCTGGCCATCGGCTCGGTGATAATTGTTGTTTTGGCTTCCCGGGATCCCGGCAGGAATCTGCTTAGTAGCATCAACAGATGGTGCTGCTGGAGCTGATTTTTCGGGAGGAGCAGCGGCATTGTTTGCAGCAGGTTTTGGAGGAGTTGCTTCAGAGCTACCAAAAAGGTAGCCTAGAGAACTCTGGCCTCCACCGTAACTAACTCCGCGACCCATTATCTATTAAAATTGCAGCATTCAAATTTGTTAGCAGATCAGATTTGTGAATATCTTGATCACATTAAGATTCATTGATTTGAATCCACAAAGAGCAGTAAGTAAGCAAAACTTTAATTTGGTACTTAGTTATGCTTTTGTATTATAAACATTGTTTTTCGCATTGTTCATATTTTTATCTTCCTAAAATCATCGCATCTACAAATCCAGTTTTAGTTCAGAAGATCACATCCACAACCAATTTTCACTCAAAACATGCATCTGAAACAGATTCTTCATACAAAAGAATTCAAATCCTATACATCGGAAAGCAGATCCTAAGTTTGCTTACAAAGGAATGAATTCATATAAGCCATATAAAATTGGATCTAATCAATAGAATAAGTAATGATATTATATTAACCAAAGGATCTCAGATCTTCAAGCGAATTGCGTAATCGTAAGGCATAATCAAGTTCATAAAATCCACAGCACAAGCAACAAAAATCTAAAATAGACAGACGAATCGACAATCGAAGCAGCAACAGATCGGTTAACACACACAGAAAGAAACGCCACACTAATAAAGGTTAAATGCACAATCAAGGAAATCGAAATCAGTCGAGCTATAGCGCCATTAATACCAGTGGTAAATCACACTCGAAAAAATCCAATGTAGATCTGGAAACCAAAACAATTTCAGTTCTAAATTTCTAATCCACAGTTCTGAAGCAACAAATCGATTTCACATAATGACATTACAGAAATCGACATCAAAGCTAACCTGCGGCGCAAAATCAGATCCGCGCAGAGACGAAGGCGGCGGTGGATCGAAGGCCGAGAGATCGATACTGAAGGGAAGGAAGGCAGTGATAAGTGACAACTATCTATCGCTACATCGAATAAATGATATTTCTACATGTATAAAAATATCGGATTAAAATATGTAAAAAGATATTTATTGAAAATCTCGAAAACTCAAAAAAAAAAAAAAAATAATAATATTTTAATTTAATATACTTTATTAATAACATTAAATAAATTCAAAACACAAATCAAACTAAATAAAACTTTTTCAAAAATATAAAATGTTACGTTTAACTTAACATCTATTATAACTATAATTATTAAATAATTAAAAATATATTAGTAAAAATAATTATTTTATAATATAAATAATTATAGTTAAAATTTAAAAAATATTATAAATTAATATTTTTTTAAAAATAGAATTAAAATGTATAATTATTTTTTTAAAAATGACATAAAATATAACGCACATAAAAGACAATATGTAGATATAGTAAGTATGACCGAGAAAATAATACTTTTTTTTATTAAAGGTATAAATATTTTTACATAACTAATACTATCAATTAATACTATTATTTTTTAATTTGTATGACAAAAATCCTTAGAAGTGAATGGAAATAATACTTTATTTTTTATATAATTTGTACATATTTTTATTTTTATTTGTTCTATATAATTTATCTCTTTTATTTTATTAAAAATAATTATATAAGCACATTTTAAATTTCATAATATATAATTTTTAAAATTTTAATCAAATTTATTTAAGGTATGTTCGTTTGGGAGAATTCCCCAAAGATTTACTATTCATCAATTTTTTTCCCCCAAAAATATCAAATCAAATACATATTTTTTATTTTTTATATTGTATTAAAAATTAATTTTACATTCAAAATATCACATCAATACTTATTTATATCACATCATATAACTATTACAATTCCAATTTTTTACTATTCAAATCTAACTCAAAATTCAAACCCCAAACAAACACACCCTTAATTATCTTAATCTTAAATTTTTAATTTATAATTATTTGTATTATATAGTATTTATATTTACTAATATATATATATATATTTAATTATTTATTAATTATAATTTCTATAAATTTTTGTATTTGTAAGACAATTGTGTTTGTTTGGGAGTTTGGATTTTGAGTTGAGATTTGAATAGAAAAATTTTGAATTTGAATAGTTGTACGATGTGATATAAATAGGTGTTGATGTGATGTTTTGAATGTAAAATTTATTTTTAGTACAATATAAAAAAATAAAAAATAGGTGTTTAAT
Source organism: Andrographis paniculata (assembly GCF_009805555.1). NCBI lineage: Eukaryota > Viridiplantae > Streptophyta > Magnoliopsida > Lamiales > Acanthaceae > Andrographis > Andrographis paniculata. The sequence goes on along the minus strand of NW_026137621.1, from coordinate 3,808,044 downwards.
TTGATATTTTTTGGGCAAAAAATTGAATGAATAGTATAAATCCAATCTAATTCCCCAAACAATCACACTAAAATGAAACGAAAAAAATATATTTTTATTAAATTTATATTGAGGGCTAAGATGCATGTGAAATGGTTACTTTTTCTGCTTTGTTTTGTTTTAGATTTTTTAATTTAAATTTTTAAAAAAATAATTATAGATTTTGTTTAGATTGAAACTTTTAGAATTTTAGAATTTTGAAAAAAAAATAGAGTTAGTATAAAATTGTTATTTAATATGACAGTCTTTTGGAAAAAAAAAAAAAATTATTATAAATAATTAGTAGTAAACAAAATTAAAACTGTGTATATAAATAGAACCATCAAAATTCAATAATAAAATAATTCTGATGAAATGCAAAAATGAAAATACAAATAATTTATTGGTCAGACATATTAATAGATCCAATTAATGCAAAGATTGATATAGGCATTCGAATCAAAATCAATAATTAAAAGTTGCAAATTTATTTTTTGAGGTTGAGGAGGTTTTATTTTCCCCAAAATTAGATTTGCAGGTATGCGATGTGACACCTTCCGATTACGATGTTTAAACAAACCAAATACTCACTCCGTCGTCTAAATATATGTTCATTTGATCCGACACGAGTTTTAGTTTTAATACAAGTGAGTAATAATTGTTATTTTTTTCTTTTATAGTAAAAAAAGTACAAAAATATAATAATTTTTTACTTAAAAAGAAAACGAGAATATTTTTCAATGACAACCCAAAAAGGAAAGTGAGTATAGATTTGTGGGTAAATTTTTGTTTGTAAATAAATAAATAAATAAGTTATACTCCCTCCATCCCAAAAGTACAATTTATTGTGTTGGACACGATATTTAAGAAATATTGATATTATATTGGTAGTTAGTAAAAAGTATGGATAAATGAATTTTTTGCCCATGTGAGTATATTAGTGTAAAAAATAGTGGCAATTGTGTAATAATAATGAAAAAATAGAAATAGTTTTACGGTGATATAGTTATTTATGGAAATGAGACTATTGTTTTGAGGAGTATTTATTTTTAATAATTTAAACTTTGAGGTAAAACGATTATTTACATCATTTAACGTGATCTCAGATTATTATGTTTCGAATTCGAGAGAAACAAATTTGGAAGGTTGGATACATCAATTTTAGAGGTTTTTCACTTTTGTTGTTGTCTAGTATTGTGTTTGGTTTTAGTTGAAATTAAAGCCTCGTTTTAATAGAGCTCTTTGAAATAATAATAATAATAATAATAATTTAAAATAGTAAAATATATATAATAAAATATTTTGTAAAAAATATATATAATTGTTGACCCGTAACTTGAATTTAGCGGTCTATCCGATTCGAAATTAAATCAAAAAGACTGTTTCAATTGATAGGGTACCTTTTGGGCTTATCTTAATTAATAACAAATAGACTTATGATTTAGGGTATTTTGAGGGCTTATAAATAGATAGCTATGGTTCCTAGTCGTATGATATAATTGTAACTCTTTGAATCAGTATAATAAAATCTCTTCGATTCCTACCTGTGGACATAGGTTAACACACACCGTCACCGAAACTTCTGTGTTCTTTATTTGTTTTCTTTATATTTTCTCATAATGGTAATAATATATTTTTAAAAAGCTATTGTTGATGAATTATATTAATGTGTTAATTCTAGAAATTAAATTTGAATATTTAATGTGATGTTTTTTTTTTTAATAGGATTTATGTTAATGTTTTATACAAATTGATATAGTTTACGATTTTTTAGCAATTTTCCCATCGCACTTAAAAAAAAAAGAAAAAAAAATAATCTTTTTTCAATACCAATTTGTAAGGGATCGTGTATCCTTTATAAATTACGACGAATTTTGCAATGGATAAAACGACGAGTCGTGCTTTAATGGCCTTACAATGAATATTTCACAAATATCCAATGAATTTTTTAAAAACATAGTAATTCCTTAAAAATTTACATGAAAAATTAGCGACGGATTATAAATTCCATTGCAATTTCCAAATGATTAATTAAGAATCCCTCGCAAAATATGAAATTAAGTCAAAATTTTATACCATTGAAAAAATATATATATATATATATATGACATAATTATTTCGAATTAAAATATATATATATATATATTAGTAATTAAAATGTGTGGTTCATATATATTAGTACACTATATAAGATAAAGATATATATGATGTGAGTTTTGGGGCCCGGTCCGGTCCGGTCCGGCCCGGCCCGGTCAATTACAGAATAATTTGCATGCATGGGCATGGCCATACAAATGACTAATGATACGATGGACAGATTCCATCTCCAATTGTCGGAAAGGTGGTGGGGCCAAATCTGTAAATTCGCACGTTCTGACGTGTCAATCATGTGGATGGTGGTTCCATTTTGGATCTTACTAAAATTGTTCGTGTCTACACCTATCATTGTTTATAATTTATTGATTATTATTTATTTGAAAAATAATATTACTCCCTCGGTCCTATGTAATATGGGTGTATCACTGTAGATACGAAAATTTAAATAAAGTATAATTAGTAAGTAATTAAGAAGTGTATTAATAAAAATAATTATTATTTAGTAAAAATAATTATAGATTAAGATTAAAATAAGTAAATAGTTTAATTAAAATTAAGAAAAAAATTATAAAATTTAAAATTTAAAATACGATTAAAGTGCATAATTATATTTTCAAAAATAGAAATGATAAGTTATGTGGGACGGACGAAAATAGAAAATAGAGATAAATTATGTGGGACGGAGGGAGTAATATATTTTTAATAAAATTATGGCTTTGTTTACATTATAAACTTTGGTATTATTCATTTGTAAAAAATATTATATTAAATATATTTTTTTCTCACAAAATATTATATTAAATACTAGTTTTTAACTTTTTGGGTATGTTTGTTTGGGAGTTTGAATTTTGAATTGGGATTTGAATAATAAAAATTTTGAATTTAAATAGTTGTATGATGTGATATAAATAAGTGTTGATGCGATGTTTTAAATGTAAAATTTATTTTTAGTATAATATAAAAATAAAAAATAGGTATTTAATTTGATATTTTTTTAGAGAAAAAAATGAGATGAATAGTGTATTGGGGGAAAAATCCCCAAACAAACACACACTTTATAAAAAGGACGGAATCTACAACTCCAATTTTCTCATTATTAGATATTTTTAGTTTTGATACAAATATAATATTTTATGAGAAAAATATTTTTTCTTTTATCGAAAAATATATTTATTTATTTTTAGTATGAATTTTAATTTATTATATATATTTTAATATTAAAAACTAGAAAAAATAGTAAAAAGTAAGTATAATTTTCTTACTAAAAGGAAAATAAGCCCTTTTTTTTAGGATAAATATTTTTTTTATATCTAATAAAAACAAAATATAAAGTTAAAATATTATAAAATTTATATAGAGACTACAATGAAAGAAACCTTAATTTTAGTCTTAATAATAATAAAAAAGTCTCTAAGAGGCCAAATTTCATGACATTGATTGGCTGTCTTTTTATTTTATTATCCCTATTATTTTTTAATATAATAATTTTTTTGTTAGTTACTGGATACCAATTAATTAATATATTTAATTTTAAAGTTTAATCATTTCATACCAACTTATAATAAATATATACCAACTTATAATAAATATATAAGATGCATAGTCAATTCCATTTGTCACAACAAAATACTATATATATATATATATATATATTAAAATTTTCACAATTTACTTTTATCTTAGCTACTCCCTCTGTCGCAAATATTATGGGTTTATTACTGTAAATATAAAAATTTAAGTAAAGTATAATTAATAAGTAATTAAAAAGTGTATTAAAAAATAATTTTTATTTAGTAAAAATAATTATAGATTAAGACTAAGATAAGCAAATGGTTTAATTAAAATTGAGAAAATTATAAAATTTAAAATTTAAAATATGATTAAAGTGCATAATTATATTTCCAAAAATAGAATGAACAAGTTATGTGGAACGGACGAAAATAAAAAATAGAGACAAATTATGTGAGACGGAGGAAGTAATTTGTAGATCTAACATTTGTAGTTGTCTTTCATATATGGTTCGTTTAGTGTGATTTTTTTTTTGCTGCATAATTTACAAACTATTATGTTCGATCGAAAGTTTATCTAGTGCACACTAACGGTTGCAGGGTTTGACGTTGCTAAAATTATGCAATAAATAAAACATATGTATTTCGTGCGTTTTTCATAAAACACAAAAGTGTACTATACAATTTATCTATTTTGAAATGTTTTGTAGTGAGATAATTATTTAATAAGAGTATATCATTTTTTTAATTGAATTTGAGTTTGGATAATAATATTGTCAGAATGTAAAACTGAAATTCTTTTTTATTTTTCAATCATAAGAATGCGTACATATTTATAGTGATATACAAATCGCTCAAATAAGACAAAAATCTCACAAATCTCTTAAATAAAGTAACTACCATAAATATAATATATTGTTTCTAAATATATTTAACACCCCTCTTCAAACTCAAGATCGGATAGAACAAACTTAAGTTTGTCAGAAGTGACCGAAAAAAATATAGCCGAGATCTTCCACGTACGAATTTGAATTCACAAAGATTAACTGAAATTGGTGTAGCCGTCAACTGGATTAAAGTCAGAAGCAGAACTCTCAACACCGTTAGAATTGGAAACAAGACTAGCTCGTTCACAACGGAACTAGAGCCGAAAACAAGACTCGCTCACTCTATAGAGCTAGAGTCGGAAACAAGACTCGCTCGCTCACAACAGAACTAAAGCCGAAAACAGGACTCGCTCACTTTATAGAGTTAGAGTCGAAAATAAAACTTTCAACGGCGTTAGAGTCGAAAGTAGATTCTGTCAGTAGAGTAGTAGAGACAGAGACGACATAAAAATAATAGTATGATCGTGGATAGAAGCAAATACATTAGTAAAATATAAAAATATATACGAGATATAACGAGTTATGAAGATATCCGGAGAGAATTTAGCTCTGAGACCATGTTAAAATATAAAACTGAAATTCTTTTTTTCAATCATAAGAATGCACACATATTTATAGTGATATGCAAATCATCTAAAAAAGGCAAGAATCTAGTGAATCTCTTAAATAAAATAACTACTATAAATATAATATATTACTTCTAAATATATTTTAAAAAATATTTTTATTGGTAAATTATAGTGTAATAGTATTTTTTTTTTTTTAAATTCACAATGTGAATAAATCATTTCTTTAAAACCATATAGAAATGAATACAATCATTTAACTAAATTTGATTACAAAAATAAATTAATAATTGATAATACATGCACCACTTGAAAGCACGTGCAAATCCAATTTACTTATGTTTTTATTTATATTTTATATTTTTAAAATAAGGTTATTATTATTATCAATAATTTTATACTTTTTGTCCTAAAATAATAGTTTTATTTTTATAAATAACCATATCACCGTAAAATTATTCTTACTTTTTCATTTTTATTAAATAATTGTCACTACTTTTTACACTAATACACTCACAAGGGCAAAAAAGTTTTTTATCCATAGTTTTTACCAACTACCAATATAATATCAATATTTCTTACGGTGTGTTTCTTTTAGAGGGGTTTGGGGGAATTTGAGTTTGTATTTGGTTTTTATTTGAATTTTGGAATGAGTTTGAGTTTTGTTGTTTCTTTTGTGTTTAGATTTGGTTGGGGTTTTGGGAGTTTTTATGTGTATTGATTTTATGGATAATGAATAAAATAATATAAATGTGTATTAAATTTAATTGATAAAATTTATATTGTATTATTTGATTATGAATTTATATTATCTATATATTTAATTTTTATTTAGTCGTATTATACAAAATTTTATTCTCTACAAAATGACATATATTGTATATATATTTTTTACCCTATAATTATTATAAATATTAAATAAATATAATATTTTAAAAAATAAAAATAAAAATGCAAGTTTTGCTGCTATTTCCAGCAAATGTCTGTTTGCACAGCGTTTTCTCCCAAACCAGGCTCGGAGAAATAGACCATTAAATTTCGTGTCTAATCTAATTATAGTTTTGAGACGAAGAAAGTATAAAATTACGCATTATATATATATATATATTTAAAAATAATACTAACAAATTACTCCCTTCGTCCCAAATACCGTGTCTGCTACACTGTAGACACGGTATTTTAGGAGGGGTGTAATTAGTAAATAATTAAGAATGTATTAGTGAAAATAATTATCCTATAATATAAATAATTAAAATTACAATTAAGATAACTAATTAATTTAATTAAAATTTTAAAAAAAAAATTAAAAATTTAAAATGAGATTAAAGTATGTAATCATTTTCCAAAAAAGAAAAGTGACATGATATGTGGGACGGATAGAAACGAGAATGTGGACATGGTATGTGAGACGGAGGGAGTATAATTTACAATACAACTAATTATGTGGTAATCATTGTGTTTCTCGTGGCCCATCTAACTCAATAAATGTTCTTTTATTTTATCGTGACTCTCAATTAATCAACTTCAAATTATTGGATAATTCAATTATGAAAATAGAATCTTTCGTTTTATTTTTTTCAAAAGTGTGGATTTGATTTCGTGCTGTTCATAATTTTGTGTTCCAAAGTGATGGGTTTGTTTCTAAATTATTTTTACATGATTTTTAATATATATATTTTATTTTTATAAAAGTCAATATTCAATATAAAATAGTATTATTTTTTATATTATCGATATAATTTTATATAATTCCTCCGTCCCATAACAAAGTATCTATTTTTTCATTTTCGTCCGTTCCATATCAATTTCTTTTTTTTAGTAACTGTATTTTATACATAACATTACAAATACCCTTACAATTTACAATATATTACACAAATGTCATTACCTTTATATCACATATACTAATAAGGTTATTTTAGTCATTTCTACTTTATTCCTACTATATCACAATATAATACTAATATTTCTAAAACTACATGAAAAAAGCAAATTGATACTTAGTTTCGGAACGGAAGGAGTATTTAATATCAAAAAATTTCTTCAAATCAAAACATTAAATAAACAAACCCGATCAAATTAAATATTTATTTTGATTTAATATTTTATTTAAAACATCATATAAATTATTATTATTATTATTATTATTATTATTATTATTATGTCTATTTTCTTCTATGTACACTATTTTTATCTTTGTTTGTCTTATTTTAATTAGTTTATTTTAATTTTAATTATTTATATTATATAATAATTATTACTAATATTTTTCTTAATTATTTAGTAATTATATTTATGTAAATTTTGGATAAATTGAACTTATAATGTGAGAATAAGGAAGTATATTCAAACAATTATTCAAATAAATAATCAAAATTAAAACTCAAAAACAATAACCAAATAAACACACCATATTCATAGAAAGGTACATAACGGCTCACCTATATTTTATTTATTTATTTAGACTTCATCTATAATATTGTTAAACATTTTTAAAAAAGTCAAAAAAAAAAAAATAAAATAGAAGAAAATATAAAATTAAATTGAAGCATATATAAATAGAATAATTCAACAATGTTTGACTCAATTTTGGGTTCCAATTTTTCTTTGTATTATAATTTTATATTATTTAATACATATTTTTTTCAAAAAATATCATTGTTTTTATTTTTCAAAAATAAATAAAAATAAAATAGTTTAAACACTGTCGAAAATAATCAAGCGCCTCCTAACTTAGTAACCTCTCCCCAGGAGCATGGGTAATTCGCTAGTTCTTTGAAGATCCAGGACCCAAGGACCTCCTAAGATAACATTCATATGGTCCTTAAGGAATATAGGTATTGTCATTACTCAACTTCTCCTTGATCAAGAAGTCCCGGAGTTCAAGCTCAAAGTAAGTCTGCACCCTCGATAGTGTAAAATCAACGGTGTGGATGCAATTGGCGCTGCGATCCCTGGATCTCAGAAACTTCAGCTCGATCTTCTTCCTTGTGATGAGAGAGAGAGAGAGAGAGTTGGTTCATTTATAAGGTAAAGCACAGTGCCCACACAATCATTTATCAATTCCCTATCCAAAAGGTTCACTTTTCACCCAACTATTTATTTATTTATTTTTAAATGTAATTATAAAAAATTATATTGATAAAATAAAAAATAATTGTATTAAATTGTTTATTTTTTGTAGTTTTGGCTTTCGCCCTTGAAATCGATCAAACACTTTGTAGAAATAACATTTCATTTTGAGAATTAACAGAAAAATAAAATTTCGGCGTAAATTCATTATTTATTTGATGATCCGACTGCGAATGCACGTACTAGTGAGTAGTAACGACAAGAATATAAAATAAAAAATAATTGTTAATCTAGTTCGGCCATACAAAATCTACTTCTGGACTACTACCCTATGAAAATTAATACTTAGAAATAAACATATCAAGCTTATAAAATTATTGTGTGAATCTAAACCCTCAGAAATAGGGATGTCAACGGGGCGGGTTCGAGACGGATTTTGCAGGCCTCGGACCCGTTTCGCTAAAAAATATTAGGACCCATGACCCGCCCCGCCCCGCTTCAACCCGCCCTTAGACCCGCCCCGCCCCGAATCTTCTGAATTCGGGGCCAATCCGACAAATTCAATTTTTTTTTTAAAAAAGAAAATAATAAAATAAAATTTTTTAAAAAATAATTTAATACTAAAAAAAAGTATGAGTCAAAGTACTCAAAAATTATAGTTCTAAAAATAAGAACAATCAAATATTGACGAGATAGTCCGTAGTAATGGCGGCCATCAATAGTCCCGATTATAAAGATAATTGTAGGAAAAACAAATGCGTAGATAAATTTGATTTAGAATTAAGGTTCTATTTTATATTTAAATTTTTTTAAATAAATAATTAATATAATTTATATTGTATAAAAATATAAATAAATTATAATAATTGTTAAAATATCCGAGTTCGAATCCGAGTTCGTGGTGGGACGGGTTTATAGTAAAACCTGTAATCCATTCCAACCCGGCCGGGTCTAAAACTTAAAATCCACAATCAGCCCCGAACCAAATTTTTTAGACCCGAACCCGTTCCATTAAGACCGGGTCCAAGACGGGTCCGGAGCTTACCCGCACATCCCTGCTAGAAATCTCGCTCTACCAACTCAATTCATTGTTCCCTCTCTTGATTTACTAATCCCTCTCTTATCTTTGTCTGTATTTTCATTATCACCGGCTAAAATTATCAAATAATGATATAAAATTTTCTCAATAATTCTAGAATTTGACTTATATATATATATATATATATATTTTTTTTTTTAATTAAATTTTGTTGGATCCTGAAATTCGGAGGTTTCCAAGAATATTCGTCGATTTGTCAGTGTGGATTCCGGAAGTACTCCAGAGAGCCTGTCCGTCGTCGGATTGGAGGCGGCTCCTACGATGGAGCCTGCACAGCTTCGATCGTCCACAAGGCTTCGAGTCTAAACAACCGATTTCGATGTATTTAAACTAACATCTACTAAAACTCGGATAAATATACTGAAAAGCGGATAAAAATATGTAATTTGAATTAAAATGCATAAAGCGAAAATAAAACATGAAAGAAAAGTAGAAAAATAGACGAATTATTCTGTTGTGCGTGTGTGTTGTGTTTTTTTCCCTAACTTTAATCCTAAGATAGAATAATCACATCTCCCACTAAAACGGCAGTTACAATTATTTCTCCACCTCTCTCAACCACTTGGTAACCCCAATTACTGCCTCCAACTTACTGGTAACTTCCCACTACTACCTCCAACTTTCTAGTCACCTCATTCCACTACCTCTTAACCACCTCGTAACCCTCTTCCATCATCTCCTTGGTAACCTCATTCCATAAGCTCCTAACCACCTTGTAACCTTCTTCCATTAACTCCCAGCCGTTTCCATTGCCTCTGGACCAGGTTCCACTTGCTCTGAACTTCTTCCATTGCCTCTGGACCAGATATATTGTTTACTCCGACTTGTTTTCATTGTACTCCTAGCCGGTCCACGGGGATGTATCCCCAACAGCCTCGAGTTAAATAGAATCTTCGGTTTTCCTCTTGTTGGTTTGTTCCATGGAGCTTTTTGAATAAAACATGAGAGTGCATAGATCCTCCACTAATGTTAAGTACAAAATTATTAACCCAGGTCCAACGGAGGTAGTTATCCCATGATCTGTGGAAGCTGATGCTTTCTATCTTGGGTGTGTTCGTTTGTAGGATTTTGTCAAAATCCTACTATTCATCCAAAAATTTCCCCCAAAAAACATCAAATCAAACACCTATTTTTTATTTTTTATATTATACTAAAAATCAATTTTACATTTAAAACATCACATTAACACTTATTTATATCACATCATACAACTATTCAAATTCAAAATTTTTACCATTTAAATTCCAATCCAAAATCCAAACCCCCAAACAAACACACCCCTTGTAGAGCCAATCTTCCTCTGCTTTGTGGAAGCACCGCAGTCCAATGGAGGTACTTGTTTTCAACCCAATTGAGACAACACTTTTTGACCTTATGTAAACATTGTTCCGGGATGGAGTCGCCATAGTCCAAAGAGTTGCTGCTCTAAGGTCCATAATCCAATGGAAACTGTTGCCTTCGGTTATATGGAAGCAGCAGTCTTTGGCTCTGAGGCTTGAAACTCCATTGCTGTTGAGCGGCTCCGTGGCCAATGAGCTTTGGCACCATTTTTGTCTTTGAGCCTCTTTCTCGTTCAGGTGCTTTTGGACCCATGTCCAACAGATCTCATAAAACCGGGTTATTCATCACAATAAATTTTTAAAATCGATGTTCCTTTTGGAGACACGCTGGTCAATTTGAATGTGATACTATTATATAATACTACTTTCGTTCGGCTCTAAAAGTCTCATTTATTTTTTTTATGTTGATCCTTAAATATTAATTATTATAGCAAAACGTAGTACAAATTAAAGAAAAATGACAAAAATAATTCTATTAGTGTCTTATAATACTATTATAATGACATTTGTGAAAAAAAATTATACAAATTATACTAATATTTTTAATTAAAAAAAAAGTAATAGTACTATAAATAATCAAAAAAGGAAAAAGTTATAAAAAGTTTCCAAAACCTTTATGGTGAAGATAGTGGCAATGATTGAAATCGCTTTTGATAATCTACCTGCTTCGATTTTATTAATTATATATTCATTCTATAAGTAAAAATTTGTATTCTATTGCATAATTGTACTATATTAAAAAATAATATTTCGTATTTATTGATTAATAAAAATATATTAAATAATTTTGATCATTTTTATTTTTATTTATTTTATATATATAACAATATATTTATAATTTATATAAAAATAAAAAAATATTTTAATATTAATATGTAATTACTCTAAAAAAAAATGTTAGCACATAAAGAAATATCATTTTTCTTTTTACTTTGCTACTAAATTTATATAATACAGATAAATATTAATATTGAAAAAATTAAAAAGTAAACTAATACAGTGTATACATAATAGAGTATTTTTAAACATTCACAAGTAATGGTCATATATATAATTTTATTTAGGGTGTGTTTGTTTGGGGGATTTTGTGGGATTTCTACTATTCCCACAAAATTTTTCCTCCAAAAATATCAAATCAAACATTTATTTTTCATTTTTTATATTATACTAAAAATCAATTTTACATTCAAAACATCACATCAATTCTTATTTATATCACATCGTACAATTATTCAAATTCAAAATTTTTACTATTCAAATCCCAACCCAAAATCCAAACCCTCAAACAAACACACCCTTAGTAAACTTTGTTATATTTTTAAAGTATATCTGTGATCTATAGAAATATATCTGGTACTTTATAAAAATATATTTGATATTTAATGTAATATTTCTTTCATCAAGTCAGAATATATATATATTTTTATTTTAGTTGTCGAATTATAAATAATTATTTAATTAAATACCTAATTTTTTTTCAGTAATATTTCTACTTTTAATCACATCATTATTTTTAAACAAAAAGCAAATACAAAAATATCATTACATTACTTTTAACTATCTATTATAATTAAAACACTAGTAGTATGTGTAGACACTAAAAATATATGTCTAAAATCAATTAAATATCATGTATTTTGGAAGAAAATAAAATTCCAATAAAATAAATATATTGTATTTAATTATGCACATATGTTAATTTTTGTACAATAAATATCAACCATTAGTGCAAAATCTGCTTAAAATGGAAGATATCGTACAAATATTACGTGCATAAATAGAGCCATAATAAATTTGGCAGCAAAATAAATTAATCTTGTCAATAAAGGAAGTATATAAATTAATATCTTCCAAACGAGGCAATGATATAAAGGTCTTGTCAATAAAGGAAGTATATAAATTAATATCTTCTAAAAAAGGCAATGATATAAAGATTTTGACGAGAAAGGAAGGTGCATAATCAAATCCGTCAAAAATGGAAAACGGCATCCGAGGGAAAAGGAAAGATTATAAAATCTTTCCATCCACGTGGCACCATCCGAAAAGGAAGCCAAGGCCACCCTCCCCTATAAATAGGAGCCTTGGCCAATTCATTTACACACCGAAGTTCATTTGAAGACTCGCGCAAGGGTAAGTCTCTCTAGACTCTCTGCAATGTTCTTCATTGTTCTTCGTGTCCTTCGAAGCGTTCTTCGTCGAAAAGTCACCGATTTGGACAAATGATCCAATATTGGTTGACGAATCAATGAAGTTAACGTTCTTCGTCGTATGTCCGAGCCGGAGGAAGGATCAAATCTCTCAAAGCTATCGAGGAATCCATCAAAGCCAAGGAAGAGCCTCCAAAGTCGCTCCCAAAGCTTGAAGATGTTCGTCGCGTTCTTCATAAAAGGCGCAAACCAGGCCCTCTTCGATCCAAAAGTCAAAGGGACACGCCGCCAAAAGCGTTATGGAGCACTAAATCTCTCCCTCAAAGATCAAATTCCGTCGGATCATCCAAAAGAGGCATCAATCCGAAGCCGACGATCAAAATCGCCAACATGGATACCAAAGTCCTTCAAAAGCCGGCGAAGTCAAACCGAAGACCAAAATCCCTTCGGATCAGAAAAGCCATCGAAAATCAAGTTGAAAAATGGATCGACCCGGAGAGAGAATCAAAGGATCCGAATAGAGAATAGGACCCGCATTAAATTTAAATACAAATATAATTTGTACAAATTTTGTGTTTATAAAAATATAACACAATTTTTTTTGTCTACAGTATGATTTTTTAAACTCTAAGTTAAAAGTAAATATTTACTTTTTTAATTGAACGGAGATAATATATATTATATTCTATACAATATTGTTAGTTTTTCAAATAATATCAATTTAAAAGTCCATGAATAATAATTAAAAGTATAAAAAACATCGATCAATAATACAGAAAAGTACACATTTTAAATATAATTATATAATATTTAAAATTTTGATCGATATCATCTAAAATATTGAACAATACGTTTTGATGACTTAAATAATATTTAGGATTTGTTTATTCAGTGAAATGATTTAATTTAATTTAATTTTTTTTTATAAGACAAAAGATTTTATAATTAATATAAAAATAATGAATATATAAAATTTATAGAGTATTATTATTTTTTTTTTGAGAAAATATATTTTTGGGAAAATATGATTCCAAAAAACAAAAAATACTCCTACAGTTTGAGAAAATAAGCATTGCAAATCAACACTGTAATGTCGCTATAATTAACATATTTTATTATTCTAGACATTCACAAATGTTTGTTTCTTTAATCAAACTTTTACAAATTTTATTATTTGAATGTGTTTTTCAAAAAGATATTATACTTCCTCCGTCCCCTTGAAAAGTTTTCATTTTTTATTCTCGTCCGTTTCAAAATAAAATTATCATTTTCTAATTTAGTAATTAAACTACTTACATAACGTAATAAATACCCTTCCAACTTACAATATATTACACAAGTGTCATTATTTTTATATTACATTATACTAATAGAGGTATTTTTATCTTTTTTATTACAATATAATATAATACTAATATTCAAAAATCTACGTGCAAAAAGCAAACGGAGGGAGTATTTTCTTTTTTCATAAAACATCTCATTAAACATTATTTTAATACCAAACTCAAACTAATTTTTTTCAAACTCAACTAAAAGATATATATATATATATATACTCCATTCGTCCCTTAACAACTATCTATTTTTTCATTTTGATCCATCCCATAACAAAATATTCATTTTTTTTAAGCAATTGTACTATCTACTAACTTTACAAATACCCTTTCATTTACAATATATTACACAAACATCATGTCATTACTTTTATATCATACATTATTAATAAGATTAATTTAATCTTTTTATCTTTATTTATACTATATCCCAACATAATACTAATATTTCTAAAATTTCATAAAAGAAAAACAAATTGATATATAGATATGAGACGGACGAGTATCTTTTTTTTATTTAGTAAACTGGGTTTATTTTTTCTATTATTTCTTATAAAAAATTAATATATTACACATTCATTATTATTATTATATTCCTTACACAATTTTCTAAAAAGTTTTCTTTTCAATAATTTCACAAAACAAATAGAAACTTGTAATATTAAGAAAATATTATTTCACATGAAATTATCAAAATAATATTGTAATACAAACAAGAACGTGAAAAGGGTAAATGGAGAATCAATACTGGTTTCAGAACGAGCCTCGTCTCCTCTCTCCCAATCGAATCCCGACAAAGTTTCACATGTCCAAACCAGACAGACAATCTCAGACCCCATCCCACATGATGGATCACCTTCATCTCATCCATGTCAAACCAAGTAAGAAGAAACACAGGGCTCATCTTCTCTCTCTCTCCACCTAATTATTAATACTTTTACTTACTACCATTATTTATTATTCGCTCTCTTATCATGTAGGCTACCTTCGTCGCCCAGACATGGACGATGATGGACCATACCTTCTTACAACTACGATTATTCAACTTTCCTGCCTCTTCTAGGAACCTGTCTTTATTATTTTTCTTTTTCCCCAATTTTAAATTAATTTTCATTTGGATCTGATTGAACACATTGATGTGCTCTTTAATTTCTTCAATGCCTGAAATCGTCTGCGTTGTTGACTCTAAAGATCTGATTTAATTTCTCCTGTCTGAAATTTGTTCAGTACAATGATGTCCGGTGAGGTTTCTGTTTAGGTAGAAAGGTTTTTCGGCGGTCAAATAGGCGCCGGAAAATGCTCCGCGTTGTTTATTTCGTTAGTTTTTTTTCCGGTGATTGATTGTCGGAAAAGTTGACCTACCGTACAACATTCGATTGACGTTTTGGTCCGAAAATGGCAGCGAAGCTGCTGCATTCTTTAACAGACGATAATTCTGACCTGCAAAAGCAAATTGGCTGTATGACTGGAATTCTTCAGCTGTTCGATCGGCAGCACATGCTCACCGGCGGCGGTTCTGCGCGGCGGAGCCGCCGCCTTACCCCTCGGCGGCGGTTTCCTCCTGGTATCAGTTTGGCTCCTCGTTTTTGTTAGCTTATTGCAATAAACGATTTGTTTTGGTTTAGATAAATAATTGTTTGACTAGATCCGACGCTGTCTTGGTTTCTTACAGGAAGTTCTTCCCACAATAATAATGTTGATGTTTCAGAAGGCGAATCGAACGGTTATCTGTTGAAATCTGATCCTCTGGTAATGAAATAAATGAGAGATAACCTTTCCTTGCATTGTGTTGATTTCATTTGTTTTCCGAGTGTTTTCGATATTTAATTTAGCTTTTCTTGCATTGCGTTAATGTTTTTTCGACTGTTTCGATGTCTAATTGAGCTTTTCTTGCAGATTTTCGATCTGTTTTCGAGTGTTTTGATGTTCAATTAAGCTTTTCTTACATTGCATCGATCTTTTGAGTGTTTCCTACAACAGATGCCCAATTAAATATTGATAGAAATCGAAAACAGATCGATACAATGCAAGAAAAGTTTAATTAAACATTGGAATCACTCAAAAGATCGATGCAATGTAAGAAAAGCTTTTATTGCATTGTGTCGATGTGTTTTCGAGTGTTTCGATGTCTTATTGAGCTTTTCTTGCATATTCTCGATCTGTTTTCGAGTGCATTCGATGTTTAATTAATCTTTCCTTGCATAGTGTTGATCTTTTTTCGAGCGTTTTCGATGTTCGGTTAAGCTTTTCTTACATTGCATCGATCTTTTGACTGTTCCGATGTTCAATTAAGCTTTTCTTACATTGCATCGATCTTTTGAGTGTTTCCGATGTTCAATTAAGCTCTTCTTACATTGCATCGATCTTTTGAGTGTTTCTGATGTTCAATTAGGCTTTTCTTGCATTGCACCGATCTTTCAAGTGTTTCCGATGTTCAATTAAGCTTTTCTTACATTGCATCGATCTTTCGAGTGTTTCCAATATTTAACTAATCTTTTCTTGCATTCTATCGATCTATTTCCAATTTCTATCGATATTAATCCAGCGTCCATTGTAGGAAAAGTACGCCCACAAGAGCATGTTCGAAAGGCGGAGGATGTCGACAGAATCATCGAGGGCGTCCTGCTCATCTTCGTCGCGCTCGTCGCCATTCTCGTCTCCCGATCACAACAGAGCTGCTCAACCGGAGCCAACTTCCTTCGACGAGATGATTTTCTCGGAAATTCCTTCGAGGGACACGACGACGACCATGCAGCATCCGTCTCCGCAGTTCAGTCGAACGTCGATCGATCTCCGCGACTTCGTCAAGGATTCGATGTACCGTGAAATTCAGGGATTATCGATTAAATCGAAACCTACCGAGTCGAAAACTAGCGTCGATCAAAGGGATCGAACGCCGACCGATCTCAAGGAGTCTCTTCGAGCTCTTGCGAAGCTTCAAGAAGTCTCGACACGATGTAACGAACCTCGACAGCTCTTCCGATCGTCGTCCTGCCACTTCAAAGACGCGCCGTCGTCATCGAGAGACGCTCCTCGATTTTCCTACGATGGAAGAGATTTGATAAACCGCGCGCCCTTCGACGCGGGAGACGTCTCGAAATCATCAATGAAGCTCAAGGACCTTCCGAGGCTTTCGTTAGACAGTCGGGACGGAAAATCGATCTCGGGAAATCAAGCTCGACCGAGCGTCGTAGCGAAGCTTATGGGTTTAGAAATGCTCCCCGTCGATTCCGATGATACGTCGAGCTCGAGGAAGATAGACGAAGAATTCGTCGATACGTCGAGCTCGTTCGAGAAAATCGAGCCGATCAAAACAAAGGGCTCGTGGAAGGAGCCGAGCTCGCCGCGATGGAGGAGCCCCGACGGCTCGATGAAACCGATGTCGAGAATTTCGATCGAGCCGGCGCCGTGGAAGCAGATCGATGGGTCGAAAGGATCTCAGAAACCTGTTTCGAAAAGCTCGAGACTTCCCGCTAAGGCTTCGACTGCGTCGTTTCCTTCGGTTTACAGCGAGATTGAGAAGCGATTAAAAGATCTCGAGTTTAACCAATCCGGGAAGGATCTTCGAGCGCTGAAACAGATACTCGAAGCAATGCAGGCTAAGGGATTGCTCGAAATGTCGAAAGAAGGACAGCATTCAAATTTTGCGAACCCTGGCGATGAAGATCAGATACTTTCTGGTTCGTTGCGATTAGTCGAAAACCGGAAGTTGGAGACGAGGAAGAAACTTGGTTCGTCGCAGAATCATGAATCTTCGATTGTGATCATGAAGCCGGTGAAATTAGTAGAGAAATCGGGGCCATCTTATTCGGCAGTTTCGACTAAAGATCAGATTTTTAAGACCAACGAACGATCGAACAGCTTGATTAAGGCTTCAAAGACGGCGCCGTCTGCGACGAGATTGCAGCCGTTAGGAAAAGAGTCGAATGCGGGATCGGGGAAGAGCTCGGGATCGGTTAGCCCAAGAATGCAGCAAAAGAAACCCGAGCCGGAAAAGAGATCGAGACCCCCGACGCCTACGTCTCCCGATTCGAGCAGATCGACAAGACAGCAGAACAAGCTACAAGTCGAGTCGAATTCCCCGGGGGGAGGACGACGGCGATTGAGACACCCGAATAATCAGAAAATCGACGATCGAATGAGCCCGTCGTCGTCGACTAAAGCTTCTGAACTTACGATCTCGGATTTGGTAGGAAACGTCGGTATCTTTACACGCATCGTATATCTAATTGCTTCGCTAATTCGTCGTTGATCGTCTCTTTGTTTTTTCAGAAATCGACGCTGACGATGAACGAAGATGAGTCGATCGAATCTGGGTTTGTACCTCCCGAGCACTCGAGTCCCGTTTCGGTTCTTGAAAATGTACTCGGCAAACAAGATTCGCCTTCGCGCGCTAAGTTCGCTGAGAAGACGCCCAAAGGTATTTCCCTCGGGCGAATAACGAATCAAATTGAGTCGAACTTTTCATGAATATACTCATTTTCGTTGCAGTGGAGACGTCGACGACGATGACGAACGAGACGAGCGTCGTTGCGATCGAGAATTTTGCTCCGATCTCGACGGAATCGGGCGTTGCATTCGAGATAAACCGGAAGAAGCTTCGGAGCATCGAAAACTTAGTACAGAAGCTTCAAAGGCTCAACTCGACACACGATGAGGCTCGAACGGATTACATCGCTTCATTATGCGAAAACGCTGATCCCGACCACAGATACGTCTCCGAGATTCTTCTCGCGTCGGGTCTCCTCCTCCGAGACCTCACCGATTTCAAGTTCCATCCGTCGGGACATCCCGTAAATCCCGAGCTGTTTCTTGTCTTGGAGCAGACAACGTCAAGCAATTCGTCGAAAGGGCAATGCGGCAGCGGGAAGAAATCCCGATCGGCCGCCGGAAGAATTCACCGGAAACTCATTTTCGATGTCGCTAACGAGATTCTTGCCGGAAGATTGGCCCCGAAAGGTTTGAACGTCGCCGAGCCTTGGATACGACCCGTTAAGGTTGCGAGAAAGACGGATGCGGTAAATGGGCAGAAGCTTCTAAGAGAAATATGCAACGAGATCGACGGGCTTCGGGGTTCGAAGAATTCGAAATGTAGCGATGACGTTGAAATCGACGTCGACGACTTCGACGATTGGAAGAGTATTTTGTGCGATGATGTGACACGCCGGTCGGGACGGTGGACGGAGTTCGACGAGGAAGTTTCGGGCGCGGTTCTTGACATCGAACGGCTGATATTTAAGGATCTCGTGAGCGAGATCGTGGTCGGGGACACGGTGAAAAATAAATTGTCACGGAAGTAGTTCTGCGCCGCCTCGTCGGCGATGCTCATTTGCGGCTTCTCCGATCTTGTTGGTTAACAAATTGTTTTGTTTTGAAGGGTTGAAAGATATATATATATATATATATACATACATGTGATTGTTTTCGATATTCATGAGATGTTGGAGAATCGACAACCTCAACAACTCCTTAGTGTTATAAATGTGTAAATTTGTGATAATAATTATGGGTTGGATTTATTTTTAAATTGTACTTCATCTTTACTCCTCCATTATCTTAATAAATTTACATTTGCTTTTTGTGATTTTATATTTAATATTAAAAATATTTTTATATTTGTATAATCTTTTTTATCTAAATGTCATCGTAATAAGCAAAAAGTTAATGTCAACTATTATTAGTATGTTAGTGGAAAAATATGTCTAGTTTCTATAGAAATATATCTAGTGCTTTATAGAAATATATTTATTGCCTTAAGGAAATGTTCTATAGAGTATATACGGTGCTCTATAGAATATATATGTTTGTTACTATTTGAACTTTTGATCGGTGATATCAGAATAATTAATAATTGAACATTGCGTATTTTTTTTTTTTTTTTAAAAACTTAAACGATGCTATAAGAAAAAATTTAATAAGGTGTTGTGTAACTGCCTCCTCTAATTATGTATATATGTATTACTCCCTTGTCTAAAAAATATAGTCTTATTGTGTTGGACACGAAATTTAAGAAATATTAATATTATATGAATGATTGGTAAAAAGTACGGGCAAATAACTTTTTTTCCCTTTGAATATATTAGTGTAAAAGGCAGTGACAATTGTATAATAATAATGAAAAAGTAGGGATAATTTTACAGTGATATTGTTATTTATGAAAATGAGAATATTGTTTTGGGACGTGCAAAAATAATAAACAAGACTATTGTATTGAAACGGAGGAAGTATTATTATTTTTTAAAATTTCGTTTCATTTTATTTTTAAGCTTTGTATTGTTTGGGTTATCATTAAAATGGATAAGGAATTTAACGTTGAGAAGCTAAGCCCATATTGACAATCCGTTGAAATATGATTGGGCCCTATTTGTCTTCCTAACTAATAAATACGTACCTAAATAGCAGTGCGGCAAAAATAGGCACAATCCGAAAATTCGATCCGAACTCGATCATTCATGTCTGACTCGGCCCGAATTTCAGATTAAATATGGTTTTAGAAAATATATTTATAAATATATTAACAAATGATATTACGTTATAGATAAATGCGTAGTTCAGTAGTTTAGTTTGTACTGTGTAGATACAAGGGTTCAATTCTTACCATTGGACCGTGCTCGGGTCTAAGATTTCATATCTGGTTTGAAATCTATTGAATATATCCCATATTGACTCTTAAGAATGAAAAATCATTATATCGATCACCAATTGATTTTATGTTAAAAGTTCGAATTTATATTTAACAAAATCGGACCGTATCTAACTGGTCCAAAATATTCTCGGATCGAGACGGCCCGGCCCGAAAAACCAGACCGGCCGATTTGCCAAAATAAATAGGGTGTGTTACGTTATGAATTTGTTTTCAAAATAATTTTTTATAGTATTATTTTTCTAAAAATACTATTCCTTCCGTCTTATTTAAAATTACTACCAATCTTTCAACCATAAATGCCACAATTAACTAAACACAATTTTAATATTTTAAATTAAAATAAATAAATCTTTTAGATGAAAAGTAACTTTGAAATATAATGTATTAAAATAGTTAGTATATTTTTCTAAAAAATATTAATATATAGTATGTGTTTTAAATATTTCTTGATCTTGTGAGTTAGAATATCATACGATAGTCTATATGGAAGCAGTAAGTGATAGTGATGTTTATATGCCAAGTCTCTATCACAATATCAGTTACAACATTATTATTATTATTATTATTATTATTATTATTATTATTATTTTAAATATATATTATTGTCTATTTATTTATTATGTAATACATGAAATATTATCAGCATCATATTAAATATATTGAGCATCCTACAGAATAAACACAATCGATCGATTTTTTAGAACACCACTGAAAAGTGCATTAAGGGTGTATTTTTTATTTATTTATTTATTTTTAATGAGTTTGGAAAAAATTTAGTTTGAGTTTGGTATGAAAATATGTTTGATGAGATGTTTCTTTAGAGGAAAAAATATACTCTATTTGTTCCAATACAATAATTTTGTTTACAATTTTTGTTCGTCCCAACACAATAGTCTCATTTTTATAAATAATCATATCACCGTAAAACTATCCATACTTTTTCATTATTATTACACAATTGCTACTACTTTTTACACTAATATATTCACAAGGGCAAAAAAAAAAATCATTTATCCTTATTTTTTACCGACTATCAATATAATATCAATATTCCTTAAATCACGTGCCTAACATAATAAGACTATACTTTTGAGATGGAATGGGTATTTTTTTTTTTTTCGAAAAACACATAATTTAAATAGTAAAATTTTAAAAAATTTGCTAAAAAAATAAACCCTTAATTTTAAAATAATTTATTTATTTATTTATAGTGGCACGCAAAACTAAAGGTGACTTTAATGTATCCACCAAAGTCAAAAAGAGATACATCGAATATTTGAAATAATATATATATTTTCATATTTTAATGTTTATCGAATTTCAAATCTAAAAAAATCAATTTTCTTTTCAAAGAGACGTGCACGTGTTTTAATTCTTCATCTAAAATTTCAAATTAATTTTTTTTTTTTTTTGGCGATGAAATAAAATAGTTATACCCTTTCAAAAAATTATTAATAATAATTAGATATTTACTAATTTTTACTTGATCATGTAATTTATTAAATGATATACTTATTTTATGGAATTACATTTTATTTATTAAACTAAAATACAATGACAAAAAAGTATTAATATAAACAATATCTCTAACTATTATTTAAATACTATTCATTTTTAATTTATATGCAAATATATATATATATATTAATTACAAATACTCCATCTATTCACTTGCAATAGGAACTCTACTTTATTTTATATATATTTTAAATGTATCAATATTCCTTCATTACACACCCAATCATAGCATATTTAGTAATGAATAATTATCAACAACAAACAATGACACAATTAATCAAAAATATACAATTTATGAAAAAAATCAATTCAATCTCTCTCTCTCTCTCTCTCTATATATATATATATATATATATATATCAATGTCCTATATGATTAAGATTTAAACTCATAACCGTAAAATTATGGAGTCAAACTTTCGACGCGTCGGTCAAAAGTTTACGCAGAGAGCGCGCGAATGTGGATTCCCATATTATAACAAAAAAGAATTTACTTCATCACAACTAATTTGAATTAAACACAGTTACAAATTTAATCACATACTTATAATTTCTCTGTGTTTCTTTGAAGGTTTAGATTTTGGATTGAGATCTGAATAGTAAAAATTTTGAATTGGAATAATTGTATTATGCTATATAAATAAATATTGATACGATGTTTTGAATGTAAAATCTATTTTTAGTATAATATAAAAAGTTAAAAATATGTACTTGTTTTAACCTTTTTGGATGAACAATTAGTATGAATAGTAAAAGTCTTTCAAAATCCTCATACAAAAATGTCATTTGAAAGATAAGAAAATGTTATTTTTCTCAAATATATGACGACTCAGGTATAGCCGAATTAGAATTGATAATTAAGTATACATAATAATTAAATTTACAACTTTTCTATAACTAAATTAGTCATTTGAAGTGTGCATAAAACAACTTTAAATAATCCTCCACTCTAAACATACTATAAAGATATAAAAAGTTTTTATTTTTATTTTCGAATATTAGAGCCTCACAAATATAAAATTTCTATCAAAAACTAAAAATTTTCAAAAAGAAGGCAAATTTTGAATAAAAATATATTACTCTTCTTAAATATTTCAAAAGATATTCTGAAAAGAAAAAAAACAACCAAAAATTATTCAACAAACTTTATAAATACCCAGAGAATCATGATCAAATAAAAATGGCCACATATATATATATATATATATATTTCATAATTTATTGATTGAGTTTAAACTTCACATACATTAAAATAGACACACAAATAATGTAATAGTGTAAAATTTCAATAACATATATATATATATATATATATAAACTCAATTCAATCAACTATTACTACATATCCAGAATTGCTGTAATAATCATATATATATATATATATTCTTTTTGCAAAAATAATAACCCCCTCCAACCCACCCCAATATGTAAGTTCAAGATTCCTTACTTGGATCATTATCCTCCTCGATCGAAATCATGACTTGCCATCGCCATTGTTGCCCTTTACAAGAGGTCTTCTGCCCTCGGAGCTTTCGTAATGAGCAAAGGACTTAACAGGATTAGGGTTGATCAAATTCAGGGTCGTTGTCGGAAAAAATGGAGCTGCTGCTGCTGGATTCTGCAGATTTATTTGTCTGAATTCATTGACACCATTATTATTACTATTCTCCATTGAAGAAGAAGAAGAAGTTGCAGAAGGAATAAAAGAAGCCATAGCTGCTGAAGGGCAAAAGTAGAAATCGGAGCCTCCACCACCACCACCACCACCACCAAGGGGCCGGAGATCGTCGGTCTGGCCGGAAATCGGATCCCAATGGAAGTTGTTGTAAGAAAAGTTGGGGAAGTTCAAGGTTTGGTTGTGGTTGCTAATGTTGTTCAAAGAAATTAGGGTTTGTGGTGGAATTTGTGGGATGTATGATGATCCTCCATAACCCTCATTGCTCGGTTCTTTGAAGGCGTAATTCGAGCTTAAAAAGTTCGGAAATGGTGGTGGTGGTGGTGGAGGCAGAGATTCTTGATCCATTATTGAAGGGATTATAGGGAGAGGGGGAAGTTTCTCGATGTCGGTTTGAGTTGCATCAATTAGCCAATCGACAACTTTGCTCGGCTGGCTGAATCCGAGCCGGTCTTGTAAGTCGTAGATCTGAATCGCAGTGGGAACTGAGAGGCGGATGCGGCGATCTCTAAGCCCGCGAACCGTGCACACTTTGCTGTGCCGGTCTTTGCCTCCGAATGCCCGAGAAACGCGCACGATTCTAGGGTTTTTGTAGCTTGACCAGTGCCTACTTGAGGAGTTAGGGTTTTTGTAAGAGATGGGATTGTGAAGAAGATGACGATGATGATGATTGTGATGATCATCTTCTTTCTTGGCTTGGAAGATGTGATCTTTGTTTGATCTTTGGATTTGATCATTCATGGTGGTTGTTACTATTCTTGTCTCTTCATTGACCTGAAATGGATCATGTTAAAGTAGTTAGGGCAAGAACACACACACATACACTTGTGGGTGTGTGTGTGTAGATAAGCATCAATTGGAAGGAATACCACAAAAATAATTAAGAATAAAATGAAACATAAATTGAGAAACCCTTTCTACCTCTCTCCATTTATGAATTAGGGTTTCTTCTTTTAGTTGCTTAATCAATTAATTACCTAATTTATTCATTTCAAGTTCTAGAGAATAAAAATTAATTACATATAAGCGAAAAAAGAAAAAATAAATAATCATCTTGGACAAATAAATGCCCTAATTTCAACAAATATATATATGTATATATATATTATCTTTGACAAATATGATCACAACATATCCACAAAAAATCACCATAGACATGAAGATATGTTGAGATCTAATGAATCTTCGAGAAATAATTGCCCTAATTTCAATAATAATAATAATAATAAACAAAACAAAGCGTGATGATAGATATAATTCAAACATAAAAACACAGATCTTATGTTACAACAATCAATTTATATATAACAACCCCCCCCCCCCCCCAACCCAAAAAAAAAAAAAGAAAATTGAAGAATGACCTGAATTTTATTTTCTTTCGCGGCTGCGGAACAATAAACAAGATCGAAAGAAGAAGAAGAAGAGATAAAACAGTAGCTGTGCTCTCTTTCAGCTGACTTTTGGATCAAAATGACAAAAAATCGAAAAATAAAAACTTATAGAAACCCTCTTACACACACATCTTCTTACACAAATAATTTGTCATATACATCGTTGTTCATCGAGTATTTAAGGATTTGATCGCCGAGAAGACAAAGAGAAGAAGGAATATTATTACCTCTCCAAATTGCAAGGCAAAGCAAAAGGAGAAAAGATGTGGCGCATTTGCGACCATGTGGCAACTACGCGTGACGATGCATGAAAATGAAGTTCTAGTCGGGCCAACGTTGAAACTATTGTCGAACCCCCGAAGTAAAATAAAATATATATATATACATATATATATATATATATGTAATGGTAGCTTGTTGAACTATAGTTGGCAAAATTCAATGACTTGAAACAAGGTTATTGTGTCCTTTTAATTGGTTGAGTTTTTAGTTTGGTAATAAATTTATAGTTCTTAACATAGACTACTATTATTGCTTTTTTTTTTTTTTTTTTTTGAAAAAATATATATGGAGAATTTAATAAACTCCATGGGACCAATCTAAGCTATAGTCACACAATAAAAATGAAGACAAACTGCTTTATTGCCAACTACAAAATAGCTTTGTCAGCAAAGTGTGTTATAGCTCACAATGAAAAGTGGGAGGAGTAGGTTTTATCGAAACGAAAAATCGGAATTTTGGGTCAGTATATATATTCGATTATTAATTTTCTCATGTAGTATTGTATATAAAATATATTTTTCGTTCTTTAATTTAAACTATCATATTTTTCTTGATTTTTTTCTTTTTTTTTTTTTTGGGGTTCTAAAATTTAAAGTTTACATGATCGTCTTCTTATGTTTCAAAATTAATATAAAAATGAATATAAGGTATTGAGAAATGAAAAAGTCCTATAAAATTACATGTAAAAATGATAATTGAGAGTATTTAGGGTTTAATTTATTTTCACTTGTGTCTATTAGTATTTTCAAAATTAGCTAAAAAATATTTGTTCCATTAATAATTTGTAAAGGGTATACCTTTTTTTTTTTTTTTTTAAGTCCCTCATGTGACTTCTTTTACCATTTTAGAATCATAAGTGGATAATGTATAAATATAATCTTATAATGTCACAGTTAAGAATTCATTGTCATACCAGCAAATTATCTCTTACGGAACGAAAGTATATATATTTTTAAATTACTTATTTGTCGCTTTAAGTCTCATATATGTGCGCAAAAGGATTAGAGCAACAAGTGTTAGTTATAAGATTAATTTCTAGCAAGATTAGATGATATATGTGTAATTGAAATAATAAATTCGAACTACTTCCTCCGTCTCGGAACTAAATATTCATTTGCTTTTTGCACGTAGTTTTAAAAATATTAATATTATATTAGGATATAGTAGGAATAAAGTAGAAATGACTAAAATAACCTTATTAGTACGTGTGATATAAAAGTAATGACATTTGTGTAATATACTGTAAGTTGTAAGAGTATTTGTAATGTTAGGTAGACAATACAGTTACTAAAAAAGGAAATTGATACTTTGTTATGGGACGGACTAAAATGAAAAAATGAATACTTTGTTATGGGACGGAGGGAGTATTAAGAAACTTAGAATATGCTCACTTTGTGTTTTTAATTATTTTATTTTTTATGTTAGGTATGAAAAAAGGTTGAGGGCTTCGCCACTTGGACTACACCCTCATTTCCATATATGTTATGTTAATTATATGTATATATATTGTATTTCTTATATACTACCTCCGTCCGGCTTTTAAGGTCCCATTTAATTTTTGCGTGTTGATATTTGAATATTAATTATTAGGGTAAACTGTTTTTTTTAGTCCCGTAACTGGATCCCTTTATCATTTTAGTCCTGTAAGTGGAGCCTGTCGCAAATTAGTCCCATAAGTGAAAAACTTTCGCTGTTTTAGTCCTCCGGTGCCGGAGACGCCCGCGTGGCTAGCTGAAGGTGACGTGTCCGCCAAGTGTCCCGCCAGGTCAGCGACACCTGGCGGACACGTGGATTTTTTTTTCATTTATTTTTAATTTTTTAATATATTTTTTTAATTGTAACAAATAAAAAAATACAAATAAAATTTAAAATAAATTTAAAATAAGTTTTAAAAAATTTTTAAAAAATAAAAAATTAAATGATAAATCCACATGTCCGCCAAGTCAGCGACACCTGGTGGACACGTCACCTCCGGCGAGCCATGCGGGCATCTCTGGCGCCGGAGGACTAAAATAACGAAAATTCTTCACTTATGGGACTAGTTTGCGACAGGCTCCATTTACGGGACTAAAATGATAAGAGGGTCCAGTTATGGGACTAAAAAAACAGTTTACCTTAATTATTATATCAAGACGTAGTAGAAACTAAGAAAAAAATTGCAAAAATACTTCATATTGTATCTTACAATACTAGTAAAAAGATATTTATATAAAAAATTATACAAATATAAAAATATTTTTAATGTTACGCAAAAGATAAATGTGACCTCTAGAGACGGACAAATGGAGTAATATTTATGAAAAAATCACTAAAATCTTTTTGAGTGAACAAATCCTAAATTTCAACTTTGGTAAAATAAAAGATAGAAATAATAAGGGATGCCATGCCACCTACGAACCTAATACTTAATATATACATGATTGTCAAACTAAACAAGTAGAACATGTGACCTTTTCCATAAATAATACTACCTCCGTCCCACAAGTGGTTTGGTTACAGTAGACTTAAGAATTTAAAATAAGTATTTAAAATAAAAGATAACTAATTAGTTTAATTAAAATAAAAAAAAAATTAATTAGAAATTTTAAAAGAAGATTAAAATGGGTAATCATTTTTCAAAAAAGAAAAATGACATGAGATGTCGGACGGACAGAATCGGCAATATAAACATAATAAGTGAGACGGATAGAGTAATAATAATAACTATTAGTAAAATACATAAAGAAAAGAACAATTTATGGTATATTATGTTAACATGAAAGTGGTGGTGTAATAAATATATTCTATTGGAAAGTCCAATATTGGGTGTAAGAGATTACTATTATTATACTTACACACATATATATATATATATATATATATAAACACAGAGAGAGTAGATAAGGGACCAGCTTATTGTAAGCCCTTCTTTAAAGCTTCTGCTTATTAGTTTCCAGAGGACCACTCAATATTTCCTCTCAGATTTGCATCAACCACATATATATACATACACACAACTTGTATCTATATATATATAGAGAGAGAGAGAGAGGGTGTGTGTTTGTTTATTTTTCAATTTTCTGTAAAACACTCACACCCTCTATTGGAATTTCACCCAACTCATGCAAATACGCACCCACCCACGATCGAATCTGGGACCCAACTCTCAAGTGAGGGATGTCTCACCGCTTGATCTACAAGGGTTTGACGAAAAAAAACTTGTAGGTTATGGTTCAACGTCAGGGTGACAAACAATATACGGTATTACTATATATAACACACTATATGCGTTAATATACTCATTTCGTCCCACATACCATATCCACGTTGCGTTTTTGTCCGTCTCACATTTCATGTCATTTTTTTTTTTTGAAAATGATTACACACTTTAATCTTATTTTAAATTTTTTAATTTATTTATTTTTTTAATTTTAATTAAAATAATTAGTTATCTTAATCTTAACTTAAAATTATTTATATTATAGGATAATTATTTTCACTGATACATTTTTAATTATCTACTAATTACACTCCTTCTGCGACACGGTATATGAGACAAAAAGATTAATATAACTACAATACATGATCTAACAACACATTTTGTAACAACAATTGATTTTAACACATCATATATTATTATATATTACACTTATAATTATGAACAAATAATATATATTTTTATTATAAACAACGTGTGTTGTGTATAATAAGACTAGGAGTGCTTATTAGTGTAACCTTTCCCCTAGATGATATACACTTAATATTATTTATTAGTGAAGTGTATTGATTAAAATATATCATTGATAGAGTGATATAATTGTAATTTAAGTTAGAAATATAAAAATATTTTATTAGTATCTAATGTTATATTTATTAAATTAGAAAATAAAAATATTAATTGTATATAATTCAAAATGCTCAAATGAATACATTGAATATTTTTATGGCTATATGCTCTTTGATTTTCTTTTTTGATTTTGTTTATTCAATATTAAAATTTCACATAAAAACATATTAAATTTTTTTTTTATAATTAAAAAATAACATTAAATAACTACTAGTTCATTTAAAATATATCATATTTTAATTAGTACTCCATTAAAAAGCATATTAAAACTGCATGTATTTAAAAAGATTACTCTATAATTAAGTAGCATTATTGTCACCTTAATTTAGTGGTACAAAGAAAAGGGGAATAGCTATTTGGGGTTTACCAGTGGAATTTGATTTTTGATTTTACTATTTATTTATTTATTTATTTTTAAAAAATTATCAAATTAAAAGTCTATTTTTTATTCATTATGTTACACTAAAATTAATATTCAAAACATTAAATCAATACATATTTATATCATCAGATACTGTTATATAACACGCTATAATTATGAAACAACTTCAATATATAATAAATCTGTGTGCTGTTTGTATATATTACGGGTGCTAATTTAAAAAATCATCACGGTACTGATTTTTTCAATTCTAACACCCGACCGTTCCCTATGAAGTCAATCAACACGTTCTCTTATATTGCAATATGAATTTATGAGGGGCAGTGAGACTCGAGCCCGCGAGATGTTCCTAATCATTTTACCTAAAAATTTAAAATTTAATAGATACACATTATTTATATAAATTATATATTATGAAGTCAAGAAATATATATATTTTTATAAAACATCACATTTAATAACTATTTAAATTAAGACAAAAATACAAACTCAAACTCAAATTAAACAAATCTTTGGTCGTGTTCTTTTGGAATTGGTTTCAATTTTTAGTTTTAATGTTAGTTTTGGATGTGATATTTTGTAAAAAATAATATATATAATATTTTACAATAATACATTCCATGACAAAAAAAAATTTATATGCAAAAATTAAGTATCATCAATTGTTATTTAAATACAATATTTTTAAAATTCGATCCTAATTTCTAAAAGTAAATTAAACATTATGGTTGGACGGAGAAAATATATATTTATGTATATATATATATAAGTATATAGATTATAGATATGATCAATAACTGTACTCCCTAATCTTGCAATTTTTGGGGCTAAGTTATAATTAATAATATATATATATATATATATATATGAGCTAATTAAATTCAATAAGAATTATAGACAATGTATTGCTTATTGCACATGCTCATACTCAATAATTGTACTCACCCTTTATTCACACACACATGCAATAAAATAATAATAATAATAATAATAATAACTTTACTCACACACACATATGCAATATAATAATAATAATAATAATACTTGCCCAAATAAAAAAATTTCCAGAAAAAAGAATAGAGGATTTGGAAAATTTCTATTATTTTCTTAAAGTTTTCTTTAAAAACAATATTAAATCAAATATTTATTTTTAAATTTATATTATATTATATTAAAAATTAATCTTATATTTAAAATATTATATCAATATTTATTTATATCATATCAAATAAACACTGCAATTCAAAAAATTACTACTTCAAACTTCAAACTCAACTTGTAGGAGTTTATAACATTTTTTTTTTTGTTTGAAATGGTAAAAAGTTGATTATGTGTTACATTTTGCATAAAAAAAAAATATATTTGATGTAATATATTTAAATAATTAATATTGATAAATAATGCCAAATTATTTCAAAGTGTATACATAAATAGCATTCGATGATGCTATTTAAAATAGAAATAAAAATAAAAATCTATTTATAAATAGTGTAAAAAATAATTGTAAAATATATGTAGGGATGCATTTTCAAGTGGTTGGTGAATGGTGGGATACCAATTAATTAAGTAAATAAATGCACTAATTAATTAATTAATTAATAAGAGCAGCTAATTAACCAATTAGTTTCTTCTATACAAGTTTTGACCATCTATAAAAGGATCCTACGTTGTAGGAAACTAGGGGAAAAATTATGCATTTTTTTTTTTCATACAAAATAAATTTGAATATATTACTTCGTTGATTCCATAATTAGATTTTTATTTGTTTTTTACACGTAGTTTTAAAAATATTAATATTGAGATGTAGTAGGAATAAAATATAAATGATTAAAATAACCTTATTAGTATGTGTGATACAAAAATAATGTCATTTGTGTAAATATATTATAAGTTGTAAGAGTATTTGTAATGTTAGGTAGATAGTACAATTACTAAAAAAAAAAATACATACTTTATTATTGGACGGACTAAAATGAAAAAATAAATATTTCACTACAAAAAAATAATATATTTGTAACGGAATTCCGTCCCTAAAGTTCATGTAGCTAACGTAATTCCATTCCTAATTCCGTCTCTAATGTCATTAGTAACGGAAAAAGTAGATTTAGAGACAAAAAAATTTTGTTACAAAATTGATTTTTTCTTGTAGTGCTTTATTATGGGACGGAGGGAGTATTTTAAATTTATATAGAATCCCTTTAAAGAGAATAAGGTTGTGTTTGCTTGTGCTTTTCTGACTCGATTTTTATTGTTCATGCTGTTTTTTGTAAAAAAAAAAAAAGGAAATATCAAAGAAAATAAATTATTTTTATTAATATTTTATAATACAAGTATAATAATATTTGTATAATATAAATATTAAAATATTTTAATATTAAAAATAATAACATAAAAAATAAATGTAAACTTTAGAGCTGGACAAAGAAACTAATATATACAAATACATATTATATATATTTTAGTCAACAATTCAACACAAATATTATATTCTTTATTATTAATACAATTTTCCTTGCTTAATCTTAAAAACACATCAAAAAAAAAAAAAAAAAAAATGCAAAGCCTACATTTTTTTAAAAAAATAAAAATAAATTAGGCCTTAGTTAATTAGTTTCCGAAAAGTCCAAAAAGGCCTAGTCGTCATTTCATTTTCATGTTGACTTGAAAAATTTAGCATCGTGTTAAATTTTCAAATCAAACGCCTATAATACATACAAACAACACATGTTCTTATTACACACAACATATGTTGCGTGTAATAGATGTGTGTGCTGTTTGTTCAGAATTATATATGTGTTGTATAAGAGTATGTCATGTGCTAAAATCAACTGTTGTGTATGACGTACGTGATTATAGCATATGTTGTTGATTTGTGTGTTCTATTTGTATTATATTAATATAACATGTGTGCTGCCATAGGTGAAAATAGTGTATTGTTTGTTATTACATGGTGTGTTGTTAGTTCATGTGTTGTATTTGTATTATATTAATATAAACAATTATGATGATTGAAGTAATACATTGTATTGATTGTTATTACATAGTGTGCAGTATAGTGTTGCATTTAAAGTTCAGCACTGTAGCCGCGCCTCTCTCTCTCTATATATATATATATATTCCCCCGTTTCATAACTATGTATCCATTTGCTTTTTGCACGGAGTTTTAGAAATATTAATAATATTATATTGAGATGTAGTAGAAATAAAGTAAAATGACTAAAATAACTTTATTAGTATTGTATGATATAAAAGTAATGATATTTGTGTAATATATTGTAAGTTGTAAGAGTATTTGTAATGTTATAGATAGTAAAATTATTAAAAAAAATTGATACTTTATTATGAACAAATTAAAATAAAAAAATTGGATATTTTATTACGAGAGTTGGAGAATATAAAATAATGTTGTTTAATTTGGTGTGTGGAGTCGTGTAATGTAACAGTGGTAGCTAGGGGGGGATCACTCAATTAAGTCAAGGATTGCTGCTTCCATATTTAATAATAATAATAATAATATACTCCGCCGTCCACTGAAAGATATGCTTTTGTTTAGATTAAAAAAATATTTAACATGGTATTTTATTTTTAAAAATTACTATTAAATAGTATAAAAATTTAAAAAAATATCCGCATATACTTTTAATGTATAGTTTAGAAAATATATGTATTTAAATAGTTATTGGTTAATAAATTTTGTATGTGAATTTTTGTTATAATTTTTATGATTTAAATTGATGTAAATATCTATAAATTTAAAAATATTTGTAATGTATAATAAACTTAATATTCACTACAAAAGAGGTTCTTAATGTATACCTTGCTTTTCAGCAAATAAAAATAACAAATAAATATATATTTTCAATGGATAGAGAAAAAAGCAAATAAAAATGACAAATAAATATATATTTTCAATGGATAGAGAATTTTTTTTGGTATATATATATATATATATATATAGTAATCCCTCCGTCCAGCTAAAAAATATATATATTTTTATTTTGGGACGTCCAATTACAAAGTAAATATTTTATTAAATACCTCACTTTTTTCACAAATACTTTTACATCGTACTCCCTCTGTCCAGCTAAAAAGTATACATATTTCTATTTTGGGACGTCCAATTACAAAGTAAACATTTTATTAAATACTTTTTTTTTTCGCAAATACCCTTATTTTACATCACATCATTACTTTTATACCAAAAAGCAAGGGCAAATATGCCATTACACTACTTTTAACTACCCATTATAATTAAAATACTATTATTTCTTAAACACCGCACCAAAAGTAAATGTATACTTTATCCGTGGACGGAGGGAGTATCATTACTTTTACACCAAAAAACAAGGGCAAAAATGTCATTTTATTACTTTTAACTACCCATTATAATTAAAATATTTTTATTTCTTAAACATCGCGTCAAAAGTAAATATTTACTTTGTGTGTGGACGAAAAGAATATATAATATGGGAACTCATATTTGTATACTTTTTAAATACTTACTAAGAATGTGTTTCTTCAATCCAGTTTTGGGTTGAATTCCTGAGCAAACACTGTTACAGAGGAGTTTTGGGGGATAGATGTTGTCTCCTTCTTTTATTTTTTTTGTTTTCTTTAAAAAATTATAAATATAAAAAAATTATAATAATTATAATTTAATAAAACATATACAATATAATATAATTATAAATTTATTTTATTTTGTCAAAAAAAAATAAAAAAACTTTATTTGCAGCCGACAATTATGGTTTATTATTATTATTATTATTATTATTTTGACAATTATGGCATTTGTTACTGTAGAGTCCAGAAAGAATATTATTATGATTTATTAATATTAGTATTGTATGTGTGGTCTTATTCTACACTGATGCAACTGCTACTTCTCAGCACCACAATTAACTGCCACTTACGTCATCATTCTTTATTCCACATTTTATTTTCATTCATTCATATATATATATATATATATTATATTTTATATTTTTAATATAATTTCAAATAAATTATGGAATTATAATATATAAAGAATCTATCATATATTTGATTTTACTTTTGTAAAGAAAAAAAAAAAAACCTCTTTTCATTTAGAATCAATATATCTATTTATATTTTATAAGTAAATTACAAAATTTTAAGTATTTTATATTATAGTAGTAAATGAATAACTATATCTTTAATAGAATTAAATAAATAAGTGATATTATTTTAATAATAATTAAAATACAAAAATTATTTATTTATTTATTTATTGTGTGGGGCACAATTATTAACAAATTGAAATGAATATATTAATTTAGAACAGATAAAAATATAATAGATAATTTGGTTCAAGATGAAGAAAATATATTTTCTTAAAAAAAAATATAGAATCCATATAGTAAAATATTGTGAAGAAAAACCAAAAAGTACACTAAATAATATTACACCATCTACTATTTAAATTTTTACTCAAAACATTTGATGAGATAATTTAATGTGGGTATGATCTTTTGATTAATTTTTTGTTTTTTTTATAGTACAAAAAAAAAAAAAACACTAAAAAGATAAACATGAATAATTATTTGCATACAACATAAATTTGTTCCACACCACTGGATTATCTGTTACAGAATTGTACATTTATATTTATATTCTATGTAAAATAAATATCAAATATGTTAAATATTTTAGTTATTTAGTTTTATATTGAATTTAATTTTATATACTATTGTCAGGAAGAATAGTTGTTACACTAAAATTTCTTAGAACACATATTCAATGGTTATATTACAGTTGTAATACTCTACTGTCAACTGAATGCATATGAAAATACAAAGCAGTAAATGAGACAAAGAGTTTGTTTACCCGGTTTAGAATATAAACAATTCTACGTCTGGGAGATACCAATTCAAGAGAAGTTTACGAGTCATGCTGATTAAGAACAAAGACAATCACAACTCCTTCGACTCAACCTCTACGGTTTACCTTGGAAATTCCTTCTACAGGTTTATGTTGTCACAAACTCGTATCGACAACGACCACGGAGCAGAGCTGATCAGAATCTGAACGTCTTCCCTGATCGGAAATCCGATTTCTCCTTCCTCTGCGAACTCTCCGGCAAAATAAACATGACAGACACTCACTTAACACATAGAGAAGGGAAGGGTTTGGGTTAAAATGATTGATACATTTTTTTTTCTCACTACACACACTCTCAAAATCCTCACAACAACCAACTCTCTCACTCCACACTTATCTAAAAAGCCACATTGCTGTGCATGTAAGACAAAACCAATTAAAACTTTTTTTTTTTCACATAAATGGTATGATGTTCTGATGCAATTTGACCGCCCAAAACATCAATTCCTTTGTGTCGTGTGCTCGCCAACCGAGAGAGTGTAAAACAAGCAATGTTGCTGTTAGACTGTTGCGGCAGCCATACAAAATCTGTTACTGCTAAAGAAAATCTATAAAAGGCAACAATAAAAAAAAAAAAAAAATGGAAGAATCATATGCCAAAATAGATGGAGGGATTTCTTGTTCAAACAACTATATTAGATTGTTATAATTTAAATTTATAGACTTTGTTCCATAGTGCATGTATAATTATAATAAAAAATATATATATTTAATATAGCTTTAAAAAATTCAAAATTATTTTACAAAATAAAAAATTAATTGATTTATATTTATTATTTATATATTTTTATAGTCTCGAAATAGACAATTTAATGACAAAATTTCTGATAGTGCTATATAATCCAATTTTCGAATCGTTTCCAATCAATTTCTCATATAATACATGGGACATTTTTTATAAAAGAATTAATAGTATACATTTTTATACATAAAATAAATAGAATCATATAATACAAAAAACTCAACTCAAAATAGTGTTATTTTTTTATATATATAAATAAAAATTAAGTTGAAATAAAATACGAATAATAATAATAATAATAATAATAATAATAATAATAATAATAATAATAATAAAAAGATTATGGCATGCATTTAATCTGTGATGTGTCATTTTCTGGTTCAGAGATAGTTATTTAGAAAAGGACAGTAACTAAATAAATGCCTGCCTGCCTGCATTCCAATAATGCAAAACTTATTTTTAGTTATTTATATACTCCCCCGTCTAAAAAATATAGTCATATTATATTGGACACGAAATTTAAAAAATATTAATATTATATTAGTAGTGGCTAAAATGTAAGGATAAATGACTTTTTGTCTTTGTGAGTATATTTGTGTAAAAATAGTGACAATTGTGTAATAATAATAAAAAAATAGGGATAGTTTTATAATGATATAATTATTTATGAAAATAAGATTATTATTTTGGAACGGACAAAAGTAGTAAACAACACTATTAAATTGGGACGCAGAGAGTACATGACACAAGGTGAAAGTAAAACTGCTACTTCATTTTCATTTCCATTTAAGGATTTTTGGATTTTGCTTTCGACATATATATATATATATACATATATTTTCATATAATAATCGAAATTTCTATGGGTGAACATTCAAAATTTATGGTTTAAATTTATCAGATTCGAATCCATTCATAAATATTTCTCCCGTCGTGCAATTGTATATTTATTTGACTGGACACTAATATAAAAAAAAAAAGTAAAAATAAAATTTTTTACCCTTTTTTGAATAAAAAATATAAAAAAATAGTATTATGTTACTAAAACATAAAAACTTTTACTTTTAATCAATATTTTAAAAAATAATAATAATCAAAATTGCATAAAATATTTATTGGGGACTCCCGTTTGAACTTTTAAATGAGATGGTCATTCTGAATTCGAGATTGTATCAAAGACATACATTACCTACTTTGATTATATGTTTTGATTTGATTCAGTTAACACTGGCTTCTATTCATAATAAATTTAGGATGAATCTGGTGTTGAAATAAAATTAAAAAATAATAGTAGTATTTAATAGTCAGTGAAAATGCATAAGATTTTTTGATATTTGTATCATTTGACTTTATGTATAAAATAATTATATTTATAATAATATAGTTTTAATTTAGATAAAAATGAAGGGTATTTTGATATTAATGTATGATTATTTATTTGAAAAGGGATACTTTAAAATATGATAGATGAAAATAGTAAAAATGATACTACTTCCGTCCGGCTCCAAGGGTCTTATTTACTTTTTGCGTGTTGATTTTTGAATATTAATTATTATATCAAAACGTAGTACAAATTAAGAAAAAAATGCAAAAGTATTTTTATTAATGTCTTATAATACTAATAGAAGGACATTTGTACAAAAAATTATACAAATATAAAGATATTTTTAATGTTAAGTACAATGACGCAAAACCTAAATGTGATCGTTAGAGGCGGACGAAGGGAGTATAACTTTCCTCTCTCATTTTAGCACAATCCTTAAATTATTCATAATAATACTTCACACGCAAATTTACCGATAAATAAAAATATCTAAACGATTGATCTCCGCTTAGTGCAAACACACACACTACAAAAAAAATAATATATTTGTAACGGAATTTCGTCCCTAAAGTTCACGTAGCTAACGTAACTCTATTACTAATTCCGTCTCTAATGTCATTAGTAACGGAAAAAGTAGATTTAGAGACAAAAATGTTTTGTTACAAAAATAATTTTTTCTTGTAGTGACAATTACAAATATTTGAGAATCGAGGTGCAACAAGAGCCGGAATCAGACCGAGATGAAAGAGGGGGCTAATTTTTCAAATTTCGAAATGATCATCATCTATTTGTTATCCAATAATTTTATGAGTTATCATATTTCGAAAATGTTACAAATATCAATCTACAATGACAATTGCATATTACCAGATGAATTTTGTATTATATAAAATTGATAAATAGTTAAAAAATTTATTAAAAAAATAGCTCTTAAAAATATCACCTCCTATGTATTTGGTTAAGAATTTTTTGAAAAATTTTATTTTTCCTATTTAATTATTATTTATTATTTTTTTGTTCATATCTATTTTTATAACATCAAACAATTATTATGATATAATTTTTTTTATTATTCACATAAATATTCTATCAATTTTTAGCAAATTTTCTAATTTGTTTATTATTTTTATATTATATATTATAAAATAAAAACAGAAAAATTAAAAATTAAAAGAGGATGGGTGGGGGAGGGGGGCTGAAGCCCTTCCTTGCCACCGCATACATCCGCCCCTAGGTGCAACTAAAGGTTGAATCTCTCAAACCATTTGAACACATGTAGGTAAAGCACACATGAATTTATAACATTCTAACAGTCGATCTCGACACTACCAGATTTTTGTATCTCTATTTATTAACAAGCATATCGAAAACAAATTTGTAATTTTCTTGAGGCAATCAAACTTCATGTTCCTATAGATAGTTTCTTTTATTCATATTCTTGCATAAGATTGAAAATAATAATTACTCATTCCGTCTCAATACAATAGTTCTATTTACCATTTTTTTCCGTCCCAAAATAATAGTCTCATTTCCATAAATAATCATATCACTGTAAAATTACATTTACTTTTTCATTATTATTACACAATTTCTACTATTTTTTACACTAATACACACGGCAAAAAAATCTATAGTTCTGAGACAGAGGGAATATATTTTATTTTGAACCAAAAATAGACAAACTATCAGCCTTACCATTAAATAAACTGATCATTAATGGGCCTCGTCAAGCAGTAAGCCCATCTGCGGTCATAAATCCCATCATTGAGCTTCTTTAAAAATTATTGAGGCCCTGTTTATCAATAATTTTAGCATTATTTAACTTTTTAAAAATATCACATAAAATATATACTTCTCTTCTGTCCTAAATCAAAGAGTCTTTTTAACATTTTATAGTAAATTAAAATAATATTATTTTATTAGTTAGTAAAAATGTGTAAGAATTTTTGATATTTTTGCTATTTAACTTTATGTATAAAATAATTGTATGGGTAATGACATATTTTTAATTTAAGTAAAAGTTAAAAGGTATTTTGGTATTAGTGTATTATTAATTTTTTATTAAATTTTAAATTTCTTAATTTTTTTTTATTTTTTTATTTTAACAATCGGCTATACAATTTATTCTATAAACGAGTAAGTCGTTTACTTATATAGATTTTTTATATTTCTAAAACAGCAAAACTTTACATAGGTGTTCGGTTCATAGAAATAAATTCATTTTAAATAACATTACCAAATGTCACATTAATCCACATCATAATGGATCTTCAGTCATACATTTTACAAAAATACATATATATATATATATAGACAGAACCAGCAGTAAAAATTTAGAAGAGCAAAATTGAATTTTTTTTTTTTATCGATTTAATGTTTTATTTTTATTTTTTTATTCCTAG
Source organism: Andrographis paniculata (assembly GCF_009805555.1). NCBI lineage: Eukaryota > Viridiplantae > Streptophyta > Magnoliopsida > Lamiales > Acanthaceae > Andrographis > Andrographis paniculata. Next base: position 3,767,888 of record NW_026137621.1, on the reverse strand, counting down.
TATACCCTGAAAAACAAAAATTGAAAATTTTAAATATTTTTAAAAAAATTCAATAAAATTACATAACATTTAATATATTTTTTAATATATAAAATAAAATTTAAAGACTAAAAGTATAAATCAACAAACGGATAAAATTTTTATGATTTTTTACATTCCAAAATAAAAAAATTAAAAGAGACAAATTACTATAAAATATATAATTTTATTATTTTTACATAAAAAAAAAACTACATATATTTTGAGGGCTTCGCGAAACTAGCCGTCTAATTTCACCTCTATATATATATATATAAACATACATATGCCTCCATGAGTGCTCGAAATGAGCACTCGAATGCAAGAAAAGCAAAGAAACTTAAAAAAAAAAAATAAAATAAAAATAAAATTTAAAGAAGTTCTTACAATTATGGTTGTCCATTGTTGCTTTCTGTCTCAACTTCAAATCGAACAAACTGTTGTAAGAGAGAATGGTGGGAGGGGTGTCCTAACTCCATCTCCTCCCACCATTCTTTCTCGTCCCACCGGAGTCGAATCTCCCGAAGCGATGCCGGCCGGGAGTCGAAATCCGGTGGTTGTCCGAAGACCAAAGGAAGCTTCGCCAAAGCACGGCACTTTTTCAATGTAACTCTTTGAATCGATCCGCAAATCATCGCCGCGTCGCAAACGGTCTTAAGTTTCGGTAACCCCACGAGATGTAGACACTCGAGTTTCGGGAGCGCGACGACGCGCGATTCTCCCGATTCGATTACCTCCTCGGTCGCCTCGCAAAATTCGACCTTGATCTCCTTCATGTTCGGGAGTTGTCGCGCTTGCAACCCGAGCTTCTTCATGTTCTTGCAAAAGGAAATGTTTAGGACACTAAGCGACGAGAACGAAGATAACGGCGGCGATGATAATGATGACGAGCGTCGCGGCGCGCCGTGATTCAACGATAAGTTCATAAGCCTCTCGACTTCGTGGCAATGTCGAATGCTCAAACTTTCCATAGAAGTCGGGTTGTTCAATCGCGGAAGAATTTCTACTAAACACGCGCTTAGCCCCGTGCATCGTTGCAAATTTAGATGTCGGATCCCTTGGGCTAATACCGTCGTGTCGTCATCTTCTCGCCTTTTGTTGAAGTCGTATTCCAAGAACTCGAGTTGATTGTAGCCTATGAACTCGCGGTAAAGGTACCGTTTGTCTAATCCGACCTTGATGCAATGATCCAAACTCGGCTTATTCCTTTTCAGTCGGTTGCAGTCGTTTGTATCCTTCACTCGCCCGTGAAACTCGTCTAAATGATTTAGCTCCTCGATCTCATCGACCGGTGCTTCGACATGGTACGGGAGGTATAGGCATTGGAGGCGCGGAAAGTTTAAGAAAAAACCTTTCGGGAAAGTTCTCAAGTTACGAGTCACATTTAGCGACAAGTACGTGAGATTGACGAGTTCTTCCATTCCTCGCGGCACTTCATGTATCGCGGTTCTCGTAAGATCCAACTCTCGGAGTTCTTTGAGTTTTCCCAAGTACGGTACAAATTCGAGATTGTAACATTTTGTAAGTAGCAACGCGCGAAGGGCCTTCGTTTCGGATAGAGAGTTTGGTAGCTTTCGAATCCGAGTTTTAGACAAGTCGAGAATGGTTAAGGTAGGCATGTTCGCGAAAAATGAATCGGGAATAAACTCGAGAGGATTATTCTCCAAGATTAATGTCGACAACGTAGGACAATTTGGAGATCTCCCGTCTTGAATTGTCGTTATCCCGTTGTTCATTAAGGAGATCCTCTCGAGATCTTTACTCCATTCTTTTTCGCGCGGTATCTCTTTCAATGAATAGTGCCCGACTATCACTTTAGTCCGGCCTTGAGTAATTTTTAGCGCCATCGCTCTCACCATATCGTGCATCGTTACTTTGTTGTGGTCGAGTTTTTCTAACAAGCACGCGCTCGCCAATCTATCGAGTACGGCGTGGCCTTGGATGTACAATTCTTTTCTACTTTCTTCTTCGCCTAGATACCCCTCGACGATGAACTTTTTGATCAATTCTTTACGATCTATCTTAGCATCTTCGGGATACAGAGAACAATGGAGGAAACAAAGTTGAAGCTTCGTGTACCCGTTCGTATTCGTCGCATCGCGATCTAATCGATCGAAACTATACTTAAGAACTTTATAAACGCGCTCTTCCATCTCTTGTTGCCCCATGATCGATCTCCTTAACTCGGCCCAAGCGTCGCGCCACACGTGAAACTCAGTCTCGCCCTTCATGCTCCCCGCTATCGTAATAATTCCTAGCGGCAAACCACCGCATACTTTTATCATATTCTCGGCGATCTTATGTACTCGCGGAGTTAGACTCGCTCGTCGCCCGAGCGTTTCGACAAACAAGTTCCACGCTTCGTTCTCGCTTAATGTCTTCATTGTGACGATTTTTTTACAGTTGATTCGACGGCACACGCTTTGTAGACGAGTTGTTATCAACAATTTACATCCTTCGATCGATAGAGGATCTCCCAATTTCTTCAAATCGATGTCTTTCCACACGTCGTCGAGTATGAGAATAAGATTCTTTCTTCGAGATAGCACCCTATGCAATATCGACGCTCTCTTATCTTCGTTTTCCTCGTCCGAAAGATCGAGGCCTACAAATTTCGCAACTTCGTCTTGCAACGTAGCGTTGCGAAACTCTTGAGGCACCGTGATCCACGCAACACTTTCTTTATTTCGTTCTAAAAGTCGATTATTGACGTGTTTAGCCAATGCTGTTTTCCCAACACCCCCCATACCGTGAATCCCAATGCTCGACACTTTTTCGACCAAGAAGAAATGCAAAATATTTTTCAAATTCTTGTCGAATTCTTCTCCTACCAATTCCCCGATCAATAGTTTCTCTCCTTTTTGATCGTAGGCATTAAGTACAAGCTCGCCAAAATATCGACTTTGCTCGACCAAACCGCGCACTCTTGCTTCCAATTTCGCGGCTTCACCTCCACCGATGAACTCTCTTACAAATCCTTCCCTTTGTAGTCGATTTTCCAAGCTATGGAACTCGCTTTCAAGCGATTGTACTTGTTCTAACCATGTATGAACTTCTCGTTTTCGTTTCTTCTTGCCCGATAGCTCGGCTTTATTTATTTCCTCGTCGACATCGGAGGCTTTAGCACACAATAATCTTATGTTACTCACCAAAGAGTCGAAAGTATCCTTGTCATTTTTGCTCAATGCAAAATTCATGAGCTTCTCCACAAGTTTAGAAATGATCGGTTCTCCAAACTTCCACAAAAACTCCATTTGATCCTGAGAATTTTCATGTGTATTGGTCAAATTTATAGAGAAATCAAACATTATAAATAGCAAAGTTTCTAACATATAAAATCACAACATATACGAAATGTAATGAGCTATAGATGCATCACCAGAAAATTTAACTTTTGTATGATGTTATGATATAAAAATGAAATTCTTTATTTAAATTTAAGATTTGAATAGTCATATTTTAAATGTAAAATTTATTTTTATTATAATTAAAAAAAAAATAGTTAATATGATATTTTTTTAAAAGAAAAAATATAAATATTAGAACTTTGGCAAACTTTACCAAAAGAACACACCTATGAATTTACTACTATATGTTTTATATTTGGTCAACCCAAACTTATTGCTATTCCTAATCTTTAATATTAACAAAACTCACTCAATTTTTAGTACATATTGTTTGGTTTTTTTTTAAAAAAAAAAATAATAAAATAAAATAATATTAATTTATTATTATATTTTATATTATAATAAAAATTAATTTTTTATTCAAAAGATGACATTAACATATATGTATATCAATAAAAATTCAAAAATTTTACTATTTTTTATATTATGGTTTTATCACTAACATTTTCAGACATAAAGATATAAAATTGTAATAAAAATTATGAAGATATTTACTTATTTTTTATTTTATTTCAATGCTTGTTCTTTAAATATATAAATATATATATATATATATAGAAGAAAAATAGAAACGCAGTGTAAATTAAGTAGTAAAAACCAAAACACTCACTTGTGTGTATTTCTGTGTCTCTTTTTTTTTTTTTTTTTTTTTTTTTATCATATTTACTATATTGTAGTTATTTGAACTGAGTGTTGATTTGATTTTTTTATCTAAATAGTATTTTGATATTGAATTTTGTGAAAAAAATAATATATTTTTAATTGAAAACTGAACTGAGTAAATAATATTAATTTTGATTCGAAATATTAAAAGAAGAAACCATATTATTGTAGATAGGGTTTTTTTTTTTTAATTTTTTATTTAAAAGATAGGTTTTAGTTAAAGGAAAACAGTTCTTATAGGATAAAGCCAACACTACCAAAAATAAAAATAAAATAAAAAATAGTATATTAGTAACGGAATTCTGTTCCTAAATTTGTAGTTAACGCAATTCCCTCTCTTATTCTGTCTCTAATGTCTTTAGTAACGGAAAAAAAAAGGATTTAGAGATAAAAAAAAAAACTTTGTTACAAAATTGATATTTTTTTTAGTGATAACTACACACATTTGGGGGGAAAAATATCCTTTTATTCCTCATTTATTTAATTTCGACTATGTTTGAAATTGAAAATTTATTGTGAAGTGGTCAATAATTAACCTTAGACTATAGTTAATATTTAAATGGATTAAACTTTATTAATAATTTAAAATTGAGTAGCCAATGAGATGACTTTCAAAAGGATATGTTTTTTAACACTTAAAAAATTCCTAGGTTTCATTTATTTATTTTTTTAATCACATATAGAATTAATATTTTATGTTTATTTTCAACTACAATAAAATAGTAAAAAAAACATGTATCTATCATTAAACGCGTATTGAGATTTAATATATACACAATTATTAATTTTATTCTAAAATTTTGAGTTGTAGTAATATGTACCTTAATATTTTATACACAATTGTTATTTTAAATAAATAAATAAAAATTCTACTTGATTTATACTGTTTTTAATTAAAAAAAAAATGTATTATTTTATTTAATAAAATATCACATCAAAATGATATTTAAACCAAAACATAAATCAATATTCCATTTCAAATTACAATCAATCAAAAAATAATTATATTTTAAAAAATAATAATAAACCCTAATAAAAAAATATGTTAAAAATATTGCAATAAAATTGGATATATAAGTACAAATACATAACACAAATTGAAATTTTCATAGAAAATACGTTTATTTTAACTACAAATTAACTTAATGAACATGTCTCTATCGATATGACCGAAAAATAAAATACTAACTTAAGATACATTCGGCCGGTGAAACCTATTACAAGATTAAATTATACACTATAATTAACTTTTATTTAATATAATGATGACTTAATCCACATTTTCACATTCTAATTAAACTTTAAAGAAAGACTAAGTTATTGTCTAGTAATCTTATAAGTCGAAATAAAGTGAGAAAGGGAATTTACGAATCAAATTTGTGTGTGTTTTTGTTTCTTTATTTATTTTTTTACTCTTTAATTCTTAAAAAAAATTAATAAAAAATATATTATTTATTTTATAAAACATCGTCGCAAAATATTATTTAAATTAATAATTTGTAAAATTTATTCAAGTTAGCATCTTTAATTAGTTAACTAGTTTTACTTTTGGTATATTTTAACTAGCTAGGTGATGAAAATTTTTGATCATTTTTTCATAATTTTATCCTTATTTTTTATTAAAATTTTTAATAAAAAATAAGGATAAAATTATGTAAAAACAAATAAATATTGTAAGAGTTTTAAGCCATTCTAATTTAACTATTATCTTAAAACTTGAGAGGGAGGAAATAATAAATAAATTTAATGACAACATAATATATATGCTTTAAAAGACAAACTTGTATGCAATAAAACAGTGAAATGTATACATATGTATATATATATAGTGACGAAACTAACCTTTAAATTTTGAGTGGCAAAAATATTATAATTTATTTAATATTTAACTAATAAATTTAAATAAAAAATCATGGTAGACTTATATATGAATTTAGATAATTTTGGAGAGCAAATTATATATAAATACATAAAACTATATTTTTAACACTAAAAAATCATAAAAAATTAGGTTTGGAGGCCAATTGGCCTCCCAAGTCCCAGTTTAGTTCCGTCCCTATATATATATATATATATATGGGACAACAAAAAGATTTCTTTAACGACAATATATAGTTGCAAGTGGTAATATTACATTTGAGAAATTAAAAAATAGATACTGACCTGCGATGGAATCCTTAATCAGTTCGAAAGAATAATGGTGCCTGAATAGCTGGAACTATTACAGTATATATATATATATAGATATAGAGAGAGAGAGAGAGAGAGAGAGAGAGAGAGAGAGAGAGAGAGAGAGAGAGAGAGAGAGAGAGAGAGAGAGATGGGGCATATGAAAAGATAGGAGAAAGAAAGGAAAGAGAAGAAACTATATATAAACCCTAAAGAAAAAGTCCTGTTGACATTTCAAAGTTTGTCTTTCTTAATCCAATTTGAACTATATATATATATATATATAGGGTTTTATTCTTTTTAATTTTTTTTATTATGCAATTCACAAGATTTGTTTTTTTATAAAATTTTGTTTGGATTGGACTTGTGTAACACTGTAGTTTGAGGATAAAAAAATGCTATATTTTTTTAATGAAAACCGTATATAATTTTATTTTATTTTTTTATTGAGATTAATAAAGATGTAAATTTAAAACAAATTACTCTTAGAAAACATGACATTTAATTATTATTTAAATACATAATACAAACCATATATAATAATGCATTTGAAATACATTCTAGAAGTGTTTTGATTTTAAATTATTTAAGAATTATAAAATTTTAAATTAAATAATAAATATGAAATATATAATATATAATATTCTATTTGCATTTCTCAACAAATCTCCGTAAATATTATTAAAAATATATAAATATACACATTAATATATTATATATTATTCACTTATAAAAAATCAATCATTCAACGCAATATTATTTTTTATATTACCAATACAGTTTCACACGACCACACACAAAAAGTGTTAGTTGTGATCTTTTCAGGAATAAAATTTATCTGATGAATAATTTGTAACAAAATTGAAAATCCGAAGGTAATATATCTCAACTTCAACTATATACCTGCAAATAAACTAAACCTAAAACTCAAAATCAAAATCAAAACTCTATCTAGATAAAAATAAATAATACTCCCTCTGTCCCAAACATCGTGCAACATTTGTGTTTGGCACGGGAATTTAGGTGGAGATTATTAAGTATGGTAATTTGAGATAATTTGGATATTAAGTGATGTGATTGAAAAGAAAAATGATTATTTGTTTTTTTTTTATTTGAGTGATGTGATGGGATAAGGTGAAATGTATATTAATATATGTATAAAAATATTATTAATTATTTCTAAATTTGAAAATGTTGTAGTAAATTTTGAGTTCAATCCAAATACTCCATCAAGTAGCTTGACAATAATCGAACTTAAAAATCGCTCATTTTAAGTGATTCACAAAATTAATGACAATTTTTACCATAAGGCTATAAAAAATAATCAAATCTAGAGTTCCGAGTTTCCAAGAAAATGACTCAAGTTCAAATTGACTAGGCATATCGAAGAATTCTTTGTCAAGTATGTGTTAAAGCCGTGTAGACAATCTTGACAATTTTGTCAAGATCAATACTTTCCCGGTGAAGTGAAATATTTTAAAATCGTATGAATTTAGAGATTAGTACAAAATAAAATAAATATGCCTCGTAACTAAGCACCTTATGCATTTGCAATCTGCGAGCTCGGCTATAAGTGATCGGTCCAATAAACATGCACGAAGGTTCTTCCTTAGCCTTACCACCAAAATTATAAAATCAATTTACCGAACATATTAAATCTTACCATCTTCGGTAAGTATTGGAAAAGAAAAAAAAAAAAATTATTAAGTACTTCATGCTTGGCTTCTTGTACTTTCAATGCCGGCGATCGAGTGATGGGTCCCACGGATATAAATAAAAGAGTTCTCTGGACATTCTCTATCATTGCCCAACAATGGGGTGTGACTTTGGCAAGAAAAACCTGCACCAGATTCGATCAATGCAAGAATACGACGTCGTTTTAAACGATTCTATATGATTATGTATTATGGATTATGTAGGCAAGTGATAATAGGAACTTACTGACTGACTTTTTAGGGATGAAATTAGGGTTTTTCTGCATGTCGTGGTTTGGCAAGAAATTGGGTATTTAATTTGTTTGTATTTGATGAAATTGGGGGTTTGTTCTGTGGATATAGATACAGACATGTGTATGTATTGTTGAAGAATTGAGGCCCACCAGTTGTTGATCGAAACCTGCAGGCATCATGACCTTGAAGAAACGCGATTCTGGAGCAGCCATTGTTGAATAGGAAATTAATTAAGAAGCTAATAGGTAGAAGAAGAAGAAGAAGAAGATGTGGCTTTGGAGTGTAGATCGATCCTCCATTAACGTACGGATATATGTGTTTTTGAAAGGCAACTGTTTAGCTTCCCATCGAACCTGCAGCTCCTTGAAAGGTCTCTGCAACAATTCATATTTAATTTTATTTTTTCAACTATTTCCGGCAGGGGTGGACAAAAAACCCGAACTTAAACGTCGAACTGCTGAATCGAATCGAGTTTTTTTGTTAACCGAGTAAATTTGATTCAAATACAAAGGTTGTATATTTAATATTTATTAGGTTCGGTTTTTATTTTTATTTTTATTATTATTATTTTTTTTTTTTATGTTTGCTTAACAGAACCGAATATATTTATATATTTATATTATTATATTTTAAAATTTATATTAATAATAATATTCGATTCGGTTTAATATATGCATGTATTTTTTATTTAATTAGACCATCCGCTAGGAGATGCACCACATCACTAATTTTTTAAAAAACAAAAATATAAAATGATAGATACTTGATCTTATTCAATTGTCATGTGTTCCAATTTAAATGGGACACATGACACTTAGGTATATATATATGATATATATTATATATGTTTTGTTTTTGTAATTTTTATTGAATTTATTGTTATATTTAACTTTTGTAATATTTTTATAATTCATAATATTTTGTATTATACAAAACGATACTAATATTGAATATATTTTATCAATTTAAAATTTAAAATATATAAATACAAATATTATATAATTCTATTGAACAAATCAATATTAATAAATTTAATTTAAATTATTAAATAAAATATAATTATAATTTTTTAAAGCAATTAAATAATATAAAATTATAATTAAAAAATAATATATATAATATGAAAATAAAAATTTATTAAAAAATTAGAATAAGTATCTTTGTTGTTGTGAATATAAAATAAAAGAGAGTATCTCTGCTGACGTGGCATAGAGAAAAAGTGACGTAGATAACAAAAAATAGTGGAAATACCCAAAAGCGGGTATCTCCATTGCAGATGGTCTTAGAATTTTAATTATTTTTTATATATTTTTTTGTTAATTTCTGTTTGGTTCGAGTTATTTGCAAATATTATAAATATTTTCAGTTAACCGAAATTTTCGGTTCGAATACGGTTCGCAATTTCGGGTATTTGTTCCGTTCGATTCGATTATACCGGTCTAATTGCAAATAAACGGTGCCACCTTAATTTCTGGACGTTTGTAGAAATAAACTGTGCTATTAATGTGGATATGAAGTTGTTGGGTCGGGCCGGATAGGCCTGGCCCATTATTTAGGATTAAGTTTGGTATAATAAATTTAGGTCTGGGCCTTATTATGGGCTTCATACAAATTCATTAATCAGAAATGAGTCATGGTTATTTCCGCCTAAATTTATTTTTGTTTTTTTTGTTAATAAAAAATATCAAATTTCTTTTTTCTTTTTTTAATTTTAAAAAAGAAAATTTTCTATTTTTTTTTTCCTTAACTTGTACAAAATTGAAATAAAAAATATTTAAAATGTATAGTTCGGCCCAGCACAATTCCGTACGTGGATCTGGGCTATTATACTGTACTGCACTGCAGCCGTGCATTTTCTTTTTTAATTTAATTTTTATGATTTTTTTAGAAAAAAAAAAAAAAAAACCTACCATATATCATAACAAAATTACTTACTCTATTTTAAGATTGAAAATATTATTCCCTCCGTCCTATATAAAAATATTTATTTTTTTATTTTAGTCCGTCTCATAACAAATATCAGTTTTCTTTACTATTTACTTGATAATACAAATATTTTATAACTTACAGTATATTATACAAATATCATTATCTTTATATTATTTTTACTATATTTCAATATAATACTAATATTTTTAAAATTACTTAAAAAAAATATATATATATTTACTTATGGAGAGGGAGGGAGTATTATATTTATATTTGTATTACTATATTTTATACAAATATTAATAAAAATATTTTGTCTTTTTTATTTAATTTATATTATATTTAATATAATAATTAATATTTAAAAATCAATATATATAAAAATATATATATATATATATAAACATTCTAAACAGAGGGCAAAACGACGACACAGCAAACCCTAATTAACTTAATTAAGAACCTTCTCGAAGGATCTCCACATCCATGCTTAAAGTAGATGAACAATTCCATTTCCTATTCCTCGCCGTCGTCGTCTTCTTCTTCTTCAAATCTGTTACTCGGAAGACGCAGACGTCTCCTTCCTTGAGGTCGTTACCTTCATAAAACTCATTCCAACCTTTACCAATTTTCCCTCTCGTTTTCTCACTCCTCACCACCATCCGCCATTCTCTCCCTCCACAATCTCTCACCATCAGACATTCCTTACCTCTCATTCTGTCGCACCTCCAAAACGTCTGAGGAATGTGCTGCAAATGCAATTATTCAGAGAGAGAGGATGAAAATGCAAGGGAGAATTTTGGTAAGTAATAAGTAAATTAATTAATTAATTACTGACCACAGTAAGTTTTCTGAGGGCATGGGAAGGGTACATGGTCAGACGGAAAAATGAGGGGTGGATTTTGCAGGGAAAAGGACAGCCTGCGCGAGATTCCTTCTCTGACTCTGCATATGCATACGACGTCGTTTTGCAGCTCGCGTTAACCCATGCGGATAATATTGCTGACGTTTTAAAATTTTAATTATTCTAATTTATATTGTACTTTTAAATTTAGAAATAATAGTTAAATGAAAATTGAGACAAAAAGGTGAGTATTTTAAAAATTTTGAAAGGAAAAATCACTTTTTAGAAAAAAAAAAAAACATACATATATATATATATATATAGACATATTTCCGTTTAGATAAACACTCTTTAAAATTATGAAACTTCGAAAAAAAAAAAAATATTAAAAAATATACTTGTATTTAATTTTTAATTTATGATAAAAAAATTATTTGATATGTAATATTTTATAAGAATATATATATATATTTAATATTTAAAAAAAAATTAAAATAGTGTCAAAAGTTCAAAAAGTTTGTATATATATATTTTGGAAGTTTCAAAATTATAATTTTTTTTTAAATAATACAAATTAAATATTTAATATGATATTTTATTAAAAAAATAATGATAATGTATTTTTTTAAAAAGAAAAATTAAAAAGGTAAATGATCTTACCCATGTGATCGAGAATGATTTTTTTGGGGAGGAGACTATTAGGGTTAGGGTTAGGGTTAGGGTTTTGTGCTGTTGGAAATTGGGTTTTCTCACAGGTGGTGGTGTCGAAGATGGCGACATTGAAATGCAGATTTCCAGTGTGATGGAAGAGCAGCAAGTATCCAAACTTGAGGCCATGGCGGCGGAAGAAATCCTGCCATCCATTTTTTAACCAGATGATGAGACCACCACCACTACCAGCTTGTTGGCTTCTGGAAACTTCGATTTCGATCTGCGACTGCCCCAAAGGGCCATTGATGATTGCATGCTCCAGCTCCTCCATCTTATACTCTAATTTCATCTTGTTGCAGAATGACGATGGCAGATTCTGCATATTTATATCAAACAAATTAATTAAATAATATGTATTGTTGAAGAATGAGATTAAAAAGAAAGGCCATTACCAGCTGTTGATCGAAACCAGGCATCATGATCTTGAAAAAACGCAATTCTGCTGCTGCTGCCATTGCAGAAGGAAATGAATTGAGTACGTACTGTCAATGGTCGCTCGCTCGCTCGCTGCAAATGAATTCCACCACTACTATATATGTACCTCTCTCTCTCTCTCTCTCTCTCTCTCTATATATATATATATATATATATATATTCGTATACAGGAAAATGAAAGGAAGTTTTCTGCTAAAATTACCTCACGTTTTCTTTGTTCTCGTTTACTTTTTCGGTCCATATAATTTGTCCTTATTTTTTATTTATATCGGTATACACTTTAATTACATTTTATGTTTTATATTTTATATTTTTTTAATTTTAATTAAATTATTTAGTTATAACATTAATTTATAATTATTTTTACTATACAATAATTATTTTTACTAATATTCTTTTAAGTACTTATTAATTATAACGGACTTATTGTGATTTTTTTATAAAATATATATTTTATATTCATTCTTTTTCAAAATAAATGATGGAGTACATTTAAATTATGGTTTAAAAAAACAGAAAAACACTCAAAAGCAAACCCCAAATAAATTAATGTTTTCCACTTTTTTTTTTTTTTTTATAATATGAAAATTTGCAGATACTACTCGTTGAGTGCTTTAAATAAAATACAATAGATGAACTATATATGACAAACAATACTTAAAAACATCATAGTTGAATCCATGATCTACGGTCACGAATTCATCTCACACTGCCAACCAGCGGATATCTCTTACTATATTTTTCACTTTAGTATTTCACATTAATGAAAAAGGTTGTCACTGCTCCAAAACTCCACACCATTTGTAATAACTGATGTATTTTTTTCCCTTCATAGAAAATAGAAATTTGAGGTTTATTTATTTATTTTATATGAAATCAAATATGAGTGCATAAAATTAAAAAAAAATAAAAAAATGATACTATATATTTGTAAAGTTTACAATAAAAACACATATATATATATATAATACTCCCTCCGTCTAGCTACAAAGTATACATATTTCTATTTTGGGACGTTCAATTACAAAGTAACCATTCATTAAATTCTTCACTTTTTTCCACGCATACCCTTACTTTACATCATATCATTATTTTTATACCAAAAAATAAGGGCAAATATTTTATTATACTACTTTTACTTACCCACTATAATTAAAATATTATTCCCTCCGTCCCACATACCATGTCCACATTGCCGTTTCTGTCCGTCCCACATACCATGTCACTTTCATTTTTTGGAAAATGATTACACACTTTAATCTCATTTTAAACTTTTTAATTTTTTTAAAAATTTTAATTAAATTAATTAGTTATCTTAATCTTAATTTATAATTATTTATATTATTGGATAATTATTTTCACTAATACACTCTTAATTATCTACTAATTACACTCGTCCTAAAATACCGTGTCTACAGTGTAACAGACACGGTATGTGGGACGGAGGTAGTATTATTTCTTAAACTCTGTGCCAAAAGTAAATGCACACTTATTGTGTGGACGGAGGGAGTAAAACATAGTCTTTGCTATAAGGCATACCCTGGTGGCGTATGATGAACTCGTTATTGTAAGGTCATGGGTTGAAATCTCTGATGTTTCCGAGTTTTATCTGTTACACATAGTTTGTGTAATGTAACTTGTCTTGTCGTGTTTAATTTGTAAATTATTAGATTTAACTTACCTTGTCGTACATAATTTGAGAGGCTAAGTTCTTTGAATGATTGATACCGCACACCTCAAAACTTTCGACTCGTAATCTCATAGGACTCTTGACAGCTCCACTTCAATACATATTTGTAACTCCTTTGATCATTGAGATATGATAATCGACATAACCTTCGCATCTTCTTCAATCATTAGCTCTTTTTAAACTCCGTTGATCACCAAATAACCATTGAACCTCCCATGATTATTGAATACTCTTATCATTTGGCTTCTTTAGTAAAGTTTTCCATTATTTGATCATTCTTCCTTCATTATTTCCGATCATCTCCTCTGGGTTTAACCAACTTGGGCTTTATTTCTTTACCATGGGTTTTGAGCTATTTCTTCGTTTAGGTCTCTACCAAACTGGGCTTACTAAATTAGGCTTTTATTTCAATTTATATTTTTGGAATCAATATTAATCAAAGTTTACATTGTTTGGGGGTTTGGATTTTGAGTTGGGATTTAAATAGTAAAAATTTTGAATTTGAATAGCTGTATGATGTGATATAAATAGGTGTTGATGCGATGTTTTGAATGTAAAATTGATTTTTAGTACAATAGAAAAAAAATAAAAAATAGGTGTTTGATTTGATGTTTTTAGGGAAAAAAATTGGATGAATAGTGGATTTAAAATTCAATCCCCCAAACAAACACACCCTAAGGGTGCGTAGGTGTGTTTGTTTGGGGGTTTGAATTTTGAATTGGGATTTGAATAGTAAAAATTTTGAATTTGAATAGTTGTATGATGTAATATAAATAGGTGTTGATGTAATATTTTGAATGTAAGATTGATTTTTAGTATAATATAAAAAAATAAAAAATATGTATTTGATTTCATATTTTCTGAGGAAAAAAAAAAAGGAATGAATAGTGTATTTGGAGGAAAATCCCCCAAACAAACACACCCAATATTACCTTCTTCCTATTATTAAAGCTGACAAAAAGTAGACACGGTCTGAAAATTTGATCCAAATCCGATATAAAAACCTTGTGCTTGGGTTTCCATTGCGTAGCCCGACACGCTAATGAACCGAATCGTTCCCAAGCCATGTTTGGCACGGCCCGATATATTAGAATCAATATTTAATATATAGTATTTATTATATTAATTAATAAAATTTTAAAATAAATTAAGCTACAGCTTAGATGGTACAGTTTCTATGTTATGTAGATATGGTTGTAGGTTGAATTCCTGTCGGGTCATGCTCGGGCTGAATTGTCCAAGCCCGGTTCGAAATCAAGCCGTGCCTGTCCAGCCCGCATTCAAATTGGGTTGGGCTGGCTTAGCACAAAAAATCAAACCGGCCCGAATCGCAACCTTACATATTATGCCCTAAATACTGTACCATAAAAATTTAGAAAAAAGATGATTAATTAATAATTAATAATATATTAGTAAAATTAATTATAATATAATATAAATAATTATAAATTAAAATAACTAATCAATTTAAATAAAATAAATATATATAATTTAAAATATATAATGATTTTTAAAAATAAATATTGACTGAAAAATATGAAAAAGAAAATTGTAACAATGGGCAGAAGTATATAAATAGAAACCAATTTTATTTTTTATGTAGGGTGTGTTTGTCTGGTGATTGGATTTTTAATCCATTATTATCTCATTTTTTTCTCCTCAAAAATATAAAATTAAACACTTATTTTTTATTTTTTATAACCAAACAAACATGCCGTAGAGAATCTTTGGAAGTATCAATCAGTCGGTGTGGTGAAAGATTGAGTTGATAGAAGAATTCATTATTACAGCTACCCAGCCAGCCGTCAATTGGATTTGGAGCACACCAATCCAAGCCCCAACTGGATTTTGGAATAAATTTTTATTTGTATATACTAACTTTCCTTCCATAACAAAGTATTTATTTTTTTATTTTAGTTTATTTCATAATAAATTATTTATTTATTTTTAGTAACTGTATTATCTATCTAACATTACAAATACCCTTACAACTTACAATATATTACACAAATGTCATTACCTTTATATCACACATACTAATAAGATTATTTTAATTATTTCTATTTTATTTCTACTATATCCCAATATAATACTAATATTTTTAAAATTACGTGTAAAAACCAAATGGATAGTTATAAAATGAAAAAAAAGTACATTATTAGACTTGTCTATCATTTTAAATTTTTTTATTCTATCCACTAATAATAAATTTTAAAATATATATACTCGTGTATATATTTTTGCTCTATTTTTCTATCACTATTGTTCAATTACTATTCTTAAAAAATAATTAAAAAAAATTCAAATACTTACTATAAAAAAATAAAATAATTAAATATTCAATTTAAAATAATATTATCTTCGTCCGATTCTAAAGGTCTCATTTATTGTGTGTTGATATTTGAATATTAATTATTATATTAAAACGTAATACAAATTAAGAAAAATTGCAAAAATACTTCTATTAGTGTCTTATAATGCTACTAAAATGATATTTTAGAAAAAATTATACAAATATTTTTTTAATGTTAAGTACAATGATGCAAAAGGTAAATATGACCCTTAAAAAACGAACAGAGAGAGTAGTATATATTTTAATTTTGACATATTTTCTGTACCATACATAAAAAATCATTTTATTTACAAACATCAGGCAAAGAAAGCCTTTGTTTATAACAACAAATATATACTCTCTCCGTCCGAAAAGATATGTCATTTTGGAAGTTGATAGGAAAATTAAGGAATAATATTATTTAATTAAAAGTAGGTATAAAGCGAATATAAAAGACTAAAATTTCCTTGTTGTTTGAAAATTTTTAAAAAATAAATTGAAATAATTATGAGTAATTTAAAAAAGTATGAATAATTTTGTTATAAAATAGGACCATAGTTATTAAATAAGAACAGACAAAAATGAAAAAAACAAAACAAAACAGCTCTTTTAAAACATAATAAGTATTTCTTTAAGAATAATAATTTTTTGAATTACCCAGCATACTTAAATACTTTTATAACTTAAATTCTATTTAAAAAGTACTACTTACTTCCGTTCCATAATTATAGTCTGAATTGAATTTGGTACGTACTTTTTTGTCCTTGTGAGTGTATTAGTGTAAAAAATTAGTGACAATAATTTTATAATGATATGATTATTTATGAAAATGAGACTATTATTTTGAGACGGACAAAAATGATAAACAAAACAAGACTATTGTATTGAGACAAAAAAGTAAATACATATTTTACGATCAGAGTATATTACAAAAAAGTATTACGTTAATTATTCAATTTTTATTTTATTTTTTTCCATATAATTCCAAAACTATAAAACTTTAAAAATTTATATTTAAACATAACGTTAATAATCGAAATTAAAGTCTAAGTACCCAGAAAATCTTACAAATAAACAAGAAATCATTTGCCCCTGCTTCAAATTACTACAAGCAACCAATTACAGAACCCCAAACTAACCCAAAACACACACATGGAAGCTACAATATCCATCCATCCATACATATTTATATATATATATATATAGCAGCAAATCAAATAAGCAGTAATTCGGACAGGACATCAACGGCGGCGGCGGCGGCGGCGACGGCAGTGACGAATCTGGACATCAATTACAATAAGATGATGGTTGGGGGATCGAAGACGCTTATTACTTACGAGGTGAAAAGTGCAGACATCTCCGGCTTTAAGGTTGTTTTCGTCGTAGAATTGACCCCAGCCGGCCCCCATTCTACCCCTCACCCCCTTCCCGCCCCTCTCCCTGCTCATCGTCACCACCACCCCCCACTCTCTCCCGTCGCCGTTCCTCAGAACCACACTCGTCGTCTTCTCCATCTTCGCCGCCCTCAAAAATTCCACCGGAATCCACTGAATAGATATATACATACATATGTATATATAGTAAATGTGTTTATTTTATGGGACGAGATTATAATATCCGTATATGTGTGTAATGTAATAAACTCACCATTCGCTTTGCGACAGGCCAACGCTTCACTGTCGCGGTAAAAAATACATTGTTCTTGCCAGCATCTGCCGATCCACGTTTCTTCTCTTGCTGCTGATTTTCTAACAATTTTTCGGAAGATAAAGCAAAAACGACGTCGTTGAGGATGAATATGGCTTTCAAACGAAAATAGTGGAGTCAGATGGTGTTGATTTGACCAGATGAGCATATATATGTTGGTCACCTAATCTGGTCAAATCGTACGGACTTGACCGGATCAACCTGATCCATGCCCATACATTAACCTACTTGGGTTTGTTTTAGGAGTTAGATTTTGAGTTAAAAATTTCGATAATAAAATTTCGAATTGAAATAATTGTATAATAGGATATAAATGGAGACAGAAAAAATTTAATTTGTCATAAGAAAAAAAAATTCAATGGACAATAGAAATCTTTAAAATTGACTTTTTGTTATTTTGAAGTTTTAATTTTTATATTTAGAAATTTTGTTTAAATTAGTTTATGAAATTATCCTCCAAATTTACTATTCATCAATTTTCTTTTGAAAAAAATATTAAATTAAATATTTATTTTTAATTTTTATATTATATAGTATCATACTATTATTTCAATTTTAATTTTTTATTATTCAAAGTTCCAACGCCCGACACAAATTCCCTTGGTCTCAAATCAAAATAAACACAATTTTGTTCAACATTTTCAATAAGAGCAAATTATTTTTTTAACAAAATATAATATCTAAATTTATTCTGACTTTTCTTTTTAGACCGTCTCATAAATTTATCACATTACTAATTTAGACAAAATTAACAAATCAATATTCAATTATTATCCTTTATTCAACACTTATTTACAACAAATACCACTAACTTTATTACATTATTTCCCTTTCATTTACTTTTATTTTCTAACTAAATTTTCAAAAATTCCCCCAATTACATATCACTTTTTCAATAAACTATATTCCCTCCGTCCCAAAAGATTTGTCTTGTTTTTCCATTTTCGTCCATCTCAAATCAATTGTCTTGTTTCCTTATTTAGTAGCTATAGTCCCCATTTTATAACAAAATTATTCCTACTTTTCCATACTACTTCTAATTATTTCTCTAACATATTCTTTAAAATCCTTAAAAAAAAAAAAAAAAAAAAAAAAGGACATTTTAATCATTTACATTATACTTTATACCCACTTTCAATTAAATATTATTATTCCTTAATTCCCGTATCAACTCTCAATAAAACACTTCTTTTAGGACAGGGAGTATATTTTCTTAACTTCGCATCGGACTCAAATGGACTACTTTATAAAACCCAAATAATCATAAAAGCCATAAAACAATATCAATTTACTCACCAAATCGAAAAGGGGAGCGGGAGCTTACTTTTGGTTAGGGTTTTCTTAGAATTAGGCGAGGACAAATTCAAAGAGCTCTTTGGGAGGACGATTGATGGATCCTTCTGAGAAGCAGTTGCGTCGAAGACGAAGACGACAGTAAACTGAAGATCGTCCACTGATGGTGTGTGTTGGAACACCACGAGATCCCACAAGGTCAGGCCATGGCGGACGACGAAATCTGGCCATCCATTCGTGAAGGAGATGATCGGATTCAGACCTCGCCCAATATTCTTACAGATTACTGTCATCCTCCATGTCCCCAACCTGCTCTTCACCACTGCCTCTTTCGGTACTATCTTCTTCGCCTTCAGCTTTAGATTATTGCAGAAACTTTCTGGCAGATTCTGCAATTAAATTGTTAAAAACAGAGGAATTAAGAACAACGATGCGAAATTGAATTAGTAATTGATTAATAGTTTATGGATTACGAGTTTGTGTTGGAATCCAGGCATCATGATCTTGAAGAAATGGAGTTTTCGTTTTTCCATTTTCGATTTTTCATTCTGAGAATGGATTCGACTGATCTGAAGAGCAGAGTCCCTCTTTAATTTGGTGCGTCAGTGTGATGATTAAATGTACTTCAAAAAATATATTTTAAATAAAATAAAATATTTAATTTAATACAAACTTCGTCCGGAAATGTTATTTGAAAGTGTGCATCGAATAAATTTTCGGCAATCTCACTGGGCCAAAGATTTATGGGCCAAAGATTTATGATTATTTTTATTAAAATAAAAAATGATATTTGAGGTGAAAAAACAAAAATATAAAAATGATACTTTTCAATGTATTATTTTGTAAAAATAAAAGTTTATATAATATTGATAAAAGAAATTATTTATTTATTAATAATTAACTTAAAACTATTTTATAAAGAGTTAAATATAGATAAAATATTTATTTATTAAAAATAAAATAAAAATAAAAAAGTTTTGAGTAAATTGTAATTAAAAATTTAATTAAATTAATTTATATTTATTAAATATATTTAAGAGAAATAGTTTTCTTTTTAAATAACAAAAAAATCCTCTTTTAACCGGAAAAAAAAAAAAAAAAAAATAGTCTAACACAACTAGGAAGTATTTTATAAACGAAAATTTTCTATTAAAAAAGAAACTGAATCCAAAACAAACAAAATTTTACTCATAAGATTTAGTTTTTTATTTTTGAATTTTAAATACTCCATATGTCTCGGAAGTAAGTATTCATTTGTTTTTTACACTTAATTTTAAAAATATTAGTATTATATTGAAATATAATAGGAATAAAGTAGAAATGACTAAAATAATGTTATTAGTATGTATGATATAAATAGAATGATATTTGTGTAATATATTATAAGTTGTAAGGGTACTTGTAATGTTAGGTAGAAATTACAGTTACTACAAAAAAAAAAAATGGATACTTTATTATAGAACGAACTAAAATGAAAAAATAGATATTTTGTTATGGAATAGAAGAAGTATTAAAATTTTGAATTAAGATATATATGATGTAATATTTTAAATATAAATTTTAATTTTAATGTAATATAATAATAAAAAATAAACTACTAATTTGATATATTTTTTTTTAAATAAAAAATAAAATAATAAAACCAAAACTCAAATCCCATGGTAAACACACTACTATTGTTTGTTGTAGAAAATATACATATAATACCCTTTCAAATAATAAATTCCTTTTTAGTTTATAATATATTATATAAATATTATTTTTACTTTATACCATACTAATAAAATATTTTTATCGTTTTTACTACAATCCAAACAAATGCTACTAGGAAGAATATAATGGGTGTGTTTGTTTGGAGAATTGAATTTTAAATCTACTGTTCATCCAATTTTTTTTCTCCAAAAATAACAAATCAAACACATATTTTTATTTTTTATATTATACAAAAATCCATTTTACATTCAAAACATCACATAACACCTATTTATATCACATCATAAAACTATTCAAATTCAAAATTTATTTATTTTTTTATATAAATATATAAATATGAAAATATTTGAAATATGCAACTAGATCTATATTAACTATAAAAAATAACTCTTTGTGTAAACAATAAAAAAATGACAAAATATATACTTAGCAAGAAAACAAAAAGAGTACTAAAAACAACTAAACTTAAAAATACTAAAGAAAAACACCCGCATACCTTGTGTGTAATGAGGACATGAAATTGTGAAAAGTTATACATAAATCAAAAGTATCAAGAACACAAAGTTGAGCTCAAAATGTCTGAGGCAGCATTGGAATGAAAAATTCTAAGCAACCGAGGTACGATTTTAATTTCAATCTTAAGCATTTAGAATAGGGAAGTTCCTTTGCCCTTCTTGTCGCCACCGATCTCAAAATGCTTACATCTCTGCACCGACGAGAATTAAGGAGTTGTTGGCACACAGATTAGGGTATCATCCAAACAAAAATGAAAAAAATAATTTCAAATATCGACCTTGATGGGGTGCTGGGAAACATGTTTGCAAGCCTGGCATTGCAACCTCAGCACAATCTTCTTTGTTGTTTTGGCCTGAACAAGAAACACAAGAACCAATGTCATCTAAAGGAAATCCCTAATTTCGTGCGGGTTGTAGTTTAATCGGAAAGAACATTGCCCTATCAATAAATAAGTGCAAGTTCAAGCCTCGACATTCCTTAAGGATCCAACATTCGGTAAATGCACATTTGAATATAAGATAATAAATAGGACTGTAGGATCAGATCCCACAAAATTTTATGTCAAAAGAAACAAGGATCAACCTAATTCTACAATCCCATTTTCTTTTTCGGATAGCAAGCAAAAGTTAACCAAGAAACTGTTCTAGATTATTTCGAAACAGGTATCATTCTAACAAGACTCATAGTGGTTTTCTAATCACCACTAAGTCTTATAAATTAAGTCATTCTACAATATTTGGAAGAAATCATTGTAATTCCTAATCCCAATTTGTCAGATGAACAGCCACCAGAGCTTAACCACCAAACCCTTCGACATGATTCAACAATAGTTCAACAATGTCTGCTTAAAACAATTCATTGTAACAGTTTCAAAAACCTTTGTTACTTCAAGATATACCAACGAACCTTTCATGCTACAATGTAATAATGGTGTGCAATTAGAATCTAGAGAATTTCACCTTCTTGTGGAAGACCGGCTTAGTTTGTCCACCATAACCAGACTGCTTGCGATCGTATCGTCGCTTTCCCTGAGCAGCTAAGCTATCTTTTCCTTTCTTGTATTGTGTTACCTTATGCAAGGTGTGCTTTTTGCACTCCTTGGACTTGCAGTATGTCTTCTTTGTTTTAGGAACGTTCACCTGCAAACGCCAAACAAGAAAAAACTCATAAATAACCAACATAAACACCATATACCAACTCCAAATTCCCCCTAAATCCCCATAACTTCAAATATAGCCACAATACATAAACCTAGTGAAGAAACACAAAATTCCGAATCGAAACGGCATAATCCAGATTCAATAGACGAATATTTTAGAAATAAATAATAAAAACGAAAGAGTATCCTAAAACTATACAACATCGTCATCAGCTAGCTAGATTCCAACCTCGCAACAAGTCTCACAACCCATAACTCATAAACCAATCTGAAATCCTCAAAAATCGAAAAATAACCAGAAAAAAAAAATAAAAATCAAGAACTCCATCAAAGTAATAACTTAGCTATTAAGATACACCGAGCAACTTCAATTACGCGAAAAGGAAGGTGATGGGGATCGAAATTACCATTGCTGCCCAGTGAAGTTCTGAACGAAGCTCCGCGAGAAAGAAGTCTGAAGTCTGAAACCCTAGAAAGTGCTTCTGATTCTTTTATAGTGAGAGAGGCCCAATAGATAATAAAATTATGGGCCGGCCCAATATAGAATGTATCAAGCCCAAAATACGATTATAGTCGACCCAAAAAATCTTTAAAATAAATACTATATAAAGCCCATTTAACTGTAAAAAGGCATCCCTTGCAGGTCAGTATCTTTGTCGAGAAAAAACAGGGTTTAACAGAACCCTCGAGCGCCGGCAACGCAGTAGCCACCGGGACGCCGCATCGGAAGGTAGAATCTCATTTCTTCTCGTTTGATAATTAATTTTTTTAGAATGATTTTACATCTGTGTTCATGGTTGTTGTTTTCTACCGTTTTTTTTTTTTTTTTTTTTTCTTAGATTGTGACGATTTTGAGTTTAATAGTTATTTGCGTTGGCTTCTCTGCCAGATTCTTTTTACGGTGCTTGTGATAGTGGCGTTTGTGTATGATTTAGGTGTTTTGCTCGCGAACGGCAGAGGTGCAATAGTCTGCTTCCAATTTTAATGAGTTCTAATGGGTTCAGTGATATGCTTTAGAAATGCTATTATGCTGTAGATAATCGGTAAAAAGTACCTTCCTAGAATGTCCTGTATGAGGAAATGTGGATAAGCATTAAAGCATTGCATTTGTTTCTAAGGAATTGTTTTTGATTCATTGTTTCAGTTTCTATTGGAAATGGCATTTCTCAGAAAAGCTGGGAGTTTTTTGGGGAAAGCTGTGAGTATTTCCCCAATCAAGCAAAAACTTGTATCATCCAACCCATCCATCCTACAAGCGATAAGATGCATGTCATCGTCCAGGCTCTTTATTGGAGGTGAAATACATTTTTTCTTGGGACTCTGTTTGAGTAAATCTTATTTTATTCCATAAGATGTATATCATCTCCCCTGTTTTCACTTTATTTGCAGGACTCTCATGGAACACTGATGATTCAAGTCTGAGAGAGGCCTTTGATAAATATGGACAAGTTACTGAAGGTAAAACTATGGTGAATGACCATATGTTGTATTATGAATATTTTTGTATTCAAGTTTTGCATATTTAATAGTTTCTCCGCATTTACTGAATAAATTCGAGCGTGGGGAGCAGAATATGTTGTTCAAGATAGCATTATACTTGTGAAAAGGTCTTTACACCTGATTAAGTCCTATTTTAATTGATTTGATACTTCCATGTATGAGTATTTGTTTTGCTATGGAGGATGACATATGAGTCGGCTGGCCTGCATTACGGTTGCTCACTTCCCCAGTGGTTCCTGATGGGTATTTAGTACAATAGTTTGATAGGTGCTTTGGTTTTTAGACTAGGATTGTTGTTTGCTACACAACATTTTTAGTTAAATTGTTGTCGAGCTTACTAAGTTACATTGTTGGGTGTGTTTGTTTGAGGGTTTAGATTTTGAGTTGGGATTTGAATGGTAAAAAATTTGAATTGGAATGGTTGTATGACGTGATATATATAGGTTTTGATATGACATTTTGAATGTAAAATTAATTTTTAGTATAATATAAAAAAATGAAAAATAGTTATTTGATTCGATGTTTTTTGGTGGAAAAAATTTGTTAAATAGTAGAATTTGAAAGAAGCATTTTTTTTTTTTTTTTTAACTGAGTAATTTTTTTTGATTTCAGCAAAGGTAATCGTAGATCGTGAATCTGGTAGGTCTAGAGGATTTGGCTTTGTTACTTACACTTCTGTCGAGGAGGCGTCTGCAGCCATCCAGGCATTGCATCAACAGGTGTTATTGGTTTACAATTCCCTTACTGAAACTTCATTACATATACATTTTTTATATCATTGCTTAAATCATTTGCTGTAAATCTGCCCCCCAAAAAATGCCCCCCCATTTTCTACACATTAGGAACTTGACGGCCGTAATATAAGGGTGGACTATGCAAACGAGAGAACCCGAGGTCCTCCAGGTGGTGGTGGTGGTGGCTATGGTGGGGGTTACAGGAGTGGCGGCGGCTATGGCGGGAACTATGGTGGCGGCCGTGGTGGAGATGCCCCAGTTACTGGCGGCAGTTATGCAAGGAGTAACAGTTATGGTGGCGAGGATGCTGCTGACCTCGGCAATGATGACAGCGCTGATGAAGCTACTGCTAGTGACGAGGAGTTCGAGGAAAAGGATAGTGGCGATGAAAGCAATTTAGCGGGAGGTGCCGGAAAAGCTTAAATCAAAATACAGTTTACTACTAGAAGGGATCTTTTTTGGTGATGATGAAAGATTTCCGGTTCTCATTTGGCGTCTATCCGATTTTCCGGTTAGTATAGCTATGAAAGCTCCTCTGCCATCTTTTTAATATTCTAGTTATATTTCAATTTTTGTTCTTGTCAACTTGAATGTGTTTTTTTAGGTTCTTTGTTGGTGTTTGAAACTTAGGTTTGGTGCCTTGTGCATGAATGGATGGATTATGTGTAAAATTTGGACCAAAACAATTATGCTATTTGATCAAAATAGCTGTAAGATTTCGTATAAAACTACGTTATTTATTCCTACTACGATGATTTAGATTTTTTTTTTATTTTTTTCACACCTAGTAGAAGTATCATTTATTTTTCATTTATAATACCACATTCGGAAATCACTTTCATTCATAAATTTCGAATTCAAAAAAAAAACAAACACGTGAAGACAAAGAAATCTATATTAAAAAAAAAAAAAAAAAAAAAAAAAAAAAAAAAAAAAAAAAAACACAACCAAACAAAACCCAGGTTCACTTGGGGGTGGGCAAATTCAGTTTAGTTACGATTTTTGATATTTTTAATTGAGCTGAATATATTTATATTATTATATCTTAAAATTTATATTAATAATTATATTTAGTACAATTTTAATTTGGCAATTCGAAATATTTACAAATTTTTTAATGTATTTTTTCTTAAATTCGATCCTATTCTGGTCGAATTATTTGTAAATATTATCTGTTAACTGATATTTTTAATTATTTGTAAATATTTTTGATTCGAATACTTCGAGTATTTGTTCAGTTTGATTCGCACATCAAATATCTTTTTGGTTTTCTTTTTTTTTTTCAAAAAAATTCAAAACACCGCAATTCTAGCACTATTTTAATTCAAAATTGATCTATTCCCAAACCTCAAATCCAAACCAAAACCTCAACACACATTGTAGAATTTATAGATTGGATATTGCAAAAAGCCAAATCCAAAACAATGCCTTAACCAAAAATAGGTGTGCTTAGGCAACAATATGCAAAGCACCAAAAACAATGGAAGAACAAATGAGTGTAGACAATAAGAAGAATCACTCACCAAAAAAGGCCATGAAAACTCACTCTAAACTAATCCAGTGAACTGATCAAATCTTCGAAATTCAACACCAACCAGTCGGCCTTAGCAGCGACATTTTGGCGAAGTTGGATTCCGCCGTAGCAAATAAACAAGTCGGCACCTCCCGGCTGACGAGCCTGTAATACAGTAAGAGTATGTGTAAACTACTCAGAAATTTTCATGGAGATCAGCCACAGTCTACACCAAAACCAATATTGATTTACAAGAAAATTGTAACAAAAGCTCGAAAAATCCATAAGAGATTCTGCATTATATGTAACTATTCAGCCTCGATTATCAAATGAACAATAATTAAAACACAGATATAAAATTTCCCAACCAGTAGATGCATTAAATCCTCCAGGGGTCGACAAAATCTCTGTTTTTTTAAGTTCTATTCATCGAATTTTCTTTCCAGAACCATTATTGTATTTTTTAAAAAAATTAATTTTCATTCATTCGAAACATCTTATAAAAAACTTATATATGAGATCAAACACTATTTTCACCATAATTTTCGCACTATAGAATCTATAATAATAATAAAGAAAAAATTCAACTCGAAAGTATTATTTCAACACAAAATATATATATAAATATATGCAAACATAGCATCCGACCACTATTTTCCACTCGAAAGTTTCCAATTCAAAACAAATCAAAACACTAAATAAATTCTAAATAGCAAGTAAACACCAAAGATGAATATTTCTAACCTCAAGATCAGTGGCGCCGTCTCCAATCATAACTAAAGACTTGTAACCTTTAGCCTGAGCACACACAAAATTGGGTAAGTAGCATAAAATATCATGTGTTGATTTTATAACATAATATCCTTTTGTGTTATAACATATACGGCGTACAATGTCCATTTTCTATTATTCTTACGGTATTAAATGTAAGTTTTGGGTATTTCATACAATAATAATACAAAGGGTAGTTAGCATTATTTCGACATAACAAAGAAGTGTTATTTAAAAAGGGAAAAATTGCAAACCAAGACAAGATAACAGCAATCGAACCTTTCTAATTTGTCGGACAGCAGTGGCCTTTCCTCCACTCCTTGAAGTAGGCTCATTTTCATCGAATCCCGAGAACTCACCAGAGCTTGTGAACAAAAGTTGATTGGCGTAAATGTTCTCGAGAGGTATCCCAAGGATTGTTGCAACAGGCTTCAAAGAATGGCTTACGGTTAGGAGTAAAAATTGATTATAGAATCGTTGGAAGTGGTTTTCCCATTAATAGAAGTGTAATGAAAATCCATTCATTTCAGAAAATGCGCCGTACTTTAGGCCCCCCTGGAACTCTTTTAATTAACAAAGTCGTGATTTGCAGTAGAGATTCGAAACATGAACATGAGTAAAAGATAGCATGCTTTCAAAATAAGAATCTTACATTTATCATTTGACGGAAACCTCCAGAAACCAGAAAAACAGCTTTGTTCTTCTCCTTGAGCTTCTTCACCAACTGATCAATGCCGGGAGAAAGTCTAAATCGACAAAATTAAAGCAATCACAACCAGAAAGATTAAAAGTTAACCAACCGTCAATAATGCCATTATAAACAACACAAATGTAAACTAATCCATAGTTATGAATTTTTTATATTTTTTACAGTCTCCTACAAAAGACCAATAGAATATTCCTACAACTTTTGTTGCTTTCAGCGGCACTTTTGATTAGAGAAAAAACAGGGATGCACAGTGACCCCTAAAGACCATCAAGTATTTTAAGCTAGTCTAGAATAGGGTATTGTGTTGTCAACATTCAATGTTCGATTATTTCCGATCAGTCATTATCATGTACAAAGATACTACTTAGGCACAAATAACAAATGCATTCTATACAATAAAAGAATATTGTATAAATATGGACTGCAAAATATTGTCCAGAAGCCAGAGGATGAATTTCGAGTGTAACAAACTTAACTTTATATCAAATAATACCTTAAGAAAACTTAAATTTAATAGTTATCGAATCATTAACCCCAATTTAATTCAAATGTATTTTTACTCAGATCCAAGTACATATATATATATATATATATCCTCCTACATGTTAGAATCTAATAATCACCCAAACAACATTACAGCATCATTCAATTGGTATACAATATTGTATATATAAAATTGAAAATTGATCCCAAAATGAAGAATGTGATTCCTTGGGATAATACATTAATTTAGTCGTTGCAGTGGTCAAGAAAAGAAACAAAAAGCCAAAATCAATCCCGCATTAGCACATTATCATAATAGATCCTTAGATGCTGTTCTTCAGATGATAAATTTTAGCGATCAATTTAAAACCAATACCAACAACTATCCATTGAAGATAAATATGTCGCCACAACCATACAACAAAGCTTAGTACCTTGGAGGCCTCTTGTCAAGGAAATCCTGCACTTGTGACAACGATGGACTAAAAAGCGATAACCTGGCAGCCAAAGCTTCCTCGAAAGGAACAGAACCGCCCATGGCCCTGTCAAATAGATGCAACAAACTTATAACATGAACTATAGATTTCATTTTGGGGCTAAAATTAGAGAACAACTTTCGATTTTCCACTAGATAAACTAAAAATTAAATAATTGAAATAAGACCTGGCAGTCCAATCTGCAACAGCTTGACCAGCTCCACAAAACTCGGCGAGCTCATCAATCCCCTCATCAACACAGACTGTGCTATCCACGTCAAAACACACGGCGTCGGAACTGCTCCACACATCAAGGACATCTAGAAGAATACTGCATTAATCAGTGCACAGTTTCTCATTCGAATAAAAAGTCATATGCAGTGTTTAAATTAAAGCTCCAGAACAGTCTAATACCAAAATCAGTCCTTAAGAATAAACAACTTCCTATAATGTCCGAATCAAAGCCACTCGTCATCATTTTCAATTTCCTAGTTAAGACAGTGTAAATGTTATCCGATGTGCAAGTCAAGTTTTACCTTTGGAAGGCAACATGTTGTCGAAACGGTCGGGTGTTACGGCACCCAACGGTTGAACAGAAGCAGCCACTGAACTCAATGATTTTTGGCTTCTCAGAACACCAAATGGACTAATAAATGCTTTTCTTGCAAATCTCGGAGTCAATTCGGGAACAAGTTTCGAATTTTGTTGGTTTACACTAAAAGATTGAACATGATTCACTTTGATACTCAGCAAGCCCTCCATCAAATATATCTGATCTTAATCCATCAAGAAAACAATGCATAAGCCCAAAATACAAAAGAAAAACAAGAATATGTATTTAACATTCTGCAAGAAAGACATCATTAAGAAACATCAAACAAAATGTCTTAATACAACACTCTGATTTCTTGTCAAAGATTGGAACCAAATATATATATATATCTGTATATATACAGAATCACGGCGCCATTTCGTGCAATTACGTACAGCATTCATCAAACAAAAATTCTTTCTTACTTTGGATTAAATACCAAAACGATAGTCCACCATTAATCTATTTGCAGAAACACAAATAGGCATTCATAATACCTAAAATTGGTCGGTAGAGGAACCAGATTTTGCGAATTCGATGAATGTGCAGAAGCGAGAAGGTAAATCAGAAATTACCGTTTTTTGTTCTTCCGACGTCTGCTTATTGTTGCTGGAGAAACAGAAATCTTGGATGATGTAAGAAAGGAATCTTGGCAAGATCAAGATGAAAGGATGTGAAAGATCTTCGCACCTACTGCGAGTGAGCGACCAAAGGCCAATTGGCGCACCCTCACCAACTTCTCTCTCTCGTTATTAATTTATGTCTTCTTTTTATACTTTTTAAATTATTGCAAGAGAATATGTACGGAAATTTACAGGTAATTCTGCTCTAACAATAATAAGAAGAACAAATCTGCGTTAGGGCTAATTAGGGAGTATCAATTATATCTTTTACTTAATTATGTGCTCATTTAATATTTTTTTTCAATAATTTTTTCGAATAAAATAAATAAATAAATTAATAATATATTAATTTTTTGTTTTATAAATTTTTAGAGACAAATTGTTATATATGATTTTACAAAAATTATAAAAATAAATTATTAATCAATTATTTATTTATTTATTTTATTCAAAAACATTAATTAAAATATTTTACTTTGTATAAAACTAATGTAATTTTAGTCTTTATTTAGAATCAAACATTATTTTTGGACAAATAGGATGTTTCGTGCAAATTTTACACACAAGGAGTTTGACGCAATAAATAAAACATGAATATTTTATCCATTTTTATTAAAACACGGAATTCTCATATAATTTACTTTTAAAATAATTATATGTATTAATGTGATATAAATTTGACTAAAAAGAAGCTACTATTTTATACATTTTCAGCTATATTATATTATTAGTTATAAATTTAGATTTACCCTATGATAAATTTATATAGATAATATATTTTTTAATTAAAATTCAACGATCAAGTTGAGCTTTTTGCAAGAATTTCTGCAAGATTCCTCATTAGAAGGCGATGAAGTCACACCATGTACGATCATGGACTGTCAAATGATAGAAATAGCGATTTTTATAAATATGTGACATATTTTACAAGATAAATATAAAGACAAAAAAAAGTAATAGTGGTATACAAGAGGGATATTTTTTTCAATTTTTCGTGTCATGATTGGATATGATGAGTATAGATTCATAGTAGAAGATGAGCTATGTGGACAAATTTTTGAATTTGAATAGTTATATAATCTAATATAAATAGACGTTGATGTGATATTTTGAATGTAAAAATATGAAAAATGAAAAATAGGTGTTTGATTTGATGTTTGGGAGGAAAAAAAAAAGGATGAATAGTGGATTTAAAATCCCATCTTCCAAATAAACACACCCGTCGTATCCATCTCCTTTCGACTGGATCCTCCTGGCCAAATGACATTGGTAATGCCGTTCGCTCTATTTATATTTTCGAAGTTTTGGATTCAACGCCGGACATGGTTGAGTGGGATAGGCTTAAAATGTTGAGAGTGTTGTGTGCACATGGAAAAATATATCTCGACTTCCCTTTGCTCGAGCAATTTCACACATGTTTCATTTAAAGTACTTGGCTTGGCCTGGAAATAGCTATGATATCAAGTTTCTTTCATCCATATCAGTGCTTCGGAATCTTCAAACCTTGATCATTAATGGTTCCTCGAATTTGGAAGTTAAAACGGCTACGGTATCTTATGATTGATTCGAGCCATTAATATGATTCCAAACCTTCGAAAATTGAAGATAGTTTGCTGCAGAGACAGGTCCCTTTCCCGATGGAAGTTTCCTGCATCGACAATCTTGTTGGTTTAACCCAGCTTGAGGAGTTCAGAGTGCATCTTGTTGATATGTCTTGAATCCAGTTTGTCACTTCACTGAGTTTTACGGAGGTCTCACTGCCCGGTCAGCGAGTCAGGGGGTTAAGGGGGGCGAAGTCCCTTGCTTGGGTCCGGAGGCACGGAGAAACCCTCAACCCGACAGTATGCAGTATTGGGCTTTTAAGCTCGTTTTGGGCTGAACCCGTCTGCTTTATTTTCTTACAATACCAAAAATAGTATATTTGTAACGGAATTATATCTCTAAAATTCACGTAGCTAACGTAATTTCATCCCTGACGGAAAAAGTGAATTTGGGAACGAAAAAAACTTTGTTACGAAAATGATATTTTCTTGTAGTGTTAGTTGATTTGAACAACGGACTTAGAGATCTGTAATCTTTAGCCTAGCCGTCATTTTCTTTGTTTCTACCCGTTGAAAGACTTAAAATCTATCATTGCCTTCAGTTGGAGGAGATCCCTATTGAGATTGGGGGCATTGACACTCTTAATTGCGTCGAAGTGTGGAGAAATGAACGCGATGGAGATTCAGCAATACTGATTCAACTTGACCAAGAGCGCGCGGGAAATTACGAGCTTCGAGTTTCGGTGTATGTTTGATAGTTCTGGTGAGCTCTCTGTCTCTATTTACTCTTAAGTTAGTTCATCATTGAATCAAACAAGATTTATGTTACTTTCAGCTCTTACATTAGCATATTCTGTCCTGGCTAAAGTTTCTAGTCCACTCTTGTGTCTTCTTCTTCCTAGTGTTTGTTTGGCGATGAATTCGAATCTCATTTTGGTTTGCAGTAGCCGAATTTCCATATTTGGCAGGTTTTCGTTGAGCCTGGATGAAAATACCATGAGTACCTGACCGCGACAAAAGATCATTTGCCTTAACAATCATCCCGACTTCAAGTCATTCAAATTAGTGAAACAAGAGGAATAGGGAAAACCAGTTTGGCGCGAAATGTAGACCAAACCTCACCAAGGCTTCGTCGCAGCAAAAGGCCCGAGCGCAATAACCTTATATCATTCATACGTTCAACCAACAAATGCTGGCTTCTGATGGGGAGGTATATCTCCTGAAAAAAACATATGAAATCACAATTCATGTCAAGTAAAAACATGTGGGGAGGGGGGGTGTAAAAGCCATCATTTCTTGCTCATTGAAGAAAAAAGACATCAGCTCCAAATGCCACAAGATGATTCATAGTAAATAAAGCGAATACTAAGCGAAAGCCGTGAAACAAAACAAAATGTCGAGCAAGATGAAGCACGGGAAAAATGAAAATCTTGCTAAGAAAAGATCGAGCTTACCATACTTGAGATGACCAACAGAAACTTGAAGTACATCGTTTCCCATGTCGCGTTGCTCTTCTAGAATTCGGATAGCAGATTCTGCTGTAGCGTTGTTTCCATCTACAAGAATGGTTTTAAGAGTCAGAATGTTCCCTATTTCAAGAGGGATCTGCACCAGCCTGCACGACTTTATTACAAGGTGTTCGAGGCATGGAAAGCAATCTGTCTCAGCTCGCCAGTACTTAAGATCTAACCACTCCATCAAGATGAATTTGAGGCTACGGAATTCTCCCTCAATCGGTTTCCATTCTTCTCCCAAATACGAGCCTTTTCGTAGCTTGAGCACTTGCAAATTTGGCAATGCACCCACCACACTAAGATCTTTCCATGGAAGTAAACAACCTGTCATCGACAACTTCCTCAGACTTGGTGGGAAGGCAAAGCTACCAGGAAAGGACTCAACGGGTGGATGATACGACGAGCATTCTTTTTTAAATGATACTTCAAGATTTTCGAGATGTTCGAGATGGATGAGCTTATTAAGGCCATGTAACCTCCATTTGCAAGTGCCTTCAGCTCCTCTGTACCATGTTTTCAATTTTCTGAGGTTTGGGATTCTTTCAATGGCTTCATCGGTGAATGTAAAGTCGTACACAGTCATTAGAGTCTGCAAATATTCCAATTTTACAACTGCATTAGAACCAACACCGGGAGCAGGTGGCAAGTTCATTTCCGAAACCAGGAGATGCCTTAGCTGTGTCATCTTCCAAAACTGAGGAGGTAATACGACAGTACTGATAACATAATTCGTAATAATTAAGGTCTGAAGATTCTGAAGCTTGGACAGGGAGGGAGGAAGGCGTACCATCCGTGCTTCGAATCTGAATACGTGCAAATGAAGATACTTTAGATGAAACATACGTAAGATTGCTTCCGGGATTGAGCTAGTTGTCCTGAAATGCACAGCCATTACTTTCACCAGTTTATACCTGTCTCGGTTCTCTTTCTTAAACTCCGAGAACATCCTGTTTTCAGACCACTCAGGGACAGGCCGGTAAAGGTAGCTACTAACAAATGGATAGTATTGACGGAAATGAGGATAGCCATGGAAATTGAAGTGTTGCTGACTTGCATACCTCTCTTGATTCAAAAACACAACGCCTCGTTCGATAATGAAAGAAAGATTTTGCCGAGAAGCTATATCTTTGCAAATGTCCCTCAAAAGGTCATGCAAGACACACGACGTGAATCGGCCGTCACTTCTCTTCTTAGTGATGACAACAAGATTTCTTCGAACAAGATCCTCTATGCATTCCTCCCCGACTTCTTTTAGGCTTTGCAAATCCCGGTGTGGCCTCAAAAACCCGAGATGAATCCACATCTCAATAAGACGAGAGATCCTTATGTTATGATCCTCCGGGTGACTTCCAATGTATAGAAAGCATGCCTTCAGATGATGAGGAAGGTGAGCGTAACTCAAATATAAGATCTTCGAAAAGTGGCTATCCTTACTACTCAAAACTGTACTCATGTTCCTTGCAAGCTGCTTCCAATCATTGAGTATTAGCGCAGCCTTGGAAAGGATCCCCGCGATTACAACTATTGCCAGAGGAAGTCCGTAACATTTACTTGCAATAGACTTTCCGATGCTCTCAAACTCGGGAGGACAATGATCTTGAACGAACACCTTCCCTTGAAACAAGCTCCAACTATCCTCCTTGTTTAGGAACTGTATCTGATGAACAATGCCGCAACTACTTGTATATTGGGCAATATCCAATGATCGAGTTGTTAATACAATCCGACTTCCATTACAATCATCAGGGAATATAGACCTCAAATCATCCCAAACTTCTATACTCCATATATCATCTATTACAACTAGGTACCTCATCCCTTTCAAATATTGGTATATTCTCTCCTTTGACGCCTCTGCTTCCTCTCCATTTGATTTGTCAGTTTTCGACATTAAGGATTTCAAGAGACTTTGAAGAACTTTATTCTCGTTATAATGTTGAGACACAGTTGTCCAACCACGATAATCGAAATAATACATGACTAAAGCATCATGAAAAACATTTCTTGCCAAAGTAGTCTTACCTATTCCCCCTGTTCCACTAATCGGAATGACTTGAAGCCGGAGTGATTGTCCACACAGCTGATCTTTTATCGTGGTAAGGTACTCATCGAATCCCACCATAGTATTGGTCTCATCAGGTGTCTGTTCAAACACATGATGAGTAGAAGCATCGGTTTTAAGCTGCAAATTTTTGAATCTTTGCCTTTCCATTATTGTAGCCAGCTCTCCTGTAATCGAATCAATTTCATGCTCCACCATTTCCAAGTTCTTATGAAGCTGATCCTTTCTAGTCAACCAGCGGACAGCCTTATTTATTGCTTTTCTCAATGGTCTAATTTGCTCGAAGATCTCCAACTCAATAATATCCTGTGTGTTGCAGGCTGCATCTCTGATTAGGCCCTCCAAACGGTCAGCTGCCTCTTCGCCTTCAGATGTATAATCCTGCAATAATTCTTCTAAAGCAACAAATTTTCCATAGAGAGATGTCATGATGTTTTCCCTACCACGACGAAAGCTTGGATATCGATCATGGTGGATTATATCCTCGAGTAATTCCCGAAGTGAAGTGAGTGCCGCGTAGTATGCCATTTCCAATATTCGTCTTGGCTTAATTCACACAAACATAATGTTGCAGCTCTGCAATAGTATTGAAAGGAGGAGCTATTTGACACTGTAGAAGAAGGCTTCACATCAAAACATGGTGCTTTTCAAATAGGCAACTTTAAAATCGACAGATAAGACATACAACATTAAGAATAAGACATATTTAATGCTACAATGCAGATGCTGTTTTATAAAAGGCCACTGCATAAGCCGGCAGACCTAAAATAACTCAGTAGAAATTGACAAACTGCAGGCATGGAATCCTATGTCTTAGAGCTGAATAAATTATTAACTTTGTTCATTAAATCTTTCTGTAAATGAATTCAAAAAGTAAAACAAAACCTTATATTCTATTTAACACAGCAATTTTATCTTGTGCTTTTTAATGGCTTTCTTGAATTTCTCTCATATATATGGAGGCATATTTGAGTGATCATTTCTGGTTGCAACAATAGGATTCAATACAAGCTTGATGTGAGATCAAATGTATATACATCATGTAGATAATTGCACTTAGTAGTCTATCTAATGCTATGTCTCTGGATACTATTTTAACTTGTAAATGAATCGAATGTAATAGCTAGTGCCCAATATTAGCCACTAGCTAGAATGTGTTCTTAACTCTTTCGTATATTGTTCGGCCGCACACTTCTATTTTCTAACGTATCTATGTGAATAAGGGATATTGATAAATTTAAAATAGTGTACCATTACTAGAGAACTAATATCCTGAGTATTCTACAAGCTTTTGGTTGATATAATAACAACTACAATCTTTGTTTCTATTGTTTTTCTATCATAGTGTAGTTCTAAAGCATCCAGAAAAACATAATTACTATCTAACCACAAAATTTAGATAGAGGGAGATGATCATGAGATTAATCTTGTTAGACACATCAGGTGATGTTGGTGTAATCTGATATGCCCGAGCGACCTATGGAGCTCGAATAATTGCAAAAGATACTCTAAATGGAATGCAGGAAGGCTGGTAGATAAAACTTACATCTGCATATAAATTCAATGAACAAATTACCAGCTTTGGTAGGGATTTAATTTCCAGAAAAGAGACATGGACATCACAATTAATCCAAGCTAATTTTCATATCCAGTGCCAGTGAACAACCAGGCAACCAATATATGTAACAAAAATAACTAGAGAAACAATCAAGAACATAAAATCCATCAGCTCTTGCTCATTAAAGAAATGCCATATATTATACTCAATACCATGAAAGGAAACGATATGAAATTACAACCCACTGTGTTAACAATCTTGGTAAAGCCAAACCTTGTTGCCAGAAGCTTTCAAGTTTAAAGATAACATATTCAAAGACTCAGCAAGTGAAATAATGTTTAAGAATATGAGCGCAATGAGCTCTGATTGAAACAACGATCCCATTTTTGCAGCAGTCACCTTATATCCTGAAGGTATTTGATTATTGTCGCTACTGGATATGAGTGCTCCCCCGTTGTCTCCTTTACACGACCTTATAATGAACACAGGATGATAGCAAAAAAGATTATGACAAGACAGATGCTAATGAAGAGTGCAAAAAGATCATTAATGTTACCCAGAGCTAATAGTTGAAAAAAGCTTCTCGCTTGAACTGTTAACTTTTTGAGGGCGTGGGGCGTCAGGAAAAGGTGATGAACATAATTGCTTCATGAATACTTATTTTAAGTAAAATTTCATCTATATGCATTTGGTAATTAACTCCAAATGCCACAAGATGATTTAGGATTGATAAAGAAAATATCTATGTTCCAAATAACCAGATTTTTATGTGAGTCATATGAAAGTTTCAATGAAGCAACTATATGGTAAAATGCATTGTTAAATGTGCAGCTAAGAAAAAAGTTACCACGTGATAGATCACGAACAAAAACTTGAAGACCATCATTCCCATGTCTCGCTGCTCTTCTTGAATTTGGATAGCCGACTGTCCCGCATACTCACTCCCATAAACAGGAAGGAATTTGAGAGTTGGTATATCCCCAATTTCAAGAGGGATCTGTTCCAGCTCAAAGCACAGATTGATTTTAAGGTGTTCAAGGCATGGGAAGTGGGCTTTCTCTGCTAGCCAGTACTTGAGATCTAACCATTCCAACAGCAAGAATTTGAGTCTGTAGAATTCCCCCTCTATTGGTTCCCATTCTTCCCCCACGAACGACTGTTGTCCTAGTTCGGCAATGATCCCACCAATGTGAGATCCGTCCATGGAAGTCGACAACCTTGTAGTGACAACTTCCTTAGACTCATTGGAAAGGCAAAGCTTCTAGGAAATGACTCAGCAGATGGAGTATACCGCATAGTTGGGACGTGAAATGAGACTTTCAGTTCTTCTAGCTGGATCAGGTGGATGAGATAATCAAGGCAGTATAAATTCCATCTGTAAGTGGAACCATGTCTTCGGTACCTTGTTTTCAACTTTCTAAGGTTGGGCATCATTTCAATAGCTTCATTGGTGAATGTAAAATCATAAACTGTCGTTAGAGTCTGCAAATTCTCTAATCTTTTGGCCGGATCATCACCAACATTGGAAATAGGTGGCAAGGTCATTCCAGCAACTATGAGATGCCTTGGTTGTGTCATCTTCCAAATTTCAGGGGGTAATATGACAGCAGAAAACACAACATTCCAAATAATCAAGGTCTGAAGACTCTGAAACTTGGATATAGATGAAGGAAGTTGAACCATCCCTTGAATGTTGTATAAATGCATACGAAGGTACTTTAGATGAAACATTCGTAAGATTGCATCCGGTATTTCACAATGCAGCACTGCTTCGTAAAAGGCCAACACTCTCAACAGTTTATACCTCTTCCAAATTGGTTTGTCAGTGCTTGAGAATTCGTGCCCTTTAAAGAACAGAAGAAAGGAGTGGGCAAGTCTACCAGGAAAAGAATATGTCTGATGGAGATTATTGAGATGGAGATTGAGCGGCGTGCATTTTCAACCTTCCCTGGAAATGCAGACATATCCTTATGATTCATAACAAAGAAATTCTGATAAAAAGCCTTTTGTCTGCAAACATCTCTTACCAGATCATGTAAGACACAAGATTCGAATTGGCCACTGCACCCCTTCTTACAGATAATAACAAGATTTCTTCTAACAAGATGCTCCAGACATTCCTCCCCCACTTTTTCTAGGCTTTTAGATTTGTTGGATGATTTCAAAAACCCCTCGGCAACCCACAATCTAATGAGATCTGAGACTCTTAGTTCATGATCCTCCGGGAAACTTCCCATGTACAAAAGACATGCTTTTAACTGATGAGGTAAGTGATTATAGCTTAGAGATACCACACGGGAGATGTGTTCATCTGTTCTACTCAAAACTGTACTCATGTTCATTTCGACGTCCTCCCAATCATTAAGTGTAAGCCCAACATTGGAAAGTATTCCTGCTATTATGACTATTGCAAGTGGAAGTCCATAACATTTACTGACAATAGACTTTCCAATATTTTCCAATTCAGAAGGGCAATGATTTTGTGCAAACACCTTCTCTTGAAATAACTTCCAATTACCCTCCTGATTTAGGAATTGTATCTGATGATGAGCAGAGCCACAACCACCTGCATATTCTGCTATATCCAACGATCGAGTTGTTAACACAATTCGACTTCCATTACAATCATCTGGGAATATATGTCTCAAATCATCCCAAACTTCTATACTCCATATATCATCCATCATAATTAGATATCTCATCCCCTTTAAGTGTTGATATACTCTTTCCTTCAATACCTCCTCTCTGCTTGATTCATCAACTTGCAATCCCATGGATTTCAAGAGAGTGTAAAGAACTTTATTGGCATTATAATCATGGGACACTGTTACCCAAGCACGACAGTCAAAATGATACACAACAAGAGTATCATCGAAAGTATTTCTTGCCAAAGTAGTCTTACCTATTCCCCCTGTTCCAGTAAAGGGAATAACTTGGAGTCGCAGTGATTGCCCACACGGTTGATCTTTTACCGTAATCAGATACTCATTGAATCCCACCATGGTATTTCTGGCATCAAGTGTTTGGTCAAAATCATGAATGCTTGAAGAATCATAGATGACCTGAAAATTGTTTTCTCTTTGCCTTTCCTTGATGGCCACCAAGCTTCTCCACAATTGAATCAATTTCATGCATAACCTTTTGTAAGTCTTTATGATCGTGATTGCTTCTTAACTGATGGAAAGCCTTTTTTATTACATTTCTTGACGCTCCAAGTTGTTCGAAGATCTTTAAGTCTTTATGATCGTGATTGCTTCTTAACTGATGGAAAGCCTTTTTTATTACATTTCTTGTGCTTCGTATGCTGCATCTCTGATCAGCGACCTCATCGCCTCTGGATGAATAATTTCTCGTGGAGAGATTTCATAATCAGCTCCCTACCAACAAGAAACTTTGGATATCGCCCGTGGTGGATTATATCCTCTAGTAATTCAAGAAGAGAAGAAAGAGCTGCATAAAACGCCATTTCCACTATTCCAGAATTCTTCTTAATTTTCACAAACACTATTTTGCATCACTGCATGTTGAAAAGAGGATCTATTTGACATTGTGAACAAAGACTTAACAACAAGACATGATGTAGCATATGTGGTTTTACTAACTTGGTAAGTCAACATATAAAATATTGCAGCAGACAGGCTGGCAACACGAACAGATCAAAATTGGTCTGCACAAACCCTTCAATGATCTGCAAGAAGCAGAAAAGGTCATATAATTTTAATAGAAAGACACCATTCTACAATTCAGATGATGTTGTATAAAGTCCACTGTATAAGCTGGCGCACTTAAATTATTTAAATATAAATTAACTACTGGTATGCTATCATAAGCTTTTAAGTTTGAATTAATATATGTTCACTTATACAATTTCTTTCCAATAAGGAGAAGAATTCTTTCTTTTTTTTTCCTTACAATTTAAGACATCCTTAAAACATCTTCTTGAACATTGCCAACCATCAGGCCCTTCAAGAAGAAGACTTGTGTGTTCCGGCTGATGCTCCTATTATCCCAAGCCTGTGTTCTCTTTGAGGCCTCTGCATAAAGTCAGATCTTAGAGTGTATTAAACACAACAGAAAAAATTTTAAAACGAAAACTCCACATCAGACCATGTCCAGAGATAAAATAGGACCCCGTTCAGAATTTGATAACCTGTAACCAAACAAAGTGTACAGATTGTGCATCTGATATTTACAACGGCAGTATAATAGGAATTGGTTAAAAGCACAATGTCAAGTAACAGTGTGGAGATAATTGGTGACTCTTACATGAACAAGACAGATTACTAGGCAATAGGCATGACCAACATTGGGGCTAAAGAAGACTTACGTGTAAGAAAATGGCGGGTGTGTGGAACCAAGACTGCTTAAATTGAAGACAGACACTGATGTCTACAAAACATGTTTCGGCATCTTGGTGGAAGTGCTCTACAGCACTATTATGGTATCATCATATGCTGAACTTTTTTAGTTCCATAAATCCCCAACCACTGTATAAAAAACATGAAGATGTAATATATATAAGCTAGTTTATGGATATCAAATAATACTTGGTCACTCTTACAAAGAAAAAATATGATAATTACAATAAAAAGATCAAGTTATGGTA
The DNA here is from genome assembly GCF_009805555.1 of Andrographis paniculata. NCBI lineage: Eukaryota > Viridiplantae > Streptophyta > Magnoliopsida > Lamiales > Acanthaceae > Andrographis > Andrographis paniculata. The sequence goes on along the minus strand of NW_026137621.1, from coordinate 3,726,671 downwards.
AGCACATTAGTGAATTCTCTCAAATAATTCATGTTCAAATGCCTTAATAAATAGCCTGCACAGTTTCCCCAACAGAATCTGATTTCACAATAATGATAAATGTAATGACCTGCAACTAATAATTTATACTAAGTTCACTTATATTTTCAACTCAATTTTTGCACTATTCATAAACATATTTTTTTCTAAATTATATTCCATTCAACACCTATTTTTTAAGTAAAATATTATATCAAAAATTTATTTTCTATATAAAACATCACATTAAGACCTTTTTACATCACATCAGATACTTGTTTCTCATTCTAGTTTTTACTATTCCAAAACTCATCAAAATCCAAAAACACTTCCAAAACCTATCCAAAAATACAGTTAACTTGTAAGAAATTCAATGGATGCCATTTTCGTCAAACAATGAAGACTAGAAAGATACCTGGTTTCTTCACCCTCCCAAGGGGATGATCTGATGCTTCAAGTGCTTAACTCCCCAACTCCATGACATGAGCAAATACATAATGGCATGGCAAAGTGCATCACAAAATCACCAATAATTATTACAAGAGCACATGCCATGGCGGAAGTGGTGGAAGCGGCTGGCATCTCGAATTACAATCTCTTCATTGACTATGCTTGAGACAAATTTTACAAATTCATGACAGTCTCCACATATGCGAAGGTTCTTGAAGATTCTGATTTTTCCACTACTGTTTTTGTTAATCAAAGCGAAACCCAATGCCAACCTTTCACTATGATGAAAAAGGTTCTCAATTTTTTCTCTGTCCGTCGCATTCTGAAGCACATATTTTGTGTTTGGCACATATCCTATAGCAGAAACCTTCTGTCCCAACTCCTCCAACTTTCGATGAATGTCCCTCAGGCTTGGGTGTGACACATCTTGAGATAAGAAAGTATGGACTTGAGCATTGATCTCAACCCAGCTGCACCCTGGTTCCTTTTTTATGCCCTTACTGGACATGGACGCCCTTAGCTTAGAAACATCTCTCCACCTTCCTCTCTGTGCATAAAGATTAGATAGCAAAATATAGTTTGAATCTGTTTGCGGCTCCATTTGAAAAAGTTTATTTGCTGCTCTTTCACCTAATTCAATGTTTCCATGGAGTCGGCATGCCCCAAGAACATTCTCCCAGATCAAAGCATTTGGTGTTAGCTCCATTTGCTCAATCAAGCTTTCAACCTCATCAAAGTTTCCTGCTCGACCAAGTAAATCAACCAAGCAAGCGTAGTGCCCAATACTTGGAGTAATTCCATAAGATTCACTCATTGTGTAAAAATACTTTCTCCCTTCTTCAATCAACCCCATGTGGCTACATGAAGTAAGAATCCCAATAAAAGTAACAGCATCCGGCAATACTCCTTTATTCACCATTTCTCGAAATGTTTGAAGTGCCTTTTCACCCATGCCGTGTTGAGAATATCCACAAATAAGTGAATTCCATAGAATAGTATCATTAGAAACCATGCCAGAGAGCAACAAGCTGGCACTCTCAATGCACCCACATTTGCTATACATGTCAATCAGTGAACTAGCTACAAAATTATCAGCAGAGTGACCCAATTTAACCGCCAGGGAATGCAAGGATCGCCCACTTTCAAGGCTTGCAATCCCGGAGAAAGCCTTCGAACAGCTGGCCAAAGTGAATTCATTCGGAATAACACCTTCTCTGCGCATCTTGTTGAAATGGCGAGCAGCTTTTTCATCTTGATCCGTCTGCGAGTATCCCGAAATGAGAACTGTCCAAGTGAAGATGTCCCTCTCATGTAATCTGTTGAAAATTGTTTCAACATCTTCGGTGCGTCCACATTTAGCATACATGTCAACTAAAGCGGTTCCCACATTTTCATAATCCTCAAATTTACCTTTAATAACATGTGAGTGCACTTGTCTCCCGAATTCGACATTCAAGGAGCTCGAACAAGACCTCAATGTGCTGATGAACGTGTATTCATTGGGCCTCAAACCTTCTACAAGCATCTGGCTGAAGATTCTGGATCCTTCATCAGAAGTTTCCACATGGAAGCCCGATAGAAGGGCATTCCAGGAAACTACATCCCGATTAGCCATTTTATTGAAGATTCGATAGCCGTCATTAATTGACATAAATTTCATATACATCCCTATAAGTGCATTGCTGACCAACTCATTGAATTCAAAACCAAATTTATAAACACAGGCATGGATACTTTGACCGTATCTCAGGTCACAAATATCAGTTGCAGCACTAACAAGACTTGACAACGTAAACTGATTAGGCCTCATACCAGAAAGCCTCATCGAGCAGAATAACTTAGCTGCTTCTTTATTTAAACCTTGCTGATCGAGCACGCTAATGATTGAACTCCACGCAACTACATCAGGATTTTTTACCACCTTAAAAACTTTAAGGGCATCGTCAGCTACTCCGCATTTAGAGTACATATTAACCAGGCTACAACTAACAAAATCATCAACGTAACCCCCAATCTTGATTACAATAGAATGGACTCCCTGGCCAGCTCTCAAAGCACCACACCGAGCAATTCCTTTTAAAACAATTGATAGGGTATAATTACTAAACCTCATTTCTGGCTCCACCATTTCGCAGAACAACCTTACAACGGCTTCGCCATGTCCAACCTGTGCATAACCATTTAGCAAAGCATTCCACATCACATTATTCTTCTCTGGCATCATACCAAAAATGTCATCTGCATATGCCAATTCCCCACATCTGGTGTAAAGATCAATCAAAGAAGAACCAATATACGCGTCCGAAATCACGCCGATCTTGACCACCTCACCATGCAATTGTTTACCAACCTCCAAATCCAACGACGCCGAACAGCCCTTCAATACCGTGGCCAGAGTAAACTCATTTGGTCTCACATCCTCCCTCGTCATCTCGCAGAACAACTTCACACTTTCAACCCCATATCCTTGAGCTACAAAACCAGATATCAAAGCAGTCCACGACACAACATCCTTCGACGGCATTTGCTTAAACACATGACGTGAACATTCCAAAGCACCACATTTTGCATAGAAGTTTATCAACGAAATCCATAAATGTGTATCCAACTCAGCTCCACTTCTAACTATATGACCATGAATCGCTTTTCCCTTATTCAAGTTAATTTCTTCCGCACAATCTTTTAGAATCTCCGAGTACCATTTAAGCCCACTCCTCCCCATTCCCCTATCTCTTTTAACCTCTGTATCAAAGTTCTGTGGTTCATCCAACGCACACCCAAGTTGCAGCTTTTCAGATATTCTTTGGCCATTAAACTCCCGATTACACTTTTCCGTAATTGGTAAAGCACCAGCGGACAGGCAGGCGCAGAATCCGGGCGAGTAGAGCCGATGGTTTTTGTTCAGAAAAAACATCGAACACCTCCTGGGCGCTCCATGAACAGTCGATAGCACTCTCTGGTTAAAAGTTTGGGGCTGTTTGTGCATCTGTGAGCTGGCAAATTCGAGCCCCATCAGGTTGTTCTGAGAAAATTGAGAAGCCTAGCTCATCCCCAAGTGAACACGAAAATTGCGGTAGATAGGGTGTGTTTGTCTGGGTTTGGATTTTGAGACAGGTAAAAATTTTCTGATATAAATAAGTGTTAAGCTAATATTTTAAATATAAAAATAATATTTTAAATATAATATAAAAAATAAATATTTAATTTAATATTTTTAAAAAAAATATAAAATAAATAATATAATTAAAATTCAATCTTAATAGCTTGTTTTCAAGTATCAATTCTTTTTCTAAATTATTATATCCTTATTTCCATGCGTTTAATGTGAAATAAAAAATAAATTTTAAATTTTTATTTAAATAATAATATTTTTAAAATTAGAACGGACGACATCATAAATATGTTTTTAAAAAAATCTTTAAATATATTTTTTATAATATATATAAGATGAATTTCATAAATTCAGGATGGTTAAATCTAATCAAAATTATTTATTTTAATGAAATATATTTTATAATCTTATAGAAAATTAATATATAATATAATTTTTTTATATTACTTAGATAATTATTGTGCATAAAAAAATATACTTCAAATTAAAACACTAAACAAACAAATTTATCTATTATTTTTATTGTACTTATACAATTTTAAGAAAAAATCAAATTTAGTCCAAATATAATAAGAATTTATCAATTTTTATTATAAATAATTTCAATCCATTTTGATTTCACGTTAAAAATTAACAAGCAGTTGACCTGAAACAATATGGTCATTTTGTCACATGACGGTGTATAATGTTCATGTCGTCATATGATCATGTTTAATTATATATGGTCGTGTCTCATGTACTTTTCTATTTTAATCTAATTTTTTTTTTATATATTTTGTTTAAAAAGAAAAAAGAATTTAGAATAGTTATATAGGTAAAATGAAAAAAATCAATAGTAATCCAATATAATTAAAATGTATCAATTTTATTTAAATATAAATATTACGAATATATTATTTTGGAAGATTTTATCTAAATTCTATTGTTTACCAAATTTTTTCTTCTTAGAAATATTCAACTACACAACTATTTTTTATTATAGTCTTAAAAAATAACTACACAATTTTGATTCTACTGTTAAAAAAAATAACTACGATCAAAAGACACGCGTTGCCGACGGTTGATACTCGCGGTCCTTAGCCCTGAATGGCCTCGATCTGCCTATGACTATGTGTGTGTGGCCTTTACAGAATATTAAACACGATTGGAGATTCCCGTTTGCGAATAAATAAATTAATGATTCTTTTGTTTGAGCTTTAAGATTAGACTGTCATTCTGCGCACCTAATTAGAGTCTCACCTTCCCTATTTCGGCATTTGCATGTAAAAATATTGGATATGTTTACTCGTAAGATTATGATTTTTTAATTTTGGTTTTAAATAGTAAAATTTTGAATTGAAATATTTATTTGATATGATATAAATATATATGGATGTAATATTTTGAACGTAAAATTAAATTTTAATATAATAAAATAAATAAAAAAATATATTTAATTTGATTTTTAAAGAAAGCCGTTATGTTTCTATAATATTATATCAGTGTTTTTCCCAAAACCAGGTTTGTTCCCTCAAGTAGACATTTGCTGCAAATGGCAGCAAAAACTGCATTTTTTTATTATTTTTTTTAATATATATTTTTTTTCAAATATTATATTTATTTAATATTTATAATAATTATATGGTAAAAAAATTATATTCAATATATATGTCATTTGTAGAGAATAAAATTTTGTATAATACGAATAAATAAAAATTTAAATATATATATTTGGTATAATGTAAATTAATAATCAAATCATATAATATAAATTTTATCAATTAAATTTAGTACATATTTATATTATTTTATTAATTATCCATTAAATCAATACGACTCCTCGAATCCCAAATAGTTCCAAATAGTTGTATGATGCGATATAAATATAAATAGGCGTTTGATGTAATATTTTGAATGCAAAATTAATTTTTAATATAATATAAAAAATAAAAAATAAGTATTTAATTTAATATTTTTTTTTAAAAAAAATAGGATAATAGTTTATTTAAAATTCAATAGCCAAACACACCCATATATATGATTATATCCCTATCTTTACTACAACTCAAATACGATAATATATAATTTTTTAATATTTGTATTTTATACTTGCTAAAATTCCAAACCCTAAAGTAAATATTCCCAGATACAGAAAAGCCTAACCAGACGGAAGGGATCTTCAATGGCGTCGACGGAGAAGCGATGCTACTACGAAGTCCTCGGCCTGAGCCGCGATTGCACAGCCGACGAAATTCGATCGGCGTATAAGCGTCTCGCCCTCCAGCGCCACCCGGACAAGCTCGTCAAAGGTGGCGTCCCGGAGGCCGAGGCCACGGCCGCTTTCCAGGAGCTTGTCAACGCCTACGAGGTCTTATCCGACCCTAAGGAGCGGGCCTGGTACGACTCCCACCGGAACCAAATCCTCTTCTCCTCCGGTTCCGGTGACGGAGGGTCTTCTGATTTCGTGCCTGATTTGTTTTCCTTCTTCTCCAATTCGGTTTATTCTGGATACTCGGACTCTGGACGGGGGTTTTATAAGGTGTACGGGGATCTATTCGAGAAGATTTATGCTAATGAGTTGAGTTTTGCGAAGAAATTAGGGTTGCCGTTGCCGAGAGAAGCCCCGGTCATTGGCAATTTGGGGAGTCCTTATGCTCAGGCAAGTATTTCGATTACCCTATTCCTTTTATTGATGAAAGTGTGTTTGTTTGCGAGTTCATATATTGATTTTTTAAGCTGGTAATCTATAATGCTAATTAAGAATTTGGATATTGTAAGAGCTAGAAATTTTAGTTTAAGTTCTTAATGTTCGTCAATTTCTGAGTTGTAAATTTTAGTTGATAGGCGTAATTACCAACATGATAGTTTAATATTGTATAGATTTTGTCGTGGGAAGTTCATCTTTTGGAGTTCCTGAAATAAGCTTTAGACTTTGCATTGAGCTATGTATTTTTAACTGATTTCTTTTATATGAACATGTTCATGTTCTTAGCAAGTTTAAATGTCGAAGATTAGCAAACATGTTAAACTAGAAAATCAGCTGGAGCAGAAGTATGCTATGCAAAATTATATGTATATATATATATATATATATGTATATTAGGGCTTTTAATTCTTTAGTTGTGATGGTAATTTCACTCAAATGCAAACTCATCTTGTCCTCCATTCCTTTGATAGCATCATATCAATCATCTTGGTAACTATTTGTAAGAAAAATATTGACTAAATCGATACTTTTATTGGAGCTATTATTAATGAAGTTTTTCATTAGCCAAGTCGTATGTTGGATATCTCTACTGAATAGGTCTTTATTGCCATTTATCATGTTTGGCATTTGTCATTTTGAATATGCAGGTTACAGCATTCTACAACTACTGGTTGGGATTTGTGACCACAATGGACTTCTTTTGGGCAGATCAATATGATGTTATGGCAGGTCCCAATAGGAAATCGAGGAGGTTGATGGAGGAGGAGAATAAGAAATTGAGGAAAAAAGCAAAGAGAGAGTACAATGAGACGGTGAGGGGACTGGCTGAGTTTGTGAAAAAGCGGGATAAGAGAGTGATTGATATGCAAATAAAACGGAATGAGGAGAATGAGAGGAAAAAAGAGGAAGAAAAACAAAGAAAGAAAGAGTTGGAGAGACAGAAAGCAGAAATGGCAAGAAAATATGAGGAGCCAGATTGGGCGAAAGTGGAGGAGCTGAATGAAGATGAGAATGAGGACGATGATATAGAAGAAAGGAAAAATGAATTATATTGTGTAGTATGCAGAAAGAAGTTCAAGAGTGATAAGCAGTGGAAAAACCACGAACAGTCTAAGAAACATAAAGAAAAGGTAGCAGAACTGAGGGAAGCATTCAGCGAGGAGGATAAAGAATTTGAAGCTACGCAAGGCCATGGAAACGGGGTGGAGGATGAAGATGATAATGGAGACGCTGCCGCTTATTTGTCAGTAGACGACACTGTGAATGAGTTACAGGAGCAATTTGAGGATGGCGTTGATCTCCATGAAGATGACATTGACGATGGAAAAACTGAGTCTAGTGAGGTAAATGAGTTTGCTGATGATAAAGATGACAACCAGAAGCATATTGATGCAGATCCGAGATTAGATGATGATGACGAGGCAAGTGTTCTTGAGGCTATGTTGTCTGGGCATAAGAATAGGAGCAAAGCAGGGAATCAACCAAAGGCTTCGGCTAAGAAACTCCAACCAGAGGTTGATAGTGATGACTTGGAGGCGATGGAATTGAATGAACTGAGGGGTTCACGGAAGAACAGAGGAAACAGGAGGCGTAAGGGTAGACGACAAGAAGAAGAAGAAGAAGATGAAGAAGCAGAACCGGTAAAAAAAGGTGGGGCGACACAGAAAAATGATGAGGCTGAAAGACATGATGAACAATATAATGATGCAGCGGAGTTAAGTTCCCATTCATTGCCAGAATTTGATGCTAGGAAGAGAGCTGATGATGCTGCAGAAAATGTTCTTAAGCATCCACAGAAAGCTGTGAACAAGAAAAATACGACGAAGAAGGAAATTGTTTCAAAGTCAAAGACTGCACCCAAAGGAAGAAAACAAAAGGTACCTTTTTGTCCCAAGACATCAATCAGTGAAATTGCAATAGAAATCATGTTTTAGTTCACCTCTTTTACATGTTAAATGATTATGATGATATCTAATATTGGTTAATTTAGTACTCCCTCCGTCCAACCACAAGAGTTACATTTACCTTTTGCATCATTGTATTAATATTAAAAATATTCTTATATTATTGTCTGCCACACATGGTTCGCCTAGTGTGACTTGCTTTGTTGGACCTAGTTTGCAGACTATTAGGTTTGGTTTATCAGAGCGCATCAGAAGGGTAGCGGCGGCTGATTCCCACGTTCTATATATAAAAAAAACTATATCCTTATTTGTGTATAATTTTTTTATACAAATGTTATTATACTATAATATAAAACACTAATAGAATTATTTTTGTCATTTTTACTATGTTTAATATAATTACTATTAAAAAATCAAAATGTAAAAAGTAAATGTAACTATCAAGATGGAGGGAGTATTAGAAAAACTCGACTGTAATTATCTTCTTTCTCGAGGAGAAGAATATATGTTATGATTTTTACTTATATCTTGTCCCAATCAGGCAGTGTACAGCAGCATAGTTGCTTTCTCCTTACTATTTTCTTAACAAGTTTGTTGGTTCGATCAAATTTCAGGGAGCAGAAAATAGTTCCAGCAACACATGTGAGAAGTGCGGTGTGGAGTTTGAATCAAAGTATGTTTATTTAACTGTCCCTAGCTATATCAATTTTTCTGATCACTCTTTGATATCCTTTGCATTTTTCTTTCAGGAACAAACTGCACAAACATTTGGGGGAAACTGGTCATGCTTCAATAAAATCACGGTGATGTTTCGATTTCTTAGTAGTAAAGAAACTTGTATGTTCTTCCTCAACTGGTGCCACTTTTAGCTCTCCGGTGGCAATGAGTTAACATCCCATTCTTTCTCTGGTGTGGATTAAGCATTGCCATGTTCACGTCAGATTGCAATCATTGATTCCGTCATGAATTTACTTGTCTGCCCAGGTATTTTCCTGATTTTC